>NC_081412.1:207633698-207963698 GCF_030272615.1 Cryptomeria japonica | reverse complement strand
GGCAACCTATAAAGTGATTTTATCTTGATTTAATAAATTTATTTATTGAAATCAAGGCATGATTTATTAATTCAAATCGGTAAATTTGGATGCATTCTGGAAATTGATTAAATGTCTATTATTAATTTATATTTTATTCTTGTTGGAATATTGAATTGAAAATTATATATAGAGATGAATGAATTTTTTGAATGAAAGGGTGTTTTTATTTTAATTTTCAATCAATGAAGTTGCAAGTGCTTATGATGCTGATTTTCTCAAAGATTGTCTAAGTGCAGACTTAGTGAAATTATCTTTCCTTGCAAAGAGTTATATTTGTGTTATTTCTCATCTTTGGTTCAAGCGTCATATTGTGGTGTATTTGGTACCTTTGACCAAGTGATATATGATGACCTCATTGTCTTAACCATGTAGTGTCTTTGCCTTATGGTTAACCAAGAGTCAGTATGTCCTTGTTTGACCACTTGTATTTGGATAGTGGTGTTATGGTTGTTTTCTTTGCCATAGGGTCCTCATGAAGTGACCATGTTTCTTTAGTGTCCTTTGAGAGAGTGGTTTTCGAGTGGGGGCCATGCCCAAAGTGGATGGCTGAATAACCCATCGAGAGTCAGATAATAAGTGATAATCTAATTAATTAATTAGGTGGGTAGTTTATAACATTATATAAGATATTGTACCTCACGCATGGGTGAGTGCTTGTGAAGGGCTTATGATACAGTGGGAAGGCCTGGAATGGCAAATCAACCACCTTGTCTTCACAAAAGACTGGCAGGGTCCACTTGAGACTTAGTTGGAGCCAAAGGTTTGAGAAAGGTTACTAGGATAACCTAGCTTGGGGGCCAGGACCTATGGAGGCCGACCATGGTAACCATCATAAGCTATGCGGTGACACTCTTTCTTTAGGTTCACTTGTGTTTTTTGATGTCGAGTCACTTGTGTATTGTGATGTTGAGTCACCTGGAATATTGTGGAGTCTTAATGTGTTGTCATGGACTCGTATTGTTCTATCGACCATATCATATTTTTGCTTGCTTGAGGGTCCTCTGCTATCTCCTAGCATGGTGGGGTGATTCCATTTTGGGAATCACATGGTCGGGTGGTAGTGCCACTTCCCATCAGATGTTCTTGTTCATACCTCCATGCAAGGATTGGCTTCGTAGGTGTTTCTATGGTTCGTGCCTCATGCTTTATCTCATATTTGGAGATTATTATTCTTTGGAGACCTATGTGGTCATTTATATCCATGATCTTATGTAACCTTGTATCTAGTTAAGATGTTATCTTTTAAATGTTTATTGAAAGCCATGTATTGGAAGATCAATATAACCCTAGTTTGGATGTTTTTCTCAGCTTTCTATATGATTAGTGTAAATGCTTATTGAAGATAAATTATATTGTATCCTTTCAATCTTTCAATGGTGTAACCATTATTGCATATGGCTTATTATGTTCTATGAGTTTGGATGGATTATTGGATTAATATTAATTGTGGAATTTAACTATTAGTTAATTCTTCGTTGGTAACCCTTAAGGAATTCTAGTGTAAGTCTTTTGCTTATGTTATTATAGTTCTATTGTAATATTTAATGAATTTAATATAATTAGACTTGAAAAAAATATTGTTTCACCCTGGTTGTGGGTTTTTCCTTTGGGGTTCCTAGCGGGGCATTACACTTGGTTATCAGAGCCCATGTTTCAACACTGGGTACTCTGGGTTTGTAGTGAGACCATTTACCTAGACCTTTTTGTGGAAGTGCTAGTGGTTGTGACTTCCTTGATTCTTTCCTTGCCTTTGATTTGAACATTTTTCTCTTGTTCAGTGTTAGGTCATGGCTAGGAAAGCCAAGGGAGGTGGGCCTCTTGGTTTTCGCACTAAAGGCAGAGGAGGAGGATGGGGTTAAGGTTCCGGCTGCAATAGTCCTTCACCACCACCCACTCATGCAAGTGTGGATCGAGATCAGTCTATTCATCAAGATGAAGAACACTCAGGAGTGTAGGTTCCCAAAAGGGAACAACTGCGGCAAATGTTTCAAGAGGTGCTAGCTAGACTAGGCCCCAGATTTGAGGTGGATCAATCCATCCATGCCTAGGCAGAGGAGTTGCTTCAGCAGATTCTGGAGAGAGAGACAGATAGATCTTCTAGAATGAGAGAGGTCCTAGTGGACTAGGATCTAGATATCATGGGGCACATGAGGGACATGATGAGGTCCAATCCTCTTTTCTTTAATGGTAAAGGTAATGGTCTCAAGGTAGAGACCTGGCTCTTTAGTTTAGATCGATGTTTCACCATGTATCCATATGGTAGCAACACCAAGGTGAGATGCATTATCATGCATCTTGAGAGTTTCACATCTTTCTGGTGGTGGTTAGAGGAGGAGAGGATCAGTGTGAGCATTAACACCATGTCATGGGAGATCTTTCTAGAGAGATTCGGGGCATGATTTCTCTCACCCCAGTGGAGGTAGTTGCGAGCAGATGAGTTCTATGCTTTGTGCTAGTATGGGTTGTCAGTAGATTAGTTTTAGCACATTTTCTATGAGCTCAAATAGTATGTTGAGATCAACAATGATGAGGCTATGTCCATTTAGTACTTCTTGAGGGGTCTAAACGACCGCATCAGTCGAGGAGTGAGAGTTTTTGAGCTTACTTTAGTAGAGGTAGTCATGGTGAAAGCAAGGATGGTGAAGAATAACCTTAGTCGTGCTCATGGCGACCAATCCAAAGTGCAGATTGGGGGTGATACTTTCCATGGGTCTAGAGGGAGAGGCAATCAGTCCCAAATTGCTGCACCTTTTAGGGGTCCTCAGGCACCCGCTAAGGGTGGTCAATAGCAGCCATCAAGACTGAAGAAGTCTCAGGGCCAGGAGGGTGGGAACTCTCAGTTTAGGAAGGGCACAAACTGGTAGAGGAGCAAGCAGTGTGTTGTAGGGCAGACCTCTCAGGGTGCATCTCAGACCCTTGGTGGGGAAAGCTTTCAGCAGTCCAATGGGTCATCTAGGAGTTGTAGTACCCCTGCCCTAATCAATCTCTAATCTTGGTTTAATCTTGGTTAGATTATCTTAATATAATGTTATAGTCAGATGTTTGATTTAACGCATAGCTATTGATGTGATTTTCACACTAGTTGTATGCAAGTTGTTAGTGTACCTATTTCGTGATATTAGTATTAGACTAATGCTTTCATTAAATTTTATATATGTATGCATGTATGACTCTTGGTTGCAGGAAATTTTAGGTACAACGCCGCATGAGTGCGAGGTTCGTCTTCACCTGGATTTGCAGGTTTGAGTGTACCTCTTTAATCCTTAGAGTTGGATTAGGTGGTCGTAAGACCCTAGTCGACCTTCGTCGTGCTCAAGTGAGCGTCGTCAGTCGTCGTCGGTGTTCCTTTTTTGTTTGGGTTTGCGAGTCATCTGTTTGGTTGACCTTTCTCAATTTGCGTGCTTGGTGTGTTTGGGATAAATTGATTAATTAGTCCTCAGTAATTATTTTGATTATAAATGTATTTGTGCATTAGAGATTAATGGACTAAATTAATCGGGATTTCATTATGCGATTTTCGTTGATATTGGATTGCTCGTTTTAAATTGAGAGTAAGTTCGATTAAATGACTGATTTTGAATATTAAATGCATTTTGGATATGCTATTGAAAAGAAAGTTTTGTATTTTATCGCAATAGATTGATTGTATTCTGTTGGCTTTTGAAATTAGAAAGATTAAATTTCAGTTGAATGAGAAAATCGTTTTTGAATTGAATAGCAAGTAAATTTGTTGATATGGTTAGAAAAGGATTAAATGTTGAGAATTATTTGTAAATAAGAATTTTAATTCCTAAAATAGAATTTTTGGTCCACTCTTCCATATAACCCAAAATTTGGGGAAAATTGGAGGATGGATAATTTTGGAAAATTTTTGGTTGGAAAAGATTTTGGAGATGAAATTTGGGGGTTTTGAATGGAGAAGGAGGGTTTTGGTAGCTGGAGATTGGGACTCTTCAGCAGATCTTGCCAAGAACACGAGATCAGGTAGGATCTAATTCTCAATTTTAGTTAATTGTTTAAAATGGGAATGGGGGTGTGAATGTTTTCATGCTATCTTGGTTTCAGATTCTCCATTGAATGCCAAGATTATGAACTGATTTTGTAAATTAGATAGTTTGGCTGGAAATGTTTTTGAGGTATTGATTATCCCTCATTTTTTTTTGGGTGTTTGAAACCCTTTTTGTGTTTGGGATGGATGAATACCAGCAGCAGAAACTTCATACCAAAATATATTCATTGGAATCGGATCTCATTCAAACCGAAATTGTTAATCCAAATTTTGAGTTGGGTTTATTGTTTGTTTAAATACCAAGCTGTGTTTAAAAGGAAAAAGATAACATTTAGTTTTATATCAAACTGGGCATTTGTGTTAATTTTCGGACTGTGTTTTTAAAAAAATATATATATTGAAAACCGAGCTGGGCGTGTTTGTTTTTAACCCTTTGTTTGGGGTTGGAGGGCGGGGAGCGGAGCTCCACCTGCTCCTCCTCCCCTCCCCCGCTCGCTCCCCCTTACTCCTCCTTCCCCGTCCCTCGGGGGCTCGCGTTTGTGCGTTGCCTGCGGTTCACGATGGTGGCCACAGGGGCCGCGGTGGCCACAGGGCGCCGCGGACCTGCGGGCACCACCGTGGCGCCGCCTGCGCGAAGCTTTCCTTGTGGCTAGGGTTTGGGCGCCCAGCCTTTCCCGTTGGGAGGTGGGCCCTGCCCTCCCCTTTTCCTAATGCTTTTTTTTTTAAATAGTTTTTAAATCATTTTTTTAATGTATTTTTTTTATTATTATTCAAAAAAAAATGCATATGATATTAATATCATTTTAATGTAAGTTATTTTAATGTTAAGTTTAATTAGCTTCTTAATTATGATTAAGGTGGCATATCATGATAAAGGTTAATTTTGGTATTGATTAATTTTATAATGGAATTTATAGGTGGACTAATTATTCAATCTCATTTCATGACTTATGCTCTCTTTCTGATTAAGTTCTAAAACTGTTAATTTCGCAACTGAATATCATTGATTATATTCTGATTGATCTTGGATTAATATATTTATATCTTACCTTCTAGCTGATTAGAGCATTGGGCTAATTAAGGTAGTATTGTTTAAAAACAAAATAGAGAATAATATGTTATTGAAAAATCGTTGAAATACGATGTAGTTACTAATTGATGATGTTAAATAGTATCATAGAACATATCATTTGAGTAATTGAGAAGTAAGTGAAATATTTATCGTTGGGTATTTGAATTTAAACGATATGCTTTGGAGATGATTATCTCCATTTAGATTCTCTTTCTACATTTTTATTTCCGTAATCCGTATAATGCATCTGGGCTTGAGAAATAATACGAAACTGTAGAGGTCGGTTTTTGACCAATATGTTAATGACATTTTGATTGGAGATTAGATATCTTATTTATTTGATTAATGGTTGTCTGAGTTTAATTAATATGAATTGGTTTAAGAACTCATTACGGCTTTATATGTCTGTTTAATGCTTTGAACCTTAGAGAGTTAGAAAACCAAGAACAACTCATCCCTAGTTGAGGTAGATAACTGTAATCTGATTTAGATCTTGTAGAAAACTTGATCGACTTTTAATGATTAGATCAATTCGGAAAGATTGTATCTGTTGAATATTCCTATGCAAGTTTAATTTCTGTATTCGCTTTTAATTATGAAATGGCAAGAGTGCTTTGTTTGATAGGACCCTGTTGTATGGCCTGACTTGGGGTATCTATTTCAGTCCTCGATTCTGAGTTGACTGTTGTATTGTGGTAGTGTCGTTTTGATCATATCCTTTGTGTGGGTGTCGAATGATGATTCGTGGTTGACCTTAGTTGTTAGGTCTCTAGTTAGAGTACCATCAGTAAGTGTCCATCTTTGAGTCATGTTTGACCAAATGGTTGTCCTCTTCTTTTGAACTCCGTTCGTCTGACCATGTTTATTCCTTGGTTTTGAGTTCGTCTGAGTATAGTCTAGTGTCGTATGGGAAAGTGGCTTTCGATTGGGGGCCGCACCCAAAGTGGCTGCTGGGTAACCCATCGAAAGTGAGTCTAATAAGTGATAACCTAACAGTAGATTAGAATGTAATCTCTAAGTAAGATAATTGTGCCTCACACATGGGACGAGTGCTATCATAGATTCGACATGCTGTGAGAAGGCCTGAAATGGCAAACCATCTTCCTTGTCTTCACGAGAGGATGTGTGGGTCCACATGAGGCTTGGATGGGCCGGAAGGTCGGATTAGGTTGCCAGGGTAACCCAATGTATGGGGCCGGGACCTATGAAGACTTGCCATGGTAACCATACCAGGTTGTGTGATGACACTTGTCCCTACGTTCACTAGTGTGTTGTCGTTTTGTCCTGTTAAGAGTATCTTTGTGGGTCGTCCTTTTGTTTATGCCCTTGTGAGTATCAGTTTCGTGTTAGACCTTGGGTGGTGATGACTCCGTTTTATGGATGCTCTTCTGGACCTTTGTATTAGCTTTGATTATGTTTAGCTGGATCCTGTTCTTTTCAGGGATCGTTTATGTATTAATTGACCAGTGCGGTCGTTTGTATATTGTTTATGTTTCGCCTTGATGGTCGGATTGTAATGGTGTAACCTCTTGTATTCTTAACTTTATTAATTATTAGAGGGGTCTTGCAGTTGAGCAGACTCGAAGATGTAGCCCTTTAGGGGTGAACTCCGAGATCATTATGGTGTTATGTGATGTATTCTCTTATGTTTCCTTTATTCAGCTTTATCATGTATGATTAACTTATGTTAGAATGGTTAAGTAGATAAATGGAATTAACTTTATATGCTTATATTCAATCCTTTCTTGAATGCCATGTGGATCGAATGCGTAAGTGGTTTAGATGAGATTTATCGTAGATGCATGGTTGTAATCATCTTTTGAAATGCAATAAATTGGAGTATGAAAGAATGTAACTTAGAGTAATGGAATATATTCAGTTGTTGTTAAGGAAAATAAGTATGCTTGAAAAGATCTCTTATGTTTATGATGAAATTATAGTGTGTTAGGATTTTAGATGTATGGCTTGTAATTTTAAATGAAAATCTTGAATGAGGATTATGAATGGATCTTAATGATGAATCCTTGCTTGTGATTTATATTTCCATCTTTTGAGAGAAATTATCTCGATTAAGAATTATCTCGTTATTAAGATAATCAGCTTATTGGATTAATTGTGTGAGTTAAGTGAATTGTGAAATTTAAGTATTCTCGTTGGGAAACTCTTTAGGTGTTAGTTGTTGTCTTTCGCTATGTAATCTGTATCTTTGATATCTTGTTGTATCTTATGTGGTGCATCTTTAAAAAATTAAAAAAAAAAAAATTATTGCACTCTATTCTTGTGTTTTGGCTTAATCCCTTCGGGGTTTCCTAGCGGGGCATTACAGGAGTAGAGGACCTAGTAGAGGAGCTTGCTTCACCTATGGTCAATTTGGCCACAAAGCCGCTTAGTGCCCTCAACATTCTCACCAGATAGGTAGCTAGAGGCTAGCTGCATTAGAGCCAACCATAGAGGATGCAGGTAGATCCCATAGAGTATTTGTAGCAGTTGATGACCGCCAGGCTGAACATCAGAGTACAGTGATTGAGACTACAAGTGTGTTGTGTGGTATCCCTATCTCTGTACTTTTTGGTTCTGGTGCTTCAGAGTCTTTTATTTCATCATCCATTGTGGAGTGGTGCGGGCTCGCGTTTGCTAAGTAGATAGATAGGTGGCTAGTAGAGTTGTCTACCAGTGTGCATGTGTTTGTAGATGCCTTCGTTCCCAATTGTGAGTTGGACCTAGGATGCTTTGTCACTTTAGTTGACCTTCAAGTCATTCTCTTGGGGTCCTATGGAGTTGTGTTGGGGGTGGATTGGTTATTATCTCATAGCACTTGTGTAGACTGTCATCTGAAGACAATAGAGTTTTTAGACGACCATGGTAGGAAAGTGGGCATTGTTGGAGTTCAGTGATTGATATCCTTACGCATGATTTCCACTATTCAACTTAAGTGATGCATGCATCAAGGGTGTCAACTTTTCGCAATTGCTCTTGAGGATGTGGATGAGGAAGAGAGTTGAGAAATCACTCTTGATGATCACCCTATTCTTCGAGAGTATGTGGATGTGTTTCCTTTGGATATTCCTGATATGCCTCCAAAGCGAGATATAGAATTTTGCATTGACTTCATTCTTGGTGCGGGACCTAATTCGAGAGCTCCATATCGGATGAGTACTTAGGAGTTGAGTGAGTTGAAGTTGTAGGTGGAGGAATTAATGGCCAAGGAGTTCATTTATCCTATTTTTTCTCCTTGGCATGCGCCGGTTATCTTCATTAAGAAGAAGGATGGATCTCTTTGGTTATGCATTGAGTACCGACAGCTGAATAAGGTAACCATCCGGAATTGATATACATTGCCTTGGATAGATGATCTTTTTTATCAGGGTAAGGGAACCAAGGTGTTCTTTAAGATTGATCTAAAATCTCGGTATCATCAGTTGCGCATTCATAATGTAGACATTCATAAGACAATGTTTCTTACTCGTTATGGTCACTATTAGCTCACAGTGGTGCCAATTGGGTTGACGAGCGCGCCTTCAGTGTTCATGAGTCTCATGAACGGGGTTTTTTGCACCTACCTTGATCATTTTGTCCTTGTGTTCATGGATGACATATTGATTTATTCTAGATCTATGGAAGAGCATGAGGACCACTTGCGACAGGTATTGATGTGCTTGAGGGAGAATCAGGTTTTTGTGAACTTGACGAAGTGTGATTTCTTCCAATCAAAGGTGAGCTATCTTGGTCATATAATTTGAGGAGAGGGTGTATCCGTGGATCCTTCTAAGATCCGATCCATTTTGGATTGGCCAGCACTGACCAATGTTTCTGAGGTTTGAAGTTTCATGGGTTTGGCCAGATATTACCTTAGCTTTGTTCAGAGCTTTTCTTGGATAGGCCACCCAATTACTTCTCTTCAAAGGAAAGGGTAGAAGTTTGTTTGGTCAGAGTAGTGTGAGTAAACTTTTCGTATCTTGAAGGGACTCCTTGTTAGTGCTCTGATTTTGGCAGTTCCTTATCCATCCAGAGATTTTATGGTATGCACAAATGCCTCTTTATAAGGTAGAGGTGCAGTGCTTATGCATGAAACATGTGTGGTTCCCTGTGAGTCTTGCAAACTCAAGGATCATGAGTTGAACTATCTAGTTCATGACTTGGAGTTGGCTATTGTAGTGCATGCACTGGCTAGATGGCGACATATTCTGTTGGGGCGTCAGTTTGAGGTGCATAGTGATCACCACAATTTGCAGTATATTTTCATGCAGTCGAACTTGAATGCTCAACAACGAAGATGGATTGAATTCGTCTATGAGTATGATTTTGAGGTTTGATATATTTAGGGGAAAGAGAATGTAATGGCAGATGCTTTGAGCCATAAGTAGCATGATGTTGCAGCATTGTCCCTTGGTGTGGACTTGAGTGAGAGAATTCTTGGAGTTCTTCCTCAAGTTACCTGGTATCAGGAAGTTAGAGTCATGGCAGAGTCCGGAAGACCATTGGAGGGTAGATATTTTGGATATACTCTTGAGTCAGATGGTCTTCTTCGACATCTTCGATGGATATATGTACTTCCTTTTGAGGGTCTTCGTGTTTTGATCATGAATGAGGCCTATCGTGCACCTTATTCGGCACACCCTGGTGTCAAGAAGATGCACGTAGATCTTAGATAGCTATATCTTTGGGCTGGTATGAAACATTACATTGCTGATTTTGTATCGAAGTGCTTGGAATGTCAGCAGTTGAAGGTGGAGCATAGGCACCCTGCAGGGCTTTTACAGCCTAATTTGATACCAGATTGGAAATGGGATATTATTTCTATGGATTTCATTATGGGGTTGCATGTTTCTTTGCATCATCATGATACCATCATGGTCATTGTTGATATATTGACCAAAGTTTCTCATTTTGTTCTTATTCAATCTTCTTATACAGCGGTAGTGGTGGCACGAATCTTCTTGGAAGATGTGGTGAGGTTGTATGGGATCCCAAGGCGGATCATTTCTGATAGAGATCCTATCTTTACTTTAGCATTGTGGACCTCACTTTAGCATGCTTTTGGGACCTAGTTGAACTATAGTTCAACTTATCACCCTGTTGGTAAACAGATTTGTCACTGCGATCATTTATCTGAAACTGAACCTGTTTGCCCAATAAGCAGTGACAAACATTCCAATAGTTGGAGAGATCATTCTGTGAAACATGATCTTCCTCTGCGTTTGAGAGGGGTAGCTCCCTCGTATGATAGGGGTGTTTATGATTTTCATGTACTTTTAACCTGAAAGTACATAAAGGAGAAAACATAGAACTTAAACAAGATTAATAACAAAAACCCTACTAGAAGACATACGAACAACAAATAGGATTCCATAAATGATAAGAATCACAAAAGGGGTTACCACCAAAAAGGTTAGCCATGAAACAATGATGAAAGAAATAAAATAAACCTCAACACACAAAGAGATAGGTTGTTCTAGCACATGCAAATCAAGATACCATGAAATGATGTGTTTCATCAATGGATTTCACCAATACATAAAGGGATCACTAATTCAACATACACAAAATTAGAAACAATAACTCATGAATACATTCAAGACACATGAGCTTAATGCATTCTTCATTATTCTTTTTGAAAATATACAAGTTTGAAAACCCCTTAGTCAAAGGTATGAATATCAAAATATCTCTTAGTTTCTCTACAAAATTCTATAGAGTTTTCCCCCTCTGTAAGAGTCCCCATACATTACAAATAGCCTTGTATTTATAGGCTTCCCAAAATAACCACCTTAGTAACTAACTTTAATCGTGGGTTAATAACTAACTCTTTTGTGTGTGAATTTCAATGAGTTAGTAACCTACACTTTTATGAACAAAAGAAGTCAATTTTCTAACCTTGGGTTACAATAAGCGACATAAGTCACTTTTTACAAAAATAATATCAAACCCATTACATTGAAGAAATAATTCGTTTATTGATTTTGTCGAGGTGATCTCCATCTTCATTTGCTTCATTTGATCTCGTAATAATCTCACCATTTGAATTTGTCTACAAGTTCTCGAACATTCTTATCCATCATGAACATAATATTTCTTTGACTAATAAGAAGGCTTATATGATGAGGATGTTATCATGTTCATGACATTATTTTCATGGTTCCTAGCTTTTGTGTGCCATTCCACTATGGTTGGAGAATGTTGGTTGCGGTTCGTGAAATTAGGTTGCAATTTGCCAGACCCTTGAATTTTCTTGACTATGGTTCCACAAGCTCTGCACTTAGATCTTCCCAACAAATATATTTGTCTATTTCCTACGATCAATGTGATCCATGAGTCATGCCATTACATTTGTTTGAAATCACTGCAAGCCGTGAGATGAATTCAAGGCATTATGTAAAATGAATAGTACGTATTGTCTTATGCTTCACATTCTTCATGTCTGACAACCATGGTTTTATATCTAACAACAATCCTCATTTATTTAGAGCTTCGATCAATTTACAAACTTTGTTTCCAAGTTTTCATTTTGCGTAGGCATGGAGGGTGGTTCTATCACTTTTCCAATGAGTGCATGTGTGTATCGCTGCCATCATTTCATTACATTCCTAGGATGAAATCCCTTCGAGGCACTCTAACAAACAATTCGTATACTTCGTCTATGTTTCCACATTCGGCAGCTCTACAAACACTTCACAGTATTGGTCATGCAATCATCATATAATTTGAGAAGTTGACTCCTTGAGGCATGCTGTCGACTTTTCCACCACTCCAACATGATGTTAGGATGTGTTTAAGAGAGCTTAATTAGATTGAAAAATTGGAGAGCTTCCTTGTTCAATCTATTTTGCATTCATATTTCCATCGTTTTCTTTCAATCCTTGAAATAAGACATCTTTTCGAGCTATTCTATCATACAGTTCACTTGCCTTGTGTAAACTTACGGATTTGCAACCTCATCTACTAGAGCGGCTATGACCACAACACCTACGCAATTCTTCCATTATTATGCATAGATGGATGTCTATTGGCAATTTGGGTATATCCTGCAATCATTGCGTTTCATGAGACCACATTTCTGCGATCAAAGCATGCCATGAGATAATGTTTCTTTGAGGAATTATGTAAAACTATTGGTGTGCCTATGCATTCTCTATGCTCCCATGATGCATTCATGTCTACCACGATATTATGTCAAATAGTTCACATGCCATGTCAAGGCTTCTATGGTTTGCATTTGTTGAGGGACACATTTCCTTGAGGCGGTTTGTCAAACTAGTAAACACCTTGTCTATGCCATTATTGTGTTTCACATGGTGTTTTGCCAAATACTCCATGTGCATTAGCTATGCTATGATGAATGTTGTGGCATATTTAAAGGCATTCATTCTTGATTATCAGGCATACAGGATGTAATACTATGATGGTTGAGTCAAAAACTTCCATATTTTGCATTATTTCAACCACGACTTACATACTTGTTTACTATGTAATTTTGTCATGCGGTTTGCGTGCTTGCATTATCCATGATTTGCAGTCATATTCACCAGAGCCGTTGCAACTTCAACATCTAACAAAAATCCTCTATCTTTTATGCATGGATGAAGGTGTGTTTTGCGATTTTTTTTTAGCATGTAAAGAGACCACTGATATTTAAAGCATTCTATCAAATACTGCCCATACCATGGCTGAGTTTTCCACAATTTTCACTTCACTTAGCATTCAGTCAAACAACTCACAGAACTCCTTGTTCTCCTTATCTAAACCTTCCACATATCTGCATTTCACGGCATGGTGGTGGATGTCAACATTCATTTCATAGCTTCCATTTTTCTTTCATGCCTCCAGAGCAGCTACATTTTCAGCATTTGGTGAAACCATCTATCTTTAGTGCATTGATGAATGTTCATAACCTACTACTTGAAGCTCTTTTTGTTTTTAAAACTCTTATGGAAAAGGTTAAGAATGCTCATTTTTTGAGCATTTCTAACCTTCTTGACAAAGTGGGACCTGCAAGGTTAATAATTGAGGTTAGAAATGCTCACAAAGTGAGCATTCCTAACCTTTTTGTGAAAGGTTAGAAATACGGGTTAGAAATGCTCAAAAAGTGAGCATTTCTAACCTGCTTGGCAAAAGGTTAAGAATACTCAAAAAATGAGCATTTCTAACCTTCTGCTTCAACGAGCTATCCTTTACACTTTGGAAACCATTTTTCATTGAGAATGAATCAAGGATGAATGCCACTAATGTCTAAAGACAATTTTCTTATCACAAATGACCAAACATATTGAAATAATTTAAAATATTAAATTATCATTTAAGAAATAATTTAAATATTTTAAATATATTGCTTTGGCTAGAGAAAAATGGTATAACTTTCAAACAGTAGGGAGTTAGGTCCTGAAATTTGAAATATGTGTCAATGGAAGGGAAATAGGTCCATATGATTATTTACACCTCATGATGAAGCCCTAAATGAGATATTTTAATCATTTGGGAGCAACAGACACCAAAAATTGAAAGTTTAAAATATGACAAAGTATGAACTCGGTTCAGGTGAAAGTTGGACATGTGATACAAAATGATGTTTAAATCTTGACTGTTGACTAGGTTCCCTCAATTCTTGGTAATTTCCAAAATTTTATCCATTTTTTATATTTTTACTGGTAAGGACCTTGGATTGCATGTTCACTATTTACGCATAAACACCTATTGTATCTTCATTCAACATTGAGATCAATTTGAAATTTAAATTTTAGGTATGCAAAATATGGGGGCAACACACTCAGAGACTGACAGTTAGACTAAGTGTGTGAATCAGGTCTTGGAGGACATGCTTCACATGTATGTTATGGATCAGCAGTTACATTGGGAGGAATATCTTTGCCTTGTGGAGTTTTCTTATAACATCGGATATCATATCTCTATAGGCATGTCTCCCTTCCAGGAATTGTATGGGCATCATTTCCGTACTTCTTTGAGTTGGGATCGGTTGGAGGATAGGGTGCGTTTAGGACCGGATATGCTTTGTGAGATGGAGCAGTAAATTGAGCAGATTCATGGGTATTTAGTTGTTGCTTAGGATAGGAAGAAGAAGTATGTTGATGCCCATAGAGTAGATCATCAATTTTTAGTTGGCGACCATTTGTTCTTGAGAGTGCGTCCACGGAAGAGTCTGATCTGTTATGGAAAGGGTTCTAAGTTGGTGCTTTGTTTTGTTGGCCCTCTTGAGATCCTTGAGAGGATAGGACCTATTGCCTACCATCTTTCCTTGTTGTTAAGTCTATCCCACATCCACGATGTCTTCCATATTTTAGTTCTTTGACCTTATCATCCTGATGTGACTCATGTTCTAGATTGGAATGCTTTGCAGGTTGAGGATGAGCAACTTTCCATGGAGCCCGTACGCATTCTTCAGCACTGGGATATGACCCTCAGGGGCCATACCATCGACCAAATAAGGGTCCTATGGGACCCAAGTGATGAGTCCTCAATGACATGGGAGGATGCAACGAAGATGAGAGAGCTTTATTCTTATCTGTTTTAGGCTTCCAAGAGTAAGCCTAGGCTTGGGGGGGAGGATGTAGTACCCCTCCTTGACCAAAATCTTTTTGTATCTATGTTTGACTTCAGTTGATGGTTTAGTGGATTATTATTGTGTATTGATTCAGATTTTATGCGACATTATTTCATGCTCTATCTAGATTTATGGTGTATGCTTTCATCCAGTATCTCAATGCTTATGATTAATGTTATTATTTATGAATCATTATCATGGACTGACACATTTTACCTTATATATGCAATGCGTTATTTATATGTTGCATGTTTTCATGTGTATGGGATGTGAGGGGATGATTTTCCTTCACTCACTAAGGTGAGATAGGGAACGTCATGATTCTCCTTTATCAATGTGTGTGTCGTGTTTGTTATATATATTTGTCTATATGCATGTGTGGTTCTTTGGTGCAGAACATTGCAGGTACTAGTACTGGGTATTGACTCCACCTGGTTTCACAGGTTTGAGCATGCCTTAGATGTCTAATGGGAGTGGAGGAGATAGTGGTTGGATCCTAACTTGACCCGCAGTTACGCTCGGGTGAGTGTAGTCAGTCGGTTGTCTTTCCTGTCTACCCGGTATGCGAGTCATAGTACTTTGGTTTGGTCATTTGTGAGTCGTGATGAATAATGATGAACAATAGATACCCTAACTGGTACGAAGAGGGGGGTGAATCAGTATAGTCAAAGACCATCTGACAATCTTTTCAAGCTAAAACAACACTAACCAGTTGTCTTCATCACTGAACTTAAACATGGCAATACCAATTAAACACAATAAGACTTCAAACAACATAGACAGCTAAGTCTGAACACTTCAAGTGCATTTAATACTTGATAGCTACTTTACCCATAAATATATGTGTGTGGTGTGTCACCAATACCATAACCATTAGCTCTGCATACATAATCACTTAAACAAAGAACACTTAATCATCACATGACATACAAATTTTTCACATGGAAACCCAATGGGAAAAACCATGGTGGGGATGAATACCCACAAGCTTGTTTTTGAACTCTTTTGAAGCTCGCTCTGTTAGGATCCTAGTCCAGTTAAAGACTTTACAATAAGGTTCTACTAGGAACCGATTCTATTAAAGATCACCCAGTTAAGGGATGGCTATATACCCTGTTAAAGGTTGAAATCCTGTTAAAGGTTACCTTGCTAGAGGATTTAGAGAACTCAATTAACTTGAGTCACCTAGTTAGAGGATTTATAGTAAGCCTATTAAAGCTACCCGGCAAAGGGATTTTCCTTCTATTAAAATGGTTAGAAGACAACAGGTAAAAATTTGATCTAATAACAACACTATATGCTAAGGTAGATCCTTTTCAGTTCCTCTACTTCTGCAATCACACTCTGCAGTTTTCTCTTATTGGTCTGGGAAGTATCTCATCACTCAGAGACACCCACAACATTTTCCTACAACTTACAATAACAAACATCATCGACCTTATAGACAACAATTAGGTCGGTAGCATAAACCCTAAACCCTAAGCATTTTAGGTTTACAATACAAGTGGTCTAATCCTGTCTATCCAAACACTTTGCATAGAGTAATATAATTTCAAACAGATCACAGGACAATCAACATCGTCCATTCTTCACTGGGCATAGAAATCAATAACTCATCGTGCTTTCTTCTCATACCGCTAAGAAGAATGATGATTCCCAAGGTAGACGTTTAATATAGTTGCTCTTCTCATGCAAGATCCTCAAGGAAATCCTTCACGTACACAAAGATGACATGGCATCACAATCTCACCTTCATCTCTTAGCTAACATAACACAGAATGTCATCGGTTGCATCGCACAAGCAAGATTGCCAAACCGGAAACCCTAGAGCTGAGACTACCAACTAGTAGTCACACTTAGTGAGACCCTGACACCGGTTCACTGCATTTCTTCATACAGGTTCACCAACTTCTTCCAATCTACATACCGGTTCACTTATACTTATTGACATCAATGACAACACACATTATCATCATATCAACATGTTGGTTCATCATATGCCAACAACTCATCATTTGATCATTCTTTGTTTTGTGTACTTTCGTTCATTTGAATGGTTATTTAATTTAATGAATGGTGTTATTTATGTGTTGGTGTAATTAAATGATTATTATGCTCTTGAGATTATCGATTTAATTAAATTAATGATTTGCTATAACTAACTAGGTAAATAGGTTTATTTTATTGTGAATATTTGTATTAATATTTTGTGGAAGGAAATAAGTACTTGACTTGCCATTTAAATGTTGAATGATCATTTTGAAAGAAAATATCTTGGAAAATAGGAAATTAATAAAAGCTTTTCCTTTTACCTTTCCATTTGACTTTTGTATTTTAAATGTTGGAAAAGAATTGTTTATGGATAAAGGTAACTCTGATTGCTTTTACTTTTCAAAAATATTTTAATCTGATTGGTGGAGTAAACTTTTAACCTAGAAATTTTAGGTTGAAATTATTTTTCCCAAATATTCCTGGGAGTTGACAGTAATGAGGAGGCAAAAGTTTTGAAGAAGAAATTTGGAAAACCATTGTGGAAGAGGATCTAGAATTGGGATTCTTCCACCTTTTTGCTTCCTGGTGTGTTGAAATTTGGATAATCTCTTCTTGTTTGAAATTTAATTTGGAATATTTTAGTTGCTTCCTATGTGTTAAAAAATGCAAATCTCTTTGTAGATTCTTGTTGAATGAATGGAGTGGAAGAAAGAGTGTTTGTTATTGTTGATTTTGTGGAACTCATATCAAATGTTTGCATATTGGAAAGAAATGGTTCATTTCTCTATTTGTTGTTTGTTATTTGTTCATGCAAAATCAAATCCTTGAATTATCTCCTCTATTTGGAATAAAAAGGAATAGATTTAGTTTGTTGTGTGTTTTCTAGTATCTATTTGACCAAGATTTGGGGTTTATGCTGGCAAAATTGGTTGCTTATCTCTTGTTAGATGTGAGGAATTCTTCCTATGTAATGGAAGTGGAGAAATCTATCTTAATCCTTCTCCTATCTGTTATATTCTTCTATCGTTGCCTAAATCTTTATTTATTGGGTTCATGTGTGATTTTAATTCATTGTTTATCTTATGGGTACATATCGTTTTGTATTCTGGAGTTTGGCACTATGTGTGTGCCCATGAAATGAACAACAAATGAATTAATTTAATGTTAAATCAATTTTAAATGCTAAGGAAGTAGAAATTTATTATTTTATTGTCTAACCTTACCCCGCAGCGGGCTAGCCCCACCATGCGGGATGGTAGTTTCTGACTACCCGCAGGTAGCAGCAATACTACTCGACAGGGCTGCTATGTGGTAGCAGCAATACTGGTCGGCAAGGCTACTACGCGATAGCACCACTACTGGTCAGCAGGACTGATACTGATCGGTAGCAGTACTACCGGTCTGTAGTGGCTTCTACCGATGGTAACAGCACTATCGGTCGATGGGCATGTTACTGGCGGCAGTACTACCGATGGGTAGTGCCTACTGCTCTGGCAACAGCACTACCATGGGTAAGCCTTGGCCCCCACATGCCTTGTACCCTTCGCGGTACAATTTATAATATGCCCTTAATTATTTAATTTTATAATGCAATGAAATATTTTTATGATTGGTTATAAAGTTAAATTTTAAATGGTAACCTATAAAGTGATTTTATCTTGATTTAATAAATTTATTTATTGAAATCAAGGCATGATTTATTAATTCAAATTGATAAATTTGGATGCATTCTGGAAATGGATTAAATGTCTATTATTAATTCATATTTTATTCGGTTGAATATTTAATGTGATTTTATTCTTGTTGGAATATTGAATTGGAAATTATATATAGATATGAATGAAGTTTCTGAATGAAAGGGTGTTTTCATTTTAATTTTCAATCAATGAAGTTGCAAGTGCTTATGATGTTGATTTTCTCAAAGATCATCTGAGTGCGGACTTAGTGAAATTAGCTTTCCTTGCAAAGAGTTATATTTGTGTTATTTCTCATCTTTTGTTCAGTCATCCTGTCGTGGTATATTTGGTACCTTTGACCAAGTGATATATGATGACCTCGTTGTCTTAACCATGTAGTATCTTCACCTTATGGTTAGCCAAGCGTTAGTATGTCCTTGTTTGACCAGTTGTATTTGGATAGTGGTTTTATCGTTGTTTTCTTTGCCATAGGGTCCTTGTGGAGTGACTGTGTTTTTTTAGTCTCCTTTGAGAGAGTGGCTTTCGAGTGGGGGTCACACCCAAATTGGATGGCTCCATAACCCATCAAAACTCAGATAATAAGTGATAATCTAATTAATTGATTAGGTGGGTAGTTTATAACACTATATAAGATATTGTACCTCGCACATGGATTAGTGCTTCTAAAGGTCTCATGATGTAGTGGGAAGGCTTGGAATGGCAAACCGACCACCTTGTCTTCATGGAAGGCTGGTAGGGTCCGCATGAGACTTAGTTGGAACCCGAGGGTTGGGAAAGGTTACCAAGATAACCCAGCATGGGAACCGAGACCTATGGAGGCCAACCATGGTAACCATCATAAGCTATGCGATGACACTTTCTCTTTAGGGTCACTTGTATTTTGTGATGTTGAGTCACTTGTGTATTGTGATGTTGAGTCACCTAGAATATTGTGGAGTCGTAATGTGATGTCATGGAGTCGTATTGTTTTATTGACCATGTCATGCTTTTGATTTCTTGAGGGTCCTTTGCTATCTCCTAGTACAGTGGGGTGATTCTATTTTGGGAATCATACGGTCAAGTGGTAGTGCCACTTCCCATCGAATGTTCTTGTTCGTACCTTCATGCAAGGATTGGATTTGTAGTTGTTCCCATGGTTCGTGTCTCATGATTTATCTCATTTTTGGAGATTATTATTCTTTGGAGACCTATGTGGTCATTTGTATCCATGATCTTATGTAACCTTGTATTTGGTTAAGATGTTATCTTTTAAATGTATATTGAAAGCCATGTATTGGAAAATCAATGTAATCCTAGTTTGGATGTTTTTGTCAGCTTCCTATAAGATTGGTGTAAATGCTTATTGAAGAGAAATTATATTGTATCCTTTCAGTCTTTCAGTTGTGTAACTATTATTGCATATGGCTAATTATGTTCTATGAGTTTCGATGGATTACTGGATTAATCTTAATTATGGATTTTAACTGTTAGTTAATTCTTCGTTGGTAATCCTTAAGGAATTTTGGTGTAAGTCTTTCGCTTGTGTTATTATAGTGCTATTATGTTAATAATGCACTTAATATGATTATACTTTAAAAAAAAATTGTTTCACCCTTGTTGTGGGCTTTTCCTTTGGGGTTCCTGGTGGGGCATTACATATGTATGTATATGTGTATATATGTATACATGTGTATGTGTATGTGTATGTGTATGTGTATGTGTATGTATATGTATATGTATATGTATATGTATATGTATGTATGTATATGTGTATATGTATGTGTATCTCTCCCTATATATGTGTGTATATATATGTATGTATATATGTATGTATATATGTATGTATATATATGTATATCTATATATATTTATACACACACACACATATGTATATGTATCTATATGTATCTATATACATGTATATCTATATATATGTGTATCTATACACAGACATATAGATATATGCATGCAAGGGTGGGTGGGAGGACTATGCCTGGGAGGTTGGTAGGTAGGGGGCCTTCCCACCCCACCCTGATTAGTGGTAAGCCCCCGATAGCCCATACTACATGGTTTGGTTCTCCCCACCCTACCATTCCCACCCCCACCTGCCTCCCTGCTTGCCTCACCGTGGATGCTACCTCTAGATGATTCTACCGAGCAATTACAGAAAAACGCCCATAATTCTACCAACCAACTTGATCGAATTTCCTTAATTCGACTAGAAAATAAGGAGAAAATCGTTCAACCACGAAACGAAAAAGTAAAAATTATTTCCAAATGGTGGCTATATATGTATATATGTATGTATATAAGTATGTATGTATATACATATGTATATATATGTATATCTATATATATTTATACACACACACATATGTATATGCATCTATATGTTTCTATATACATGTATATCTATATATATGTGTGTGTGTGTGTGTGTATATACATATATGTATATATATATATATATATATATATATATATATATATACATATATATATACATGTATATATATGTATATATACATGTATATATATGTATATATACATGTATATATATGTATATATACATGTATATATACATATATATACATGTATATATACATATATATACATGTATATATATATATATATATATATGAATATATATATGTATATATAAAACATTTTTTTAAAGAAAAAAGCAAGATCCCTATATATATTAATAGAATATATAAAAAGTATAAAATAAACCATTTTTTATTCTTACTAGCCATAATTTAACCTTCAAACCTAGAACCCCTTACAAGCCCATAGCCCTATCACATTATTGAGAACTTACATTTTTTACCCATACTATACCATCCCAACACAAAGTAAACTATAGAAGATTGCCAAAAATACCCATATATATTTCCAGCCATTAGAAAGCCTTCTTAGTGTAGTCTAAATCCGGCAATTCTAGCGTGGACTTGGTAGTGTTCACAATATAGATGTATACACTGCCACTTAGCAAAAATGCCACCGATTTGTCCTTGACCCTTCCAAAAATCATACACTTGAACCCGACGAAGAAGTCTATCATTTTGCGGAAATACCTCATTGATGACCTTGTTAGCAATGCAACGGAGCTAGACTCAAAAGATGCACATTACATGTTTGTCATAGTTTCTATGTGATACATATCAATATATGATATGTTGTATAATTCATGATAACGCACGTTTCCTACAGGGCAGCTTGAATTTAAACCTGAGTCGTCCTCCATCTCTATGATCTCACCTAAATTTCAAAACCCTCATCCATATCCATAAAACTATATAACACTGGCTACTAGGCCTCCATATGCATACCTGAATCGCCCTCTCTAATTTGTGCACACCTCATTAATGGCTAGTTAAAATTATGCTATGAATTTTTATTGAATGGCCGCAACATAAACTAGGTCCTGTTTGGTGATGTCACCATATGCATCTTCGCAATCAACTACACAACCAATGTGTAGCGTGGAGTTGAAAAGTAGAGTTGGAAAGATAAGAAGATGATGATGTTGAAAGACACGAAGCCCTCAAAAAAATTCTTCCCTTGTTGTGTGGAGAAAGGCCTTCTTTCACATCTCCTAGACATAAAGACTATCTCCACCACAAATAGTTGGCAGGGATGTGATCAGCACCAGTGAAGCTTTTAAATTGGATCTACTACACCTACCACTAACATCCTGAAGTCTGTGAGTATACTTGATTGATGAAGCCATTCCTTAAAGAGTTAGAGAGATAGTGAGGACTAGGAATGAACACAATGGAACAAAGGAACTTGCCTCATTAATTAATTAATACTACCCATGTCAAATAAGGAACATGAGTAGTAGACATAGAATGGACATCTAATTATTTATGCATGACGAGTCTAACATAGCAACATCAACCAAATTAGGGTAATTGCTTAACTACACCTCGTCACCACGAATGTCCACTTTATTTTTCTGGCAACCCAAGTTAGCCATGCGATCTGTCAACCTATTACCTTCTCTATATGTGTGAAATATTTGATAAGAATCAAATTCATCCAAGAGATTCCAAACTGATTGTAGAACATACTTTAATTGCCAGTTTTGACATATTCTAAATTTGCAAGCATTGATTAATTATGAGAGAGTCGCCTTCAATATGAATATTAGTAATATGAAGCTCTCGAGCTAGCTAAAGACCATGAAGTAAGGCCATTGATTTATAAAAGTTGTTGGTTCCTGTAGGAAGACTAGTTGATTTTACTGCCTTTACATAACCACAATGATTTATAATATAGAATCCTGCACCTAAAACCCCTGGATTGCCCTTAGAGGCCCCATTAAAATTATGGAAATCCTGAGCTGGAGGTTGCCATTTAATTTTACTTTTGTCCACTTTGGGCTTAAAACGAAGCAATAGACTTCGATTAAAAGGCAAGGATATGCCCTTCAAATTGTTGAGAATATCATTATCTCAGGAAGAAAAGAATGAACCAAAGTTAATATGATTTTGAACATACACATTCACTTCCTCACCAATAGAGTTATCAATAATTGCATGCACCGATTGACATGATGAAGAGGAAATTTTAAAAATTCATTTGTTATGCTCCGAGCAGATCGACCACACAACAACAGTATGTATAATTTCCCAAATGCATGTAAAAAGGGAAGATTTATATAACACAGACCAAGCAGAAAATAGATCCCAAATTGTGCAAGGCAGTGGGGCATAGAACTTCAGCTTGTTCAAAGCAAAGGTCCAGCAACCGTGGGAAAATGGACAATGCAAAAAGAGGTGGTCAGGATATTCCAAATGGTCACCACAAAGGACACAATTGAAAGGATCTGCAATCCCCAATTTTCCTATTCTATCACTTATGAGCACTCTTTTTTTTAAGAAGTAAGCATGCAAAATTGCCATATTTTGGTAGGATTGCATTGTTCCAACAAAGAGAGTAAGGACACTACGAATGGAGCAAGGCATCTTTATTAAGGACAACTTTATAACCTTGTTTGATAGAATAGCAATCATTATTGGAAGGAGCCCAAATTAACTAATCACTCTTCCTTGTTATGAAGACAACTCTTTCATGCAACAAATGACCCAGTAACTCTTTTTGTGCTTGTGTAATTTAAGTATCTTTAAGGTCTTTCCAACATGCCTACCCAGAATATCTCTCCATTGAGCTAACATAGTCAATGAATCAGGTTCCCCAAATATAAGAGAGAATTGGAATGGCAGACTGAAGTTCCTGAATATTACTGAGTGGGGGTAACCAGTACCAAGAATCAACCTCTAATTTAACATCTTCGCCATTATTGACTTCCCAAGATAGATAGGAGTTGACTATTTCTCTACATGACAACATGAAGTTCCACATGGCAGACCCGTCAAGATGATTGGCAACTGTGAATATTCTTATTGGATTTGAATTGTCTAGATACTTAGCTTGCATAATTGCACACCATTTTGAATCTAATTTAGCATACATTTTCCAAACTAGCTTACCCCCAAAGGCTCTATTATGTTTGGAAATGTCATGAAGGCTAACACCCCCTTTCAACTTCTCTTTTCCAATGAGATGAGAGGAATTTTATTAGCATTATTCATGTTATCCTTCCACACAAATCTTCTTATAAGTTTATTAAGTTGATCAACTAATACTGTTGGAGCCTTAAGAACTACGCGAAAGTAATTGGGGATGGTGGCTAATACTATTTTGGCTAACAAAACTATGCCAGATAATGACAACCAGTGGGCCTTCCATGCCGTTATTTTTTCTTTTATCGTCTCTATAACCTTGGACCAAATTGAGGTTTTGTTCACTCCCATGAACAAACGGATGCCCAAATACATACAAGGTAAATCTGCCTCTTGGAAGCCTAAAGTCTGAACAATCTTTTATTTTCTAGCTTCTTGGACATTGAATACATAGATCTTTCACTTATTAGCATTTATAATTTGCCCACAAGCCATTGAGTACTTGCCTAATACCCATTTTATTTGTTTGGCTTCAGTGGAAGAGGCATACAATAATGTATCATCTGCAAAAAGATTGTGGGTGATAGAAATGTTTATTCGCAGAATATAAATGCCCTTCCACAGTTCTTGGATATGCTTAGTATGAATTGCTATACTAAGAACCTCTGACATAATGATGAAAAGAAAGAGAGAGAGGATCTCCTTGCATTACTCTTTTTGTAGCTTTAAAATATCCCGAGGATGAACCATTAATAATGATAGACAAATGAGCACCGAAGATAAACGATGAAATCCACTTGCATCATTATTTATTGAAGTCAAAATTTTCCAAAACTTTCAACAAAAGCCCTCAATTGACCCTATTGTAAGCCTTCATCATGTCAAGTTTTACCACAAAAGAAGGAATTTGATGCGCCTTAATGGAATGAAGCACCACATGTGCAACTAGAGCACCTACAGTAGTCTCACATCCAGATACAAATCCCCCTTGCTCTTGTGATATGATTTTGGGAAAAAAATGTTGTAACCTCAGGTATATTGCCTTACTAAAGTTTTTATAAATTGTGTTATATGATTTTGGGAAAAAAATGTTGTAACCTCAGGTATATTGCCTTACTAAATTTTTTATAAATTGTGTTGCAAAGGGAGATGGGACTAAAATTAGAAAAAGTCTTAGGATCATTATTTTTTGGTAGAACAACATTCTTATTAGTGTTAAGTTCTTTGAGAATTGTGTCGAACCCTATCGATTATTCTAAGGCTAAGAGGAGATCAAAGCCCAAAACATCCTAACATCTTTGAAAGAAAAGAGCAGTGAACCCATCTGGACCTAGGGCTTTATCCAAGGAGAGAAAAGACAACATGTTTCACTTCATCAATAGAGAAATATTTCATCAAAATCTTGTTGTCTTGGGTGGAGACTATGCTTGGAATGGCTGAAAGCATTTCAATCTCATCTTGGTTTGGTTTAACAACAGAGTGATACAAAGGAGCAATCAAATTCTTAAAGAATTGAACACCTTATTCATGAATACCCTTTACATTTGTTAATTGTGTCCTTATTGCTTCTTCTTGAATTGAGAAAACTATGTTTGAAGCCCTTTTTTGTAGAGCAGAGGCGTGGAAGAATTTTGTATTTCAATCACTTTCCTTCAACCAAAGGTCCCTCAATTTTTTACGCCAATATATTTCCTTTGTTTTCTCCAATTCATGACATTGTAGTTGTAGGTTTTTTTGAGTTTCATAGATGGTGGGAGTCATGCAATGATAAATTATGTGCTCATGCACCTCTTCAGGTTGTTTTACTACCTCTCCCTTTTGCACAAAAATGTTTTTAAAAACCTCCAAATTCCATTGTTCAATTTTGCACTTGACATACTGCATTTTTTTATGAAATTGAAACATTTTAGTTCCATTATCAAAAGGGGCACACAACCACCATTGTTGGATCAAAGTCAAAAAATGTGGGTGTGTAAAGCATATTTCCTTGGACTTAAAAGATATTCTCCGCATTTGAGGATCAATGTCATCAAGTATAGACAAGGAAATAGCAAAATGATCTGAGGTAGCAAAAGGTAGAATGTCTTAGGAAAGTTTTAGAGAAACTTGAGACCAACTCAAGAAAATAAGAAATCTATCTAAACATTCATCAACTTGTGAAAAATCTCTCATCCTTTTTGTCCATGTGAAATTACCTTTCATTGCGACCACATCCCTTAAAGCATTGTTTGAAATAAAACTATTGAAATCATTCATGGTCCTTTGAGGGGGGATTATGCCACCTTCCTTCTCATTTAGTAAAATAATTAGATTAAAATCCCCATCAAGAATAACTTTATCATTTCTTAGACCTTGAATGATATTTCTTAAGATACCCCATAATCTCTTCTTCTCCGAGGTAGCCATTGGGCCATAAACATTGAGCAGCTTGAAGTGGAGATCAAAAAATCAATAGATAGCAACTGCCAGTTCAACTCCAAGGATAATAAAGCTACTAACACTATATTTGGGTTCCATAAAGAGATTAGCCCACCTGAATCTCCCTATCCTGGCAGAAAACAAGACTTCCATTTGCCCCATTTCAACACTGATTTCTCATATGATTCCTTGGACAATTTGGCTTCCTGGAGCTAAGTCCCATCAGCTCCACAAGCATCTACTTGACCCTTGACCAGATCTCTCTTTTTAGGGGCATTAAGATCCCTAACATTTCATGAAATGATGTTATGATTAGTGATTTATTAGAATATTTATTAGTTTAGATGCTAGATTCAAAATAATATAATTTTATTCTTATCGTATTTTTATATTTTAGGTGTAAGTATTTTTAAAAACTTATCTAAGTTAAATTACAATTGATTTTAAGAGAAAAGTGCCTACTTTTGACCCAATCTTTAACCCACCATTTCATGCATAAATTATATTTGAGCATCACAAAACAAATTTATAAATAGATAGATGTGCATATTATAATGCCACAATGATGTTAATTTCCTAATAAATTTTTGTTTGTAAAGTTTTAAATGGGCTTAACAAGATGCTCATTACATATGTTCAATGAATAGAAACATAATTTAATGATTAATTAAAATTTTATGAGAATGAGGAGAATAATAGTTACTAGTTTTTACTATGAATGTTTAAATATTTATACCTACATTTCAACAAAATATTTAGTAATTTAAAAATATTTTTTACATTTAGTTTATTATTCAGAACTATTTATATTATATTGATTTTTCTATATAAAAAATTATTGGCATGACTTTAATTTCGTTTTTATATTATTATTATCATTTTTTTGCATAAAATATCTATTTGTATATATGGAGCACACTATTCTAAAACTACCTACATATTTTGTAGATAATTATAATGATTCACCTAGAATAGTAGGTTTGGAAAAAGAAATAAGGATTTATCTTGTATATTCAACAAGTGATGAGCTACCAATAGGTTAAGTCTTCTAATAAAGATCTAGCACATTTCCAATAAACTATCTCTTTGAGAGTTATTTTAATAAGATATTATCTCTTAGATATGCACTTGACGTCACCTCTCATGTATTCTTTAGCATAGAAACTTTGCATCCACCTAACAATAAAGCTCTTTTATGTATAAGAAATTCCCCTTAAATCATTTCCCTATGGATCTCATTATTTTTCAATTGGTATATATCTTCATATTATTGTTGATAGTGAAACCCATAGCTCCTACAAATCATATGTAACCGAAACTACTATTACATCTAAAGAGAATGAGCTTGATAATTCTGGGTAACCTTGAGAGAGATTAGTTGATGTACAAATATAATAAGGAATATGCCTATATTTAAATATTGAATTAGATAGATTACAATGAATGCTTATAAAAACATAAGCATAAAACTCAAGATGAACCTAAACAATAAATTAAGTTTAATCATTACAATTATCCTTATCCTATGCTACAAGACAACATGACCCATAATAAGCTTAATATAAATACGAAAAAATAATTCCTAATTTTATCTTAAGTGTAATAAATTAATAGGGGATCAAAGTAATTAAAAGTTAATCAATAAATAAGGTTATTATCTAGATACTTTGAAAAACCCTCTTAAGATCAACATAAGGAAAATCTAAAAAAACGTAATGATGAATCTACTAATAGATGCACGAAAGAATGAATGGATTGGTATTAGATAAAATTCCTAATGGGGTACCCATGTAAAAAAAAAATGAATCTCACATAACTAAAGGAAAATAGAAATCCACATGTTAAAAAAATCTCTAAAAGAGAGAAAAATGAAATAATTGCATGGGTGATAGAATGATAGATGAAGGAATCCATGTGAGTCCCAATGATTTCTTCTATCAAATAAGTACAATATATCTGTCTTCTTCAGAAATAGAAAATAATAATATGAATCTCCTCACAAATAATTAGCTCCTATACCAATGATAAAATTCTAAATAAAGAGCACAATCCATTGACTACAAACAACATTTCTTGCCTTAGGAATAAATAGATACAACTAGTGAGCAGAGAATCAATTTTTTTAAATTGTAAGATCTAGGAATCCAAATCCAAATGATGTGGGTCTCTAAAAACTACACAAAAGTCAACATGCTAAAATAAGATGATGTCAATCTAGAAACCTTTAAATAGTAAAGTAGAACAAGTTTTAAAGGCAATGAAGATGGTGAGCTAACAATTATGATACAGATGTAGACAAAGAGGAAACTAATTTATTCAATAAAATCTAATAAATCTTCAATTTAAAACTCCACAATTAGGAATTATATTTATGCAACTAATGAATGCCATGTTACATTACATCAATAGGGGCCATCAATTTGGTGATGCAAAGGTAATTGAGGATAACAAAAGATGGATATTGTGTCTTAATGTGAGCAGTATGAATTTGGAGATAAGTCTATAATTCATCATAACATGCCAGACATATGATAAAATCAATATTCTTTAAAGTATCATCATGAAAGGCTAAACAATTTGCAACTATAGATGAATGAAACAATTCAAAATAGGATCCTTTTGGAATCAAGGGATATGAAATTTCTAAAGATTTTCATTGATGTTAAGTTTTTTTCATTGATATGCTACAAAATTTGTAACATTAACATTAATGTCAAAAGTTATTGTTTGTTAGTTGTTGATATTGGCATTATGGTCTTAGATGTTCAAGGCTAATGAGGACAATAGAAAATGATATTTGTGTCCATGATGTGAGTTAGATTGGGTTTTTAGAGCACCTTTTTGTAGTTGTTAGAGTCCATTTTCAAGCCTATTTGTTAAACTCTAAGCTCTGACTGGACCTTAGTTCCTTTTATTTCAATACAACCTTGACTAGCTACTTTGGCTCATGGTTAGTAATCGACAATCTAAAATTGAGTTTCTTTTCCTTTTTGAGTAGAAGAAAAGAGGTTTGATAATCCACAAAAATGTGTTTCATCTTTGAGTCCCTATCTCCCATGGAAAGGGAGAGAAACCCTTTTCTCATTCCTTAAAATGTACCTCCATAAGTGACCATTGCATTAGAGACCTTATCAAGCTTATACACCTTCCAATGGTCTGCTATTAGTATATCCAAAATAAGCTCATTCTCATCATCTAGTATATCCGTAGAACTTCATCCCCATCAAATGTTGAGAAACTAAAAGAAGATGGAGGAAAATGAAGACCTTCTTCCTCCTCCTAAAGAAAATCATCCTCCTCTTCACAATAATTTTGCCTCTCATGCATCAAATATATTTTTCATTAAAGACAAGCCTCTAGTAGAATGTTATATTTATCCATCCTCCTCTGTGCTCCAAGAACATGACCAAAGGTCCTAAGTCGCTTCCTCGTATTCTTCTACTATGCCATCCAGAAAAAAGACCGCTCCCAAGACAAACACCATGAGAATGATATCACAAACATTGGAACCCTCTTCACTAAAAGCATAAAGAACATCTGCAACCACTATCTAGGAGATAAAAAGAGACCTGGAGAAGCCTATGCCAAGAGTAATCTCTCCAACTCATCTCCCTTTCCATCTTCATCATTTGATCCGCCCTCTCCACCATTTACTCCTTCCTCAAATCTACTGCCATTACTTATGATTTGTATTATTTCCATCATGATTGAAATTTTAGTTATTACATGGTTGAGACATTCTTTATGTTAATATTTAATCATTTTCATTTACTTGACCTTTAAGAAGATAATTGTGATCTAATTTGTATAACAAGTTTATACAACTAAAATAAACAAACTATCATAGCAAATTAAATATATTATTAGATGACACTTGTTTCTTGTTTATATTAAGCTAGTGCTTCCTCTAAACCAAACTTGTAATGTATTTGTCTTACATTAACATTTTTATCTCAATCTACAATTAAATAGTATTTTTCATTTTTCATGTCAATAAATTCTCTTTAAAACCTAATCCAAACATCAGATAAGATAGTGAAAATAATATTAATTTTTAATAAATATGAGAACTATGAAATAAATTTACCCTATTTGAAGTAATCTTATTAGCAAAATAGTTCCTTATAGCAAATATCGATGAAACAACAAAAATAACAGTAAAGATTCATCTATCTTTTTGAGAACTCCAATGATTTGATTTAATATTAAAAATATAGAAAACCAAACGCTGTCTATTTACAAGGATAAGTTAAATACAATTTCGACTAATGAAAACTGCTACTTACTCAAAATTATGATTACAATCGATGTTTCATATTTCTTCTACTTTCATAATCACCATCATGAGGAGCGCCTTGAGCACAAATATTGGGGCTAGGATTTGTCTGAATAGGCAGAGTATTTATCGTTAGAGAACACATGTAACAAAAAGATGCCGTGGGCTGTCATTACTTCAGAAGCCTCTATAATATGAAACCCTAGAAAGTCACAGAAGCTGATGTATTACTCAGAAACAGTTTCACACCGGCACCATACATTTCTGTCCCTCCAAAGATATCACTTGATAGGGCTATTCGTGCTATGCCTATAGATGCACTAGATAAAAGTATGCATATAATAAGGCTTAGGTAAAAACCAAATGATCCAGTGGTACCCATAAGCCCTAGAACAGTCCTGAGGAAGGAATAGAGACAGCCTAACACGTTGGCAGCTACAAAAAATCTGCAATACATGAAATCCTTCAACGCGGAAACCCAATGTAGAATATAAAATCAAATGCAAATAAGTAAATAGATTGCATGCCTGAAGGCTGGGCGATTGTCACTGGTTGATCTCACTGCAACTGTTGTCTTGTCTGTTAACATTACAATTAACGAAATCAGGAGAAGTACGAAAGCTATGATTCTTAAAATCCAAATCTGTACTCCGGTTCTCTTCATTTTTGTTCTCTAAAAAGCAATGAACCATATTCATTTCTCTCTCGTCAGTCGTTTATATAGAATATTTATGTGGAATGGAGAGAAAAAACAATCCTAGACAGGGCCCTGAGCCAACAAATTAAGTAAATTTTTAATATTAAACGCTGCGAAGGACACTTTCCTTAACGTGGCCTTGAGCTAAGAGCTTGATTATTTTAAATGCAGTCATATATTATATTTGTTGAATAAGGGTTTTGATGAAGGTTTTAAAGCAACTAGCAATAAAAAAAACATAAAGAAAGATTTTAAGGTTTAGATGCTCACTCATTGGAGGATCCGAACTCACACTACAATCAATGATTTTGTTTTTAATAATTTAAAATTTCCATTTGTACTTAAATATCTCATATTCAAACTACAATATATTCAAAGAATATTGCTTTTGAAGTTCCGAATATTTCATAGTTCTCATATTTTATATTTTGTGAGGTCATAGGTAATGCGCTTTTGTCTTTTACATATAAAATTTGTTTAAAACTTCTAATTTCGACAGTTGTTTTTTGTTACTGAAGTATGCGAAAGTAGGAAAGTCACAACCGGTCCTAGATTTCCAAGTCGATCCTTAAGGCTTTGTTAAAAGACTTTCACAATTAAATGAAGTAAAAGAGCTGGGTAAATAAATAAATAAAAAGTTTTATAAATGAACAATAAAGATATTTTTTTTGTTGTCTTTTTTTTTTAATTGAAAGAAAACTATTTTTATAGATTTTTATGAATGGATAAGCCACAATGACATCTTTTTAAAAGAAGTTGAGTTAATTTCATGAAAGGGATCAGCTAAAAGATGGAGATGGTAACAATGGATCAATCAAGAAATTAAGAGTCAATTGGAACACCTTATTAATTTTAATAAAGGATGGCACACATCCTCATTAGCTACCTAGAAATAAAACATATTTATGCAAGTTCACTTAATAAAATAGCTATGGTATAATATTCAACATATAACCCCGTTTAGTGTAACCTATGAAAGAATAGGTCCCAACAAATATTTTTATGTTTGGTACGCATGTGTAAATGAATCTCATCAAATCAGTATAATAGGCTCTAACAAATAGCTTACCCCCTCTTATAGAATGTGAATAATGCCAACGAAAATACTCTAGCAATGAGTGCTCATGTAGGTCTTCTATAATTTAGCAAGACACCTCATATTCAGAAGAAACAACATGTATGATGTAAACCTCTTGGTGTCTAAACCAAATTGTTGAAGAAACAATTGAAAGATAGATATCTCTATAAAATAGTTATATTTCTCTTTCATTATGATAAAATATACCTAAATCTTATGTTATACACATGAATAACTAAATGATGTGTAATCATGGAAACAAATAAAGATTTAAGAAAGTTAATTAGAGGGTTTATATATGTATCCTAATTCAATAGAAATAAGTTAATGATGTTTCTTGAATATTATCATAAGAGATGACAATAATATTATTCATAGCATCACAAATATCCCAAATATTAGATTCTTCAAGCAAATGTCTCATGTACATTTGGTAGGTATGTATCTCATTAAGTTAATTAATGTAAAAATATATCAACATTCAATAGAATGTCTTATAATGATTCATCTTCCTCCTTTCTCCAAGAACAAGACCAAGGGTCTTAAGTTTCTTCTTCAAAGTCTTCTCCAATACAATCCACATTAAAGACCCCACCCACAACAAACACCATCACAAGATTATCAATCACATTGGAGGCCCCTTCATTGAAATTATTATCACCTAGAAATTCACCCTTGCTAAGTTGTAGAACCTAGCTTTCTGGTGAAACATAGAAACACTCCCAAGGCTATGGGTATCCTTTGAAAAATAGAGTGAATCTCCAGAAAAGGATGCCTCCTAGCTGGTTTACCACTAAAACTACTAAAATCACAACGAAAAAGGAGAAGGATTAACTTAAAATGAAAGCTAGAAATAGAAAAACTGAAGAGATTTACCAAAATAAAATAAGACAATGAAATTTAGAAAGTAAAACACTTGGTTTTAACTGTTAGAAATTAGATATACACACTTCAATCGTGTGTGCTTTTACAAAAATGCTTCACCAAAAGGCCTGAATACATAAGCCAGCTATAGGAAGATTAACTTGACAATAAGAAAAAAAATTATACCATTTAAACAAAATTAGTGACTTGTTCAAACACAATATTTGCAGAAAAGTAAAATCAAATGGGACAAGAACTAAAAGGGAAGTAAAATAATTCCGCTAAAAACTTCATCAAATCATCGAAAAAATACACTAAACTGCAAAGAATAAAAAGACAAGTGACCAGTACGAGCAATAACCAAGGTGAAATCTGTATTCAATATCTCTTGAGTTGCAAAACATAACAAAAATGCACAAGGACTATCAAAAGTCACTAAAACATGAATTGTATAATCTCCAACTGAGTACAATGAAGTCCAAGAGTGACTATATGAATCAACTCTATGACTTCTCTCCAAAACCCCATGAAAATGGGGCCTCCAACACCCTCAGGTCAGATGTGCTCCAAAAGCCAAAAAACTAGGACCCTATTCTTCTAAAAAAGAGCTCAAAATGGTTGAAAAAGTCAACCATGACTTCATCCAACTATAAAATCCACCAAAAATTCTCTCAAAGGTTCTTTTAAAAGGTTAAAAGAACCATCTAAAACTTTGGCATATGTTTGTGATGCAAAGCCTTTTGGAGGTTTGAGTTCACAAGACAACCTTTTGGGACACAACTCCCAAAATGATAGGTCAAACTTGGTAACAAACTCACAACAATCCCAGACCCTACATAAGACCCTAAGTATTAGTGAAAGCATTCTAGGTATGATGGGTGACTCATCATACAATACCAAGCCTTAACCCTTCAAGGCTTCAACATATACTCTCAAGACAAACTTGCACATGACATGGTGGACATCGAGAAGTGATCAACATTTGTAGACCCCAAAAGAGATTGGATTGATCACAACCTTCAATCTAGAGTTTGACACAATGAATACCACACTTTGGCCTAGTAGCCCGTTTGGACAACCCCAATATACACAACCAAAAGGATTATGGACACCACTTGCATACATGAAATGAAATGATTCAACAAGGTCTAAAATATATCACAAATTCAAACTTTGATTCTTTGGATTGTCTTTGAGAACCAATGTTGTCCTACTAGCCCTAGAGCCCCCATTAGGCCACTTTTACAAAAGAACTACCCTACAAATTGGTCAAATAAGAAATCCACCAAATCCATCACTATTTGGGCTCAAACCTTCTTCAATTCGGCCTAGTCCTCAAAACTCCATCAAAATGTTAACTTGTCACATGAGGATGCCAAGTTAAAAACTATTGGTTCTCTCTCCTTCCTTAACAACCATCTCTGAAACCTTGATAATATTAGAATACACTATCAACCTTGATATTCCCTAAAATATTTTGAGTTTTGGCTTTGGGAATGTCAAGTTATGGCTCCATTTGTTCAAAACCCTACGTATAGAGGGTTTTCTAACCCGGTACGAGGAAATTATTTAGATCTCTCTCCCTAATACACTAAAACACTTCAAGGCAATTGGAGATGGAATCCAAATTACTGTTCTAACATACCAAGTACATCTTAGGTTTGTACCATCCCATACAAAAGTGAATCAAAAGATTGTTACGCGTGTTTGCAGCAAAATCTAAGGAAAACAAAGATATTTTGTATTGCCAATCCTTCAAAAATGTTTCAACAACCTTTGGCTCAATTTAGCAGAGGCTTATATATTCCTATATAGAACCGACCAACCTTCTATAACCACCCTTTGAACCAAATAGCCATTGGTTTACAAATTTTGCAAAAGTTGCACATGCAACTTTGACAACATTGGACTCCAACCGATCAAACTCATCTAGACACATGAGAATTATAAAAAATACACAACATATGGCTCAAACATAGAAAATACAATGATTTCACCCATTTTTGCACACTTGGGTGTCCATTGACCACTAATTGACCAAGTAGGTCCTAATAGGTTACAGAGCACAAGACGCCAACAAGGCCTTACGTCATGATCAAAAAATTATGAAATAGTCCACATAACCTTATTACATCATAGAAACATAAAAAACTCAAAAGAAAAAGATAATGGTCTTCATGAGCCTTCTAAGGGCTCCTGCACCATACTCTTGGGGGTAGAAAAGCTCAAATCCCTTGAGAAACCAAGTCTACAATAGAAATGTCATGCTTGAAGATGTCTTCTTGACTCATCCAAGTGGCATATTCAATAGGTAGGCCACTCCATTTGATAAGGTACTCCTTGTATGTCTTCTTTCTAGTCTTCTTGACCACCTTGGTGTCCAGTAATCTCTCCAACTTCAAGGGCTATCTAGGTGGTAGATCCTTAACCCACCCTTCATCTCCTTCTGTTAACAAACTTGCATTTGAACCTGCAACATTATCACTTTTATTTGGAAACAAATTTGAAACATTAAAGATTATGGATATTGCCAAGCATTGAGGAAGTTCAATCTCATAAGAATTAGGAACAAATTTTTGTACAATCCGCAAGGACCAATATTTTTCTTGAGTAAATTTGTTGGCTACCCCTTTGTAAGCCCCTCTTTCTTCAATTGTGTGATCACCAAGTCCCCCACTTTATACTGTACATCTCTCTTTCTTTCATTTGCTTTCTCCTTGTACTTCTTTGTATTCGTTTGGAGTGTTTCCCTTACTCTATCATGCATGTTCTTCATTGTCAATAGAAATTCCTCTCCCTAAGCACTCCTTCTCTCCAAACCTTGTAGATCTCTTAGTTCTAGAATCCCTCTTGGGTGAAGCCCATATACCACCTCAAAAGGACTCCTCATTGTGATTCTATTAGAACAGTCATTGTAAGAAAAGTCTGCTTGAGGGATGATCATATCCCATGCCTATCCATGCATCTTTGTGAGACACCTAAGAAGATTCCCTAACAACCTATTCACCACCTTAGTTTGGCCATGCATCTGAGGATGATAGGATGAAGTGAAAGATAGCTGAGTTTCTAATTTCTTCCACCAAGTAAACAAAAAGTGACCCACAAACATGGAATCCCAGTCAGTCACATTGTTGAGAGGAAAACCATGTACTATAACAATCTCTTTGAAGAATAAGCCAGCGATATGTGAAGCATAATTAGTACATTTACATGGAAAAAAGTGAGTCATCTTACTAAACCTATCCACCACAACAAAGATGCTATCAAAACCCCTTTGAGTCCTAGGAAGACCCAAAATAAAATCCATACTAATACTCTCCCATGGCCTATTAGGAATAGGGAGTGGTTGATATAAACCCGCATTAGATGATGTTCCCTTATCCCTTTGGCTTATGATGTAACCTTCAATAAATTTTCTGACATCTAATTGTAACTTTCACCGAAAGTAGAATCTCTTCACCTATTCTAGTGTTTTATCAGACACAAAGTGGCCCCCAAGCTGCCTCTATTCTTTTCTTTTATGATGTTATCCCTCATGGAGAATTTAGGGACACACAATTGACTCCCCATGAACAACAATATCTACTACAATAGAAACTCAAAGAAATCAGTATGATAAGAATCAGAAAACTAAGCACAAACCTCATATATCTAAATGAAATCTTCGTCATCCTTATACATTTTATTGAGGGAATCAATTCCCACACTTTGCAATTCATTTTCTTGGACCATGCACACCCTCCTACTCAATGCTGTTGGCATTACAATAAGTTGGGAGAGTGTTGGCATTACAATAAGTTTGATGGTTGATGATATTGAGAAGGTTGTTGGAGATGAATGATATAATTGATAAAGGATGACTACTGTCTTAATATTATTATTTTGTCATTGATGTCAAGCAATTGATTTTCTGATTTAGTATGATGTTTCCATATCCTAAAAAGTATGTTTAGATGAGTATAAACATGTCAGTAAGTGACACAGAAAGAATGTGAAAATGAAGGGGAGTAATAAGTTATTCAATGGGCAACTATTACCGAGTTTGACAGTGATGAGATTATGATGTTTTGATTGTTTTGATATCCTATATATATGTATTTAAAGACTGAACAAGAAGGGGAAAAGATTTCATCTAATAGAATGAGTAAAGGTTTTATATTATTCTATTTTACCAAGAAGGGAGCTAGTTGGTAAACTCCAAGGTTATCGATGTCTATTAATGATTGAAAAAGTCACAGAGTAGAGAATGTCTATTGAGAAAAGTTCAGTATTAACCGAGTAGTAACCAAATGCATTAAATAAAGTGTATATATTATTTAATGAAGGATGCCAATGAGCTGGAGGTTTATTGAAGATTGGAATCTCATGCAAGAAGTTTGTCAAGGATCAACAGAAATTAAAATTCAAGAGTAAGATCTATAGCACAGATTGAACGGTCCTAACCGAGCACAAGTACCAAGAAAGGTATACAAGTTTCAAGGCAAGATAAAATGTTTTTCAGATTGAAGGATACAATGAACCTAGTCAAGTTTGAAGATCTGATGGCTAAGATTAATCATGGGAAATGTGATTAAGGAGATTAAGCAATCAGGAATTGCTTATAAATAAAGAGTAATGTTGTTGAACAAGGATGTGGGCAAACTAAAGCACAATGATGCTACAAAGGTGATTATCGAGTACAGAAGATTGAAGATCTGATTGAAGAATAGATTGAGAAGCCCAACAAGGAGAAAGATAAGTCTTATGACAAGATTATCTTGAGCATATTGAGCACATAGAATCTACTTTAACATTTTAGATGTGAAGTTGCAGATATATTTTATTACTGTTATTTATGTTTGTAAGTGACAGGAAATCTCTTAACCGAGTAGACTTAACAGTCTTATTTGTAAATCCTCTTCGAAGGTAACATTCTGACTCAGTGTTTGAAATCCTTTGACAAGGTCACTTCAAACAAAGTGAAGATTTTAACAGATTTGAGGGAAATCCCTTGACCGGGTCACATCTAGCAATGTGTATGTAATCTTTAACAGGATTTGCTTTTAACCAAGTGTACTCTAGAGGAGTATATTTTCTTGTGGGTCCAAAATTCCACAATGGTTTTTTCCCTATTAGGGTTTCCACGTTAAATCTGGTGTCAAATGTCATTTAATGTTTCATGTTTATCTGTTTATGAGTTTGAATGATTTATAGTCATAAGTTGCATATCAAGTATATGCTACCGAGGTTGAATCTGATTAGAGTAATGATTATTGAGGTTATCTGATTCACCCCACCCTCTCATCTAACTAACAATTGGTATCAGAGCTTGGAAAAACCTAAGAATGTAGTATGCCAAGGATGCCAGATGGGTAAGATGACAAAATCAAGTTTTACAAGTAAGTCTTACACTTCTAAAGGAATTTTAGATCTTGTACACACTGATCTTTGTGGTCCTATGAAAGTTCAAAGTTACTATGGTGATAAATGCTTCATATTATTTGTGGATGATTACTCAAGGATGATGTTAGATATGTTTCTAAAAGAGAAATCAGAAGCTTTTCAAATGTTCAAATGGTATAAGGAAAGAGTTGAAAAAGAAACAACAAGACAGTTGAAATGTCTTAGATCTAATAGAGGAGGAGAATTCATTTCTGATAAATTTAACTTATTTTGCAATGATCATGGTATAAAGAGACAAGTGTCAGCACCAAGGACACCACAACAAAATGGAATAGCTGAAAGAAGGAATAGATCAATTGTAGATTGTGCTAGAACTTTGATGATAGAAAAGAAAGTACCTCAAATATTTTGGAGAGAAGCAATAAGCCCTACAATTTACACCTTGAACCGAGTACAACTGAAGAAAGGAACTATGAAGACACCTTATGAAATCTGGTATGACAAGAAACCAAATGTGAGTTATTTTAAAATATTTGGAAGTAGATGTTATGTTCACAAAGATGATAGAAATAGAAAATTTGATCAGAAAAGTGAGGAAGGAACATTTGTTGGTTATTCCTCTAGGAGTAAAAAATTTAAATGTCTGATCAAATCCTCTAACAAAATTGTGGAAAGTACAAATGTGAAAATTGATGAATTTGGAGAAAGAAATGATGAAGGAAACTCCAAAGAACTAGAAGATTATGAAGAGTTTGTATATGTACAACTGACAAGTTTTACCGAGAAAGCCAATGAAGAAATTACTCAGTTACCGTGTGATGAAGAAGATCAACTAGAGCCTACCGAGCCTATATTAGCAAAATATGTTAGAATAAATCATGCATCAAGTCAGATTATAGGAGATAAGGATGCTCCAGTGATGACAAGGAACAAACTGAGACACAACAGATGTCTGATATCCAAAATTGAACTGAGGATGGTAAGAGAAGCATTGAACAATGAAGATTGGTAAATGCTATGATAGAAGAGATTGATCAAATTAAGAAAAATGAAACATGGACATTGGTTCCAAGACTAGAAGAGAAAAATGTAATCAGTACAAAGTGGAATTTCAGGAATAAGCTAAATGAAAAAGGTGAGGTCATTCGGAATAAAGAAAGGCTAGTTTGCAAAGGTTATGCTCAAGAAGAATGTATAGACTATGGAGAAACTTTTGTACTTGTAGCAAGACTTGAAGGAGTAAGAACATTGTTGGCATATGCTGCTTACAAAAATTTCAAGGTATATCAAATGGATGTTAAATCTGAATTTTTGAATAGTATACTAGAAGAAGAAGTCTATATTGAACAGCCTGAAGTATTTATTGAAGAGAAGAATAGAGATCAGTTATGTAAGTTGAACAAAGATTTATATGGTCTAAAGCAAGCACCTAGAGCATGGTATGAAAGGTTGCACTCTTACTTATTAAAGATTGGATTTATAAGGACTAGTGAGAACAACATGCATATGAAGAATGATGAGAATGGAATATTGATATCAGCCATATTTGTTGATGATATCATTTTTTGTGGAAATGATTCTTTATGTAAGAACTTTGGAAATGTAATGTGCAAAGAATTTGAGATGTCATTAATCGGTGAGATAAAGTATTTTATAGGTTTACAAATACCACAAATGAAAAATGGGATTTTTATAACTCAATCCAAGTATATAAAGGAAATCTTGAAGAAATTTGGAATGGAGGATTCTAAACCTGTAAGTACTCCTATGACTACTAATTGTAAACTATCAAAGAATGATGAATCTACATCTTTTGATGAGACACTTTACCGATCTATGATTGGAAAGTTGCAATATGTAGTTCACAGTAGGCTTGATATAGCACATGTAGTAGGTATAGCTACAAGATTTTTTGTCGATCCCAAAGAAACTCATATGACAGCAGTCAAGAGAATTTTTAGATATTTGAGAGGCATTGAAGATTATGGTCTATTATATGAAAAGAGAAATGATTTTGACTTAAAAGTCTATACTGATGTTGATTGGGCAGGAAATATTGATGACAGGAAAAGCACAAGCGGTGGAGCTTTCTTTTTGGGAGAAAGACTAGTAAGTTGGCTTAGCAAGAAACAAGGATGCATTTCACAGTCAACAACTGAAGCTGAATATGTCGCTGTAGCATTGAATTGTACCAATATAGCATGGATCAAACAACTATTGGAAGGAATGAATGGCACAGTTACCGAGCCAGTAACTATATTTTGTGATAATACAAGTGCTATTAACATTTCAAAGAATTCAGTAATGCACTCTAAGACAAAACATATCTCTATAAAGTATCATTATCTTAGAGAAGAAGTTCAAGAAAAGAATGTTGTGCTGGAATATGTTAGCACAAAGGAGAAAATCGCAGACATCTTCACAAAGCCACTGCCAAGGGACACTTTTGAGTATCTCAAAAGTAAGTTAGGGGTCCTACCCCTATCTAGCACTCACTGACAGAGTTCGGTGACAGTATCAATTCTATGACTCCAAAGAATACTATTTGTAAGTTGATGTTGATTTACACATGTTAGAAGGATGTCTAAAGTTGTGCAGGATATAGTGAATGAAGACAAGTTGCTATGACCGAGATACATTTGTATATGTTTGAACTGCAAGGAAATTACTTCATAAGGGGAGTAATTATGGATCAACCTTCCCTTAGGCATTGTTGTCAAAGGGGGAGAAGACTATCAAATAGGAAAAGGTTACAACAGGGACATGATTGTTTACAGCTCAAGGATAACAGATAACAAGAGAAGAATAGTAGTTTGAATCAATCGGAATAAATCAAATTGGTATTGCCATCAATGCCAAAGGGGGAGATTGTTAGCATTACAATAAGTTGGGAGATTGATGGCATTACAATAAGTTTGATGGTTGATGATATTGAGAAGATTGTTGGAGATGAATGATATAATTGATAAAGGATGACTACTCTCTTAATAGTATTATTTTGTCATTGATGTCAAGCAATTGATTTTCTGATTCAGTATGATGTTGCCATATCCTAAAAAGTATGTTTAGATGAGTATAAAGATGTCAGTAAGTGAAACAGAAAGAATGTGAAAATGAAAGGCAGTAATAAGTTATTCAATGGGCAACTATTATTGAATTTGATAGTGATGAGATTATGATGTTTTGATTGTTTTGATATCCTATATATATGTATTCAAAGACTGAACAAGAAGGGGAAAAGATTTCATGTAATAGAATGAGTAAAGGTTTGATACTATTCTATTTTACCAAGCAAGGAGCTAGTCAGTAAACTCCAAGGTTACCGATGTCGTTTAATGAATGAAAAAGTCACTGAGAAGAGAATGTCTACCAAGCAAAGTTCAGTATTAACCGAGTATCAACAGAGTAGTAACAGAATGCATTAAATAAAGTGTATACATCATTTAATTAAGGATGCCAATGAGCTGGAGGTTTATTGAAGATTGGAATGTCGTGCAAGAAGTTTGTTAAGGATCAATGGAAATTGAAATTCAAGAGTAAGATCTACAGCATAGATTGAATGGTCCTAACCGAGAACAAGTACCAAGAAAGGTATACAAGTTTCAAGGCAAGATAAAACATTTTTCAGATCGAAGGATACAATTAACCTAGTCAAGTTTGAAGATCTGATGGCTAAGATTAATCATGGGAAATGTGATTAAGGAGATTAAGTGGTCAGGAATTACTTATAAATAAAGATTAATGTTGTTGAACAAGGATGCAGGCAAACTGAAGCATAGTGATGCTACAGAGGTGATTACCAAGTATAGAAGATTGAAGATCTGATTGAAGAACAGATTGAGAAGCCCAGCAAGGAGAAATATAAGTCTTATGACAAGATTATCTTGAGCATATTGAGCACATAGAATATTCTTTAACATTTTAGATGTGAAGTTGCAGATATATTTTATTACTGTTATTTATGTTTGTAAGTGACAGGAAATCTCTTAACCGAGTAGACTTAACAGTCTTATTTGTAAATCCTCTTGGAAGGTAACATTCTGACTCAGTGTTTGAAATCCTTTGACAAGGTCACTTCTAACAAAGTGAAGATTCTAATAGATTTGAGGGAAATCCCTTGACCGGGTTACATCTAGCAATGTGTATGTAATCTTTAATAGGATTTGCTTTTAATCGAGCATACTCTAGAAGAGCATATTTTTTTGTGGGTCCAAAATCCCATAGTGGTTTTTCCCTATTAGGGTTTCCATATTAAATCTGGTGTCAAATGTCATTTAATGTTTCATGTTTATATGTTTATGAGTTTGAATGATTTACAGTCATAAGTTGCATATCAAGTAAATGCTACCGAGGTTCAATCTGATTAGAGTAATGATTATTGAGGTTATCTGATTCACCCCCTCACATCTAACTAACAAATTCATCTACCACTTTATTGGCCTACCCCTTCTTGTGATTGATGGTAAATGTGTAGGCTTGAAGATGTTCAACCCACTTCATATGCTTGTGATTAATTTTTTCTTGTCCATTTAAAAAATTGAGAGCATGATTGTCAGTGTAAATAATGAATTCTTTAGGAAAAATATAATGCATCCATTTCTTCAAGGCTTGCACCATTGCATACAACTCTAAATAATATGTGGAGTATTTCCTTTTGGCATCATTGAGTTTTTCACTAAATAAAGCCACATGTCTGCCCTCTTGACTCAAGACAACCCCAATGACTAGATTACTAGCATGACACTCCACTGTGAACAACTTATTAAAATCAAGAAAAATAAGGATGGGTTTTTGTGCTACCCTATTTTTCATATATTCAAAAGCTTCATTTTCTACAACGGACCAAGAAAAATTACACTTTTTCCCTCCCTTGATGGTGTTTAAGATAGGTGCACATATATAATTGAAAATTTTAATGAACTTTCTATAAAATGTTGCCAAACCATGAGAGCTTCTTACATCACCTACTGTCCTTGGTGTTGGCCATGACAAAATAGCCTCCACCTTTGCTGGATCCATCTTAAAATTCCCTTGTGAGATCACAATGCCAAGGTAGACAAGTTCCTCCTTCATGAAGACACTCTTCTCTATGTTGATCATCAATTTTTTATCATGCAACTTCTTCAAAACTAGGTTCAAGTGCTTCAAATGCTCCTCCTTTGTCTTGCAAAACTAGGTTCAAGTGCTTCAAATGCTCCTCCTTTTTCCTACTAAACACAAGTATATCATCAAGATAAACCACAATAAATTTACCAATGAAGTTTTTGAATACCTCATTCATGAGGCGCATAAATGTGCTTGGGGCATTGGATAGCCCAAATGGCATCACCAACCACTCATAGAGATCTTCATTTTTCTTGAAAGGAGTCTTCCATTCATCTCCTTGCCTTATCTTGATTTGATGGTACCCATTCTTGAGATCAATCTTGGAGTAATAACAAGCCCCTCCCAAATAGTCCATTAGGTCCTCAATTCTAGGCATAGGGAACCTATATCTTATACTAATCCTATTTATTGCACTAGAATTTGTACAAAGTCTCCACTTACCATCCTTTTTAGGTACTAGGACTGTTGGGACAACACATGGATTGAGACTCTTTTGTCACCAAACACGTATCCAACAACTCTTGTACTTGCTTGGTAATCTCCTCATTCTAAGATGGCGTAATCTTGTAGGCTAGTTTGTTTGGGAGTGTAGACCCTGGTATGAAGTCATTCTGGTGGCTTATGTCCCTAATAAGTGGCAATGTATTAGGAATCTCTTCCACCATGATACCCTTGTATTTTTCCAACAACTGTTGCACCTCCTTGGGAACTTCCTCCTCACCGTGGCTATGCAAATCAAGACTGTCTTTGGGTTTTGAAATCAGAGCATACCCTTGGGTTCCTTCCTCCTTTATGGTATCTAGAAACTCTTTCCCCCACACTATCATGACACTTGACCCAATGTGTTTATCCACACTCTCATCCGGTAAATGATCTGTCTTGTATTTCTTTCCATTTTTGGTTATGAGAAAGGAGTTTATCTTCCCATCATGTTGGGATTGTACATCATATTGCCATGGTTTCCATAACAGCAAATGGTAGGCATCCATGTCATATAATATTCTATCCTTATACTCCCCTATCTCAAACTCTACCCAAGATTGTTCATCCACTAAGACTTGTTTCCCCTTATTCAACCATGACACCTTGTAGGGGCTAGCATGAGGTAGTATTTTTAATTTCAATTTGTCTACCATCTCTATAGAAACCAAATTCTTAGTAGAACATGAATCAACAATTACCTTACATATCTTACCATTGGCCTTACATGTGGTTCTGAACAATCTCTTTCTCTGAGCAAGTTCCTTTGTTTGAAGCACCATCAACATGGTCCTCCTCCTCATCAAGCTTTCTCCATCATGAACTGGGACTGCATTTCCAATTGGGGAACTAAAAATTTAGCAATCATCTTCCTGGATCAATTGGTTCCTTCTCTCTCCTCCATGAGAGCTTGAGGCTTTCTCACAACACTTTCTCATGGTGTTCCCTACTTGGTTGTATTTGAAGCATCTCCCTGTGAAGACACGAGGACCTCTCCCTAGTCCTCGAAACCTACCCCTTCCTTTGGTTCTCCTTCCTCTAAAGCCTCCTCTTGAACCTGAGTCTCCACTTTGATCTTGTTGGCAAGGCTCACCTTGGGGTTTTTGAAACTGACCTCTTCCCCCCAAATTTCTATTTCCTCTAAAGTTCTTACCTCCTCTTCCCTTACCATATTGTTCACCTTTACTTCTCAACTTATCCTCCACCCTCAAATCCATTTGAAAGAATTCATCTACTATTTTAGGAGTCATCAGACCCATCTCATCTTGAATGTTGAATTTGAGTCCATTAAAGTACCTAGCAACCTTCTCCTTTTCATCTTCATGGTGCCCTGATCTCAGACTCAATTTGTTGAACTCCTCTATGTAGGAAGCCACATCTAAATCCTTTTGTTTCAATTTTTGCATTTTCCTATAAAGTTGCACCTCATAATCATCAGGCATGAATTGTGCCTCGATTTTGGACATCGTCTTGTCCCAAGAGTGAATCATGCTCCTTCCCATATTCACCCTTTCACCCTAAGTATAGTTCCACCAGGTCAAAGCAACACCCTTTAGTTTGGTCTTACCAAACTTTCCTGTTCTTTCCTCAAGGACTTCCTTGTGTTCAAAATAATTAGTCAAAGAACCTATCCAATCCACAAGTTCTTTAGCATTCATCTTCCCACTATAGGTAGGGATCTCCATATTGGCCTCTGAAGAGTCTTGTTCTATTGTCTTTAGGGATTCAATGAATGGTTTCTAATCTACAAGTATCTCTACCTCCTGCCTTTGGGGTTCTTCTTCTTCCCCTTTCTCCTCTTCTCCATTAGAATCCTCATCTAGCCTTTTCCCTTTCTTCATTTCCTTTATTTCAGCCTTGTGTGCCTCCTTGACTATGGTCTTTATCATCTCTTCCATCTCTTGGAACTTCTTAGCCACTTTTGTAGTCATCCCCTTTGAAGGCATTATGTTATCCTCTCCTTCACTTTCTTCAATTGACATACACCACGTCTCACTTCCCTACAATTAGATTGTAGAACCTTTTGTCTTTGATACCAATATGATGTAGATCCTTGTGGAGGTTTGAGTTGACAAGACAACCTTTTGGGATACAACTTAAAAATTGATAGGTCTAACTTGCGAACAAAATCACAATAGTGTTAGACCCTACAGGAGACCCTAGTCAAGTTATGGCTCCATTTGTTCAAAACCCTAGGTTTAGAGGGTTTTCTAACCCAGTATGAGGAAATTGTGTAGATCTATCTCCCTACTACAGTAGAACACTTCAATCTAATTGGAGACGGAATCCAACTTATTTTTCTAATATACCAAGTACATCTTAGGTCTGTACCAATTTGTACAAAAGAGAATCAAAGGACTGTTACGTGTGTTTGCAGCAAAATCAAAGGAAAATGTAGATTTTTTGTATTGCCAATCCTTCAAAAATGTTTCAACAACCTTTTCCTTGGTTTCAAAGAGGCTATATATAGGCCCATATACAACTGACCAACCAGCTATAACCACCCTTTGAACCAAATAGTCGTTGGTTTACAAATATTGCAAAAGTTGCACATCCAACTTTTTGCAACTTTGACAAGATTGGACTCCAACCGATCAAACCCATCTAGACACATGAGAATTATAACAAATAGGCCACATATGGCTCAAACATAGAAAATACATTGATTTCACCCATTTTTGCAAACTTGGGTGTCCATTGACCACTAGTTGTCGAAGTAGGTCCTGATAGGTTACAAATCACAAGATGACACCAAGGCCTTATATCATGATAAAAACATTAAGAAATAGTCCATATGACCTTATTACATGAAAGAAAAAGATAATGGTCTTCATGAGCCTTCTAAGGGCTCCTACACTAGTTCACCAACTAAGCCAACAACCCCTATATGCTCTCCCAATGAAAATTATCATTAAGATCATAAAGAGAATGTATACTATATTTTTTGCATAAAAGACATTATTGTAACGATTTCTAGAATCATCAAGAAAATCATGTATTTACATATTAGTATCAATGAAAAAATTACAAAAAAGGTCAAGCTGACCATGCATGCTTGATGAAAATATAAGTCCCAAGGACTTAGTCCAAAACACCATGTATAGCGCATTCTAAGAATTGGCATTGATGGCAACATATGAATGTGAAAAATAGTCAATGCAAATAGAGAAGATATCTCCAACAAACTCCCCCTAAGATCAAGAGTGTATGTGCAGGATCAGGAGGGGCCAGAAAGTGGCGATATCTCGACTAAAGACCTGATTGATAGGGTGATTGAAAAATATCTATAAATCTTAAACGATATCACATTTTTTGAATCTGAAACATTCGTCACATTTTGTGTTGCGTATACTATAGGATTAAAAAATTAAAATTAAAATTTCATAATTTTTTACCAAGTTATGGTGGTCAAACATACGAGTAGCAAAAAAATATTACAAATGGGGAATGCATAGGCATTCAAGCACACTACCTAGAGCTCACTACTCAAATGATATTTGCCCGAAGGCTACAACCCTCAGGGAAGTCACATTGACTTACAAAATAATTACAATATATGAACTCAGACATAGAATCTACTATGCTTGGATGAGTTCTGGTTAAGCACAATTTAATTGACTGGATCAACTTTTTTGATCTACTCTATTTTGCCCTATATTCTGTCTTAGTCAGCTACCGAATCAAGAATGTGAATGTGAAACTACACCAAAATAGATTCTCAATCACCTCTTGCTCGCATACAATCACACCATTCACCAAAAATATTGTCCACACCAAACTTATATACTAGTAACTATAAAATAGGTTATACACTATGTTGACCTAAAGGTGTCACGCGTAGTTACATGTCAACTTGACAAAATCCAAAAAGATAAATGCATATCACTAATATAATAATTAGATGATATGTATAAGTCGACCCATTCTCCTTGTTTGCTTGAAGGCTAAAGATCTTATAATGTAGGGCTATAATCTATCCTTGAAAACTTCTAGTTAATGTTGCATAAGGATCAAAGGACTAAGAAATGTTGGCAAGTTTACCCTTGAAAACATCTATCTTTTTATCAATAGCTACAGTGAATTTGGGCAAAATTAGGTAAGATTTATACAATTTACCGGCTTCTAACAACGTGTCAGAAGTAATCTACAATCTGTTATTTAGTCTCACCTTATCATCCCCAATCATCTTCTAGAATGTTTGTTTTCTAACATCTTTAAATTTATCCAAAACTTTATGTGTAGCCATCTTGTCTAAAGAATCAAAACTGGTATTTACACTATTAATCAATTTTAATAATTTACTGGAGGGGATGCTATTTGAATTTAACTATACACTAGGGGACACCATCTATAAAACATCTATAGAAATCAAAATTAGCTTTTTGTCTTCAGTCTCTGATTTCACTAGATCTTGATTGGCTTGGGCATGCACTGAAGCTATGAGCATAAGCTTTTTAGCAAGAGACATCTTCCCAAGATCAACAAAACCATCAAGATTAATAGAGATTTGAGGTGAGGTCCCTACAATAGGAGGAGTGGTATTTTCCAAATCAGCTATGCCTTTACCTTTATCAACCTCAACAACCTTTACCTATGTTGTTTCAATATCCTTCTTCTCTTCCTTTTCCCCTTTCTCTATTACACCGGTGTCGCCACTTGGTACAGTGACACCTTTTTGAATCACATGGGCTACAAAGCTATCTAACATCGAAGGGGCATCTCTAGTCTCAGCATCAAGTGCAATATTGCCTTGGTCTTCTGATTGATCTTTTTTTTCAACCTTTTGACTTTCAAAAACACCTTGCTTATCTTCCGACTAAGATGGTTTAAATGCATCTTTGTATAGAGGGTCACTTTGAGTAATCTCTCTCCATATCTCCTCTATTTCTTTCCTCACCTCTTCTACATTCCCAGTCATAAATCTATTAATCCTATTTTTACTTCTAAATTCCTTTTTATTAGCTTCTTCAATTATCCTCATAGCTTCACTTTATGAAACACAGGTGCAAAAAATTATTCTCTCTCTCTTTCATCTCCCTATCAATCTTGCTTGTAGTCATCCTTCTAGCATCTATCAAACTGTACAAGTCTTTTGGAATGATCTTCTCCAATTCAATCAATTCTTAACTAAAATTAAGTAAGTATAATGCAACTGCATCCTCAACTTTCCTCTTATCCCCTTCATCAAAATTTTCATGAAAAAATTGAATATTTTTCAGATTTCCATCAACTATTATTTTTTCTATCAAGTAATCTATTGTCAATGAGGGAATAGATTCAGATTTACCTTTTTTGTGCACCAGACTCAAGTTTGGTCTTGACTTTCCTTTCTCTTAAGGGCCTTGCGATAGGAACGAGATACGATTAGACTTTTTTCTTTGTTTACCTCCATACCACTTCCTCACCACTCTAACAAATTATCCATTTTTCTTTGCCTTTCCTACTTCCTCCTAAGACCTATTTTATGATGCTACCAGAGATACAAAAGCATAGGTTATTTTAGGCTTCTCCTTCTACTCCAGCACACCTTTTTCAGATGGGCTAGGTTTTGTAGGTTGTGCCATTGAAGCAAGAGAAAACTTAGTCTCTTTAGGTGTTACCTTGGAGGGAACTAGATCAACCTTGGTTTTCTTAGTTTCCTCTTTGGTCTACTTTTATGCATATTTATCCCTTGATTTCTTCACCTCCTCCTTGGTGATACCCATTTGGGAAGCTACTTCATCTACCATCTTAGTAACCTTTCTCTTCCGGGGAAAGAATAGTGAATTACATATGCAGACTAAGGTCCTTGTCCTTGAAAGTCCTAAATCTCCCTTCCTTGGGATCCACTGGTTGACTCAGAAGGCTTTGGGAATATGCCTCAAGTGTAATAGAGTCAAATTCATACCCCATGGGCATGATCCATACTATATGGGGCTCCACTGCTTCCACTAGACATTGATCCTTGTCGACCATGAAGAAAATAGTTTTCTCATATTTCTCAGCAACCTCCTTAGGGATCCCTTCCCTACTCTTCATTGCTACTTGGAAGGTTTTAAAGTTACCCTAGAGGGTAGATATCCTCATGGTAGCATCATTGATACTCTATAATCCTTCTTTGATTTGGATGGCTACCAGTCTATCGTAGGCCCATTGGACCTTTCCTTTGATATCGAGTATCTCATTCAGGAAGATTAAGGCCAGGAAAATGAGAAGTGGACCATATTTAAATGTATGCTTCTTACCTTGCTTGATCTTCTTCAAATTACTCAACAATTCATTCAAGAGGGTAGTGCCCAGATCATAAATTTCATCATCCTTGAGAATCTGGTATGCAGAATAAATGGTAGTACCAGAGATAGATTTGTACCTATTGGATTGGTAAACCTTGTAGCTAACTACCATTGATAAAAACTTCACATAATTCTCTAAAATATCATTGATAGTCATGGATCTGCTATCAAATTTTGATCCTGTGGTGGCTATGATTATGTCATTTGACACTCTTCAAACTGGGCACATCTCTAGTTTCGGTTAAGCTAGTTGCAACACGGATCACCTGCTTGGTGATTTTGTATGGCCTATCAAGCCAAATAAGCTCATCATGCACTCGGATAAGAATATACTGGATCCATTCAGCCTTGTCAAATAATAGAAAATGCATGAACTATGAGAAACCCCTGTCATGTAGCACCTTATACTCAAGTTTGAGATTTCCCAAACCATCAACCAAATGCTTGTTATATAAGTCCAACATATCTACATTTCCAAGCTCTTCAAGGTCATAGTGAATGTAAGCCATGATATCCTTGTTATGTAGCACATCGTAGGGCATCGATGAAAATGCACCTTCTGGATCATCCTCTATTGACTTGAAATGATGTTTCTTAAAAACTGGTCGGGTCCTATCCTTAATCTCAACTACCAATGGGGTCTCAACACCAGAAGCTAAAGCCATTTCAAATGCTAGGGTTTGCGTAAATAAAAAATTTAAATAGATAAATACCTTGCTTCACAAATGAGCACTGAACTTCACTTAAGAGTCGCTAAAATCGCCAAATTGCTTTTCTCTCTCTTCTCTGCTCTATTCACATGTTCTTATTATGACAAATGTGACTTCAAAATGCACTTTTATCCTTCAAAAACCTAATTTTTCATTGTAATAAATACAACAACTGGTTACCATGACTTTTATGAAATTGCATACTAGAGCACTAGATCCTTCTGAAAGTTTCAGATATCATCTATATATGTGATTCGATCCTTCTGTAATCTTTCAGAAATAATTTTAGACCACCGAAGAGGGGGTTCTTAGAATCTACATGAAAAAGTTCCCCCTAAGGCATAAAGCCCTAGTTGTCGGATGAAGATCCCGCACTGAAATTGAGTGCAGACCCGTTGTCAGATCTAGATTCATCCTTTCTTACCCACATCTTCTCATGCTTCTCCTTGATCTCTTCTAATTTCTTTTTTCCCTTCTCATCTAAGTTACTCTTGTCTATTAGAGCACTGTTCTTTCTTCTGTAGTACTTTGCAATGTGACCCTTTTTGTTACATGTTCAACTTGAACAAAATTATTCTGCATAGGTCTTAAGTTCATCTGATTTGGTCTTGTCCTATACTAATTAGAGATTTCCTAACATTCCAGAAGCATAGCATGTTTTTTTCTACAAATTGTTCATTACTTCTTTACACACATTTGACTTGTGACCAAAACTGTTGCATATGAAACATTGACTAGTAAAGGTAAGAACATTATTCATGTTGTTCATTCCATTATTCATCCTACTTCTACATTGATTTAGTATATGTCCAAACTTATTGCAAGTAAAGCATCTACCATTGAATTTATGAGCATTAGGTTATCTTACTAGAATATTCTTGCTTTTCTTTTAATCAGGTTTTGCATTTCGTTGTCCCAATCCAGAGCATTCACCTTTCTCAAATCGAAGTCCTTGCATGTCCTTTCCATGTCTCTGACTCTTCAACATCTCATCAAGCCTTGTTGAGCTATCTTTGAATTTATCTTTGTACTCATTAGTAGTAGCAAGTTCATCCCTTAAATTAGCAACCTGTCTTTCAAGTTCTTGACCATTATTTCTATTGTGTCATTCAACCTTCAATTGATTATTCTCATACATAAGCCTGAAGCATTCATATGATCTTTCCTTCAATGATTGTACCAAATTCTCTTCATTCTTCTTCTGGTCCTCAATCTCCTAAGTCAAATTCATCACAGTGGATTGCATCTCATTCTTCAAAGCAACATTCTCTCTCTTAAGATTTTTAATTGTATCACCTTTATCTTGGTATTCCATGATCTAATCTTCTTTCTCCTTCAACTTCTCCATCAATTCCTTGATCTTCTCTCTAAAGACATTTTCTTGATCTTTCAGGTCATTAATGAAACCATCAGTAGCATTCAGGTTCTTCTTCAAGGTACAAAAATCATTTCTAGTTGTATCAAGATCCTCAAGTGCCAAACTGAGTTGTCTTTGAAAATCAAAATCTATTGAATCAATCTCCCAAATCTTTCTCAAGCAGTTAATCTTGAATCAACGACCACTGAGAGGGGGGTGAATCAGTGATCTATTGGTTGACATATTTTCAAACTTAAATTTTTACCACCAGAAACAAATGATTAAAACAAAAATGCAGAAAAAAATAGAAAAAAACCACAAAATCATAAGACCAGTATTTTTATGTAGAAAGCCAATTCAGAAAAACCACGATGTGATTTGAACCCATAATATTATTCCACTATGCCCAGTAGAAAAACAATATTACAGATGGTGAATGCATAGGCATTCAGGAACACTACCTAGATCTCAGTCCTCAAATGATATTTGTCCAAAAGGCTACAACCCTCTGGGAAGTCTCATTGACTTACAAGATAATTACAATGATGAATTAAAATATATGAACTTAGATATAGCATCTACTATGGTTGGATGATTCTCAGTTAAGCATAACTTAACTGACTGGATCACCTTTTCTGTTCTGCTCTATTCTACCCTATATTCTATCTTAGTCATCTATCGATCAAGAATACGCATGTGAAACTACACCAAAATGAAGTCTTGATGACCTCTCACTCGCATACAATTGCATCATTCACCAAAAATATTGTCCGCACCAAACTTATATATCAGTAACCACAAAATAGGTTATACATCATGTCGACCTGAAGGTGTAATGTGTAGTTACATGTCGGATTGACTGGATCCAAAAAGATAAATGTGAATCACCAATATAATAATAAGATGATATGTCTAAGTCAGCCCAATCACCTCAAACACGCTTCAATGCACCGCAATCATCAAAAAGCATCTGGTCCCAAAAATTCTTTATTCTTCCTAAAATACTAGTTAACACGCTACCGGTTAACTCCTAATTCGAAATAGGAAGAATCACGACTGCCAGATTGGATCTCCATGAAGAGTTACCATGAATGAAAACCCTAAACCAAAAATTAGTCATCAAAAACCACTCAAAATCACTAGATGAGTGTCAATTGCCAACATATATACCCCCAATTTGTCTCTTAAAAAGACAAATGTATCTACAGGCAAAGGCTTAATGAAACTATCGGCAATTTGTTCCTTTGTAGATACATACTCTAGCTTCACTTTCTCTTCACTGACTTTCTCTCTCAAGTAATGATATTTGATTGACACATGTTTAGTCTTTGAATGTTGCACAAGATTCTTTGACATGTTAATAACATTGGAATTATCATAATATATAATAGTAGGCTCACCATAGACATTTCTGATATCCTTCAACATTTGTGTCATCCAAACTACCCAAGTACAATTACTAGTAGCAGAAATGTACTTAGCTTCAACAGTAGATAAGGACACTAAATCTTGTTTCTTACTAGCCCATGAAACCAACCTCTTAACCAAATAGAATGCTCCACCGATAGTGCTCTTCTGGTCATGTACATCACTAGCCCAATCTGCATCAATGTAAGCACATAGCATAAAATTATCATTCCTCGGATTCCATAAAACATAGTCCACAATCCCCTTTAGATATCTAAATATCCTCTTGACAATAGTGACATGACTCTCTTTTAGATCAGCTTGACATCTAGCAGCCATGCAAAAAACATGCATAATGTCCAGTCTAGTCTGAGTAAGATACAGCTATTCGCCAACCATAGATCTGTACATGCTCTGATTAGCTTTCAGAGACTCATCATTCTTAGACCATTTACATCCAATTACCATTGGAGTTCCAACCATTTTGGAGTCATCTAACTCAAACTTCTTGAGCAATGTATTCACATACTTAGTTTGAGATATAAAGATACCTTTCCCAGTTTGTGAAATTTGTGCAAACCTAAGAAAGAATCATCTCACCAGTCATAGACATCTCAAATTCTACATATCATTGGAAAACTTCATACTCAAGTCATCATCACCTCCAAAGATAATATCATCAACAAAGACTTCAACAATCAAGATATTATCATTCTCAATTTTAATTTATATATTACTGTCAACAACACCTTTATTAAATCCAACTTCAATAAATACTTATTTAGTCTAACATACCATGCTCTATGGGCTTGATTCAATCCATAAAGATATTTCTTCAATTTGCATACCATGTCCCCATCATCTAGCAATTAAAATCTATCAGGTTTCTCAATGTAGACTTCTTCCTCAAGATCACCATTCAAAAATGCAGATTTGACATCCATTTGATATACCTTGAAATCTTTATAAGAAGCATATGCAAGCTCCAGTCTAACAGCTTCAAGTTTGGCCACCGGAGTAAAAGTCTCCTCATAATCAATTCCTTATTGCTGACAATATCCTTTGCAAACCAGTCTAGCTTTATTTCTAAGAACTTCACCGGCTTCATTCAATTTATTTTTGAATGCCCATTTAGTACCAATAATATTCTTATCCTTGGGTCTAGGAACAACTTCCCATGTATTGTTATTTTCAATCTGATTTAATTCTTCTTCCATAGCTCTCATCCAATTTTCATGTTTACAAGCCTCAGCAACATCTTTGGGTTCAACTTCAGAAATCAAACATACTTCTTTAGTAGCTAACCTTCTTCTAGTCATCACACCTTCATTTTTATCATGAATAATCTGATTCTCAAAATGATTCAATCTTACATACCTCAAAGTCTTCTAACTGTTTTGATTTTCAAGATCTCATACCTCTTCACTGATAGCAACAACATCCTGATTAACTGTTTCTAACAAATTATTCTCCTTAGATTCTCTAGTCTAAATAGAGGCTAAAAAAATATGTTGACCATCATCATATCCACATGCTCTGATATCTTTTCCAAGGTTCTCATCCACCTTCACATTTTGACTTTCCACTATCTTTATCAATCTCTTGTTGTAGCACTGGTAGGCTTTGATATTTGTAGAGTATTCCCAAAAAATTCCTTCATCACTTCTAGCATCAAAATTTCCTGTATCCTCATCTCTCTTGATATAACATTTGCTTCTGAATACTCTGAAGTATCACATAATAGGAGCATGACCAAACCACAACTCATAATGATTCTTACCAGTATCACCTTTAATATGAACTTTGTTAAATGTGTAAATAGTAGTGCTAATAGCTTCTCTCTAATAGACATTTGAAACATTTCTTTTAATCAGTATACATCCAAAATAGTTATGTTTTTTCCTTTTAACGACCCCATTCTGCTGAGGGGTTCTAAGAGAATATAATTGTATTCTAATTCGATGCTTCTCACAAAATAAATTAAATTAACGGGAACATAATTATTCACCTCTATCAAATCTCAGACACTTCACCTTCAATCTAGATCCAGTCTCCACCTTAGCTTTGAATATCTTGAATTTGTCCAATGCTTTTAATTTTTCGTTCAAAAAGACAACCCACATCATCCTGGAATAATCATAAATTAGCAACATAAAATATCTATCACCCTTCACACTTCTAACATTTGTAGGTCGACATAGGTTAGTATGCACAAGATCTAACAATCCATCAGATGTATACTGTTTACTCTTGAAATAAATTCTTGTTTGCTTACCCAACTGACATTCCTTACATAATGGATTAACATGCTTAACAATCTTAGGAAGAATTCTAACAGTTTGGGTAGAACCGATCTTAATCATTAAATCAAATTTTACATGAAAAATTCTCTTATGCCACAACCAACTCTCAAGAATCTGTGCAATCAAACAACTTTTCTCAACAACATTCAAATGAAAACATTACCTTCAGTCTTAGTTCCAGATGAAATCTCTATACCAGACGCATTTAGGATCTTGCATTTTCCATCCTTGAATTGTACAACATAACCTTTATCAACCATTTGTCCAACACTCAAAATATTATGCTTCAAACCTTCAACATACAAGACATCATCAGTGTTACTCTTACCATCAAAAGAAAGAACCTCTTCGATGGATCACATAGGATTTTTCATCTCTAAATATTACTATTCCACCATCATACCTTTCCATACTCACAAAGTTGCTTTTATCACCAATCATATGATGTGAACAACCACTGTCAATCACCCATTCATCTTTCTCTTCAACTTTAGTAGCTAAAGCTTTCTCCTCAATAGTATAGCTTGTGGAATCAACAGGTACTGGTCTATCTTCCTTAATAGAAATAAACACAACCTCATCTCCTTCTGATTCTTTATCTATAACACCTTCATCAACAACATAATAATAGTTCTTTTGATTCCTATTTTTCGATTAGACTTGCAATCATACTTTTCCTGCTTCTTATTTCTATCATTTCTATTATGATTATCAAACTTCTCATGCTTTTCATAGTTAGATATTCTGTTTAGGTATCTTACTATCTAGAAGAAAAATGTCCTATCTTATTACAAGAGAAACAATTTAGGGGAAGTTTTCCATTATACTTACTAGCTCCTTAGGAAATCTTTGGGAAATCAATGCTTCAAGCTCATCCATCTCTCTTCTCTCTCTTTCATATCTAGATATTATGCACTCATCAGGATCATACTTCTTCTTACAGTATACATATGTTGATACTACTACTCTCAATGTTGTCTTAGACTTTCCATGTGATTCTCCAAATTCTCTCATCTCAAATGCAACAATGTTTCCAACCAGCATATCTCTTGTCACTGTAGTCATACTCTGGATCCCATCAATAGTAAAAAACTTATGTTTATAAGTAGGAGGGAAAGATCTCAGCACCTTAGAAACAATTTCATCTTCCTGAATGGTTCCACTGACACATCTGATACCTAGCACAAGGTCATTCACCTTAGCCATGAAAGAGTGTATGTTCTCATCATCTCCCATCTTTAGTGTCTCATACTTTCCTTTCAAACTCTGCAACTTAGTAACTTTCACTTTTTAATCTCCTTCATATCGGATTTAAAGCTTTTTCTAGATCCCATGTGCAGTCTAGAGTCCCATTACATTTGTCATCTTGGAATAAATTAGGGAACTAAGCAATGTTTCCTTCCCTCTGATATTATGTTTAGCTTCCTTGATCTCATCATGAGTAGTCAGTCCATTTGGAGGAGCACAATAGGCATTCTTTGTGATCTTCTAGTAATCTTCACCAAGACATTTGAAGTGCACTTCCATCCGGTTCTTCTATATTGCATAGTTACTTTCATCAAACCTTGAACTATCCTTCTTAAATATAACACCTTGAGCTACCATCCCAGATCTCCTCAAGCGGCTAAGCTTCTTCCAAAGGATCTAGCTCTGATACCAGTTGTTGGCAACAACAATGAGGGAAGACTGAGAGGGGGGGTGAATCAGTCTTCACCGGATTAAAAAAATCAACTACAAAATAGATCTAATAAAACTATAGCAATAATAAAAAGAAAATTTAAAGCACAACACACAACACCAATTTTTTTGACATGGAAAACCCGGTTAAGGGAAAAACCACAATGGGAACCTACCCACAGTAAGATGATACTCTGCAGTAGTATGTGAATATATTACAATGGGGAATTCACATGCATTCAAGAACACTTCCTAGAGCTCACTGCTCAAAAGATAATGGACCTGAAGGAAACAACCCTTAGGGAATTGTCACTAGCTTACAATAAGATTCAGACTATAATCCGAAAACAATGAACTGCAATTATAGCATCCACAAATGAATGATGATAGTTCTGGTTAAGCACAAATGTCTTCCCCACAACACCAATCTCTCCTCAATCTTGACACCGAAGGATAAATCACTTGCTCACAAATAAACCTCTCACTGACAATGCAAACACGACCTCAATACCAAAATCACATGACAATATCACCTATATATACAAATCATCAACCTTGAGAACAAGGTCGACAAAACCCTTAACTCACAATTACAAAATTACAACACACGATACAAAGATTGACCATTGGACCAACATAATGATTTACATGACATAACATGAACCTAAATCAAATTCCCAAATGCTCAACCCAACTGAAAATCACTCCAAGATCAACCGCAACATGCTACACCACCAAAGATACCACATAATATGAAGATCATCATCAGTTCATAGAAACCATCAAAAATTCACACAATGATCAATACAGATCACCAAAACAAATATAAAATTACTATGAAACACCAGAAAGCACGTTAGAATCATCATAAATAGTTGCACCAATACTACTTATCAAATATTCATCTGTCAATGTTTGAAAGCTCAAGAAGACAACCAATAAACAATTGTCATGAAGAAAGATAACTTGTGTAGCACAAAATCACTATCCATCTAAAATGAAGATACACAAGACCATCCAAAAAAATATCTCAAAATCTCAATAAAAGATCTGATCACACTAGAATATGCCATAGGAAATATTGAACTCTACAAAAAAGTGATCAGCAAAACAAAACTGCAAAACCGGATCATAAGATCTTCCCAAACATACCAGAGAAAATCATAGGAATATGTTGATATCAATGACAACAACATATCCTAGCAGCAACAATGCCCAACAATATCCACCAGTTTGCATAGCATTTTATCATAAAATGTCACAATAATTTTTCATAATCATGCTAATTTTGAATGAATTGCTTCTTTCAATCTTTCATGCCAATTTCAAATCTTCATCAATTTTCTTCTAATTGAGTCTTTTTTCTCATCATTTTCAACCATGCTTCTAGTATCCTTACGTTGCAAATTTCATCTTGCAACCACGCTGCTTTAACTTGCATTTGCACTTGTAGGTGAGATCCACACATCCAATTTGAAGGAAGGAGGAATAAGTACAATGGAGAATCATGGAGGAGCCACTTTGTGATGGTTTGCATTTTGTTTTAGTGCTTTATCTTTATATCTCTATTGATTGAACTAAGAGTTGTTTTCATTTCATTTTAGTCTTTGTGGTTGGCTAATCTATTTCTTTGATGCTTATACATGATTTCCTATTTACATACAATCAAAATAGAACTACTACATAGAGCAACAAAAAAATAAACTCTACAACCAACAACCCACAAAATAGACAAATGAGTGGCCTACTAAGTGGGGGCATTATCATCTTGTGATTCATAGCATAAAACTTTATCTTTAGGCAATTTTTTGTTAGATTCTTTCCCAAAGCCCAGTACTATAGAATCTAGAGTAGTCTTGATAGCAGAGGTGAGCGGGTCCAATGCTATAGAAGGAGAATCCATATGCTCTTTCACTTAACCTTCCTTTGTTCTATCTCCATTTGGAGAGGCAAAATTCTTAATTGTGATTTCCTAGCTAAGACCTACCGTGTCCTTAACTTTTTCTTTTTGGAGTCTCATGATTTTCCTTTAGTTTAACCATGTCTTTCCTCTCATCCCTCTAATTAATTTTTGTATTGAGTTCTTTAAGCTTCTCCCCCACAATCTCCCAATTTTTTCAGTTTTTCCACCATGATTGAATGTTTAATAAATGATTGAACGATATTTAGAATTTGGTCAAAGACATATTCACTACAAAACATTTAGAGGTACTTGATATCCATAGATATATATTTTTTGTTTTCTTCATTTAATATATATTTTATACATATAAGTAGACATATACGTATACAAATAAGTATACATAAATGTATATGTATACCTATACATACATGATTTCTTTTGAGAAATCTATCAACATTACAAATTAATGAAATCATGAAATTATATCTTAATTTTGATTCTTGGAATGATCCCCATAAAACATGTACCTTTCTCACCACATAGAAAATGTAACTTTATATAACAAATCTTTCAGTAGGACTTTATTCCTACCAAAGAATTCTCTTAGTAGATTATTTTCTTAAATTATTTGAACCTCAATGTTATCAATTGTGTCACTATTTTAAAAGGATAGAATACTATTTTGTATCATCTCAAATCTTACTTACTTTCATATTATCCTATCAGTTAGGATTAATAAGAATAATCTAATTTTCTTGATCACCACTAGTTTTTTTTTATTTCTCTATATTTCTCCACTACAATTCTTGTAAATAAAATTCATATTAGACATGAACATTAAATTTCTAATATTATTATAAATAAATCGTAAAAAGAGAAATATAAATTTTACATTTTTATAGTAAATTTTTAAATTGATAGAAAATAATGATTTTTGAAAAACTTTATATATATGATGCTCTCTTCTAATGATGACGTAAAGGAGATGACATAAGTGATATAGTGCTTTTTCCGGAAATGGTGGACAACGAGTAATTGATTTCTTTTCATGCTTCCAAAATTTGCCATTCATTTTTGAAGGGCATTCTTAAAGAGGATCAAATTTTGGAAGCATGAAAAGAAAGCAATTTACTCTATCATTGTTTTGGAGAGAGCATCATATTGCTTATGTCATACACCCTGCCATTTACTCATAAAAATGAATTTTAACACATTAAGTGCTTCAACGGTAAGTCAGGGTTACTAAATGACTTTCTGTTACTTTTGTTTATGGTTTAAAAAATACAAAACACTAAGTGAAGTGGTATAGCGGCAAAGCCTGGCTACTGCTTAATATCGAAAAGCAAATTAAAAAGTTGCTTGAATCATTTTAATGGAATTTCCCAATCACATTTTATGATCAATGAGAAAATTAGTCTATTTTTAAGCTCTTAATAGAGGATTGAAAGATGGTCAATTATATCACTTAGCTTCTATGTCTGGAAAAGTTAGATTTTACATTTGTAGAATATTTATGTAATATTGTGTATTCAATATTAGTGGTGTATATTAGATTATTTATTAATGAGAATTGAAAATATAATATGATTTTATATTTTAATATGATTAAATATGATTAAATATACATTCATATTGTTAGATGGATGTCATAAAATTTTAAACAATTGATATAAATCTTAAAAATTATATCAATTCAATATTATATAAATGATTTTATCAAAGAAAAATGTAGAATTCTCAACAAATAAAGGTATAAATTAATAGTCTCTTTAAAGATAAATATCCACCAATTAATTATAATCAGTGTATACATGCAAATATAGATGATGGGACCACCCCAAGATATTCACAATAAAATTGGATAAGAGTTCTTGATTATTGTGGTCCTCCACAATTCTATCAAAATTATACTATAGTTCATCTCTATAAAACACTAAATTTTTAGAATGAATTCATTTAATTAAAGACCTTTTATTCAAAATAGCTTTCTTAATCCTATGTAGATATTTTAATGAAATCTCTTTTATTTAATTGTATTCAAATTATATTCTTAATAATTCACCACGTATAATGAGAAAATAAACTTTAGCAATATTAAATAATTATTTTTTCTGGTGCCATATTTTCGTTTCAAATTATTATTCCTTTCAAACCTGAAAAAATTATATGAAGACAAAAAAAATAGGTATTTTAGTAGAAGATAGATAGACACAAATATTTACAATTATATCAATTTGATGCTATATAAATGATTATATGAAACAAAAATGTACAATTCTAAACAAAGGGGTACAAAATTAACAAGGTCTTAAAAAATATAATATCTAGAAAAACAATCGATTCATCATAATCTAAATATACTAGCAAATAAAGAATAAATTTAATTACAACTCGTTTATTCAAAATGGTGCTATGTAGATATTATAATGAAATATATTTTTTTAATTGCATTCAAATTACATATGCTTAATCATTCACCATGTAATATGAAAAAATAAACATTACCAATCTTCAATAATTATGTTTTCTTTTGCAATATTTTTTCTTTATATCATTATTCCTTTGAAAGCCAAAAATTTATATGAAGATAAAATAATTATTTACTAATACCACATATACAATCATACTATAAGAAACTAAAAATATAATGTCCAAATTAAATTCTACTTGGGCCTTGTTGGTGAAATCCATGACTCATTGTATAGATAGTTATAAAATCATAAAAGATAAAAAAATTATAGTATATTTGATCATTGGATATCCAAATTTAACTCATGGTATTGCTTGATTTACTTTTAGGTCTATTGTCTTCTTAATTTGTTTATTCTAAAATTTTATAGTCCCAAATAGTTTTTCCTCTTTTATTGAAAATATGCATATATTAATTAAAGAAAAATAATAGAAAAAATATAATGACAACTTGGTCTTTCGAAGGTAAAAAGCCTGAATGAGTCAGCAAAGACTAAAAATTAAGAAATATTAAAGTATCAAGATAGTTGAAAGCTATAGTTTTGAGCATAAGAAGGACACAAGATGAGAAAATATTAATTTTCTCCAAGATTACAAAGCACCTAATCTTTTGTAATTTTTTGTGAAACTTCTTAAGTAGATGCCCATTGTGATCCATAGCTACAACTTCTAGCTAGGACTATGTGTTGGATAATTGAATTTCAAGCTTTGAAATGATATTGTGCTTTTCTTTCAAGATTTTAACAAGTATTGTCTATTGCAAAACAATATCAAAAAGTAACCCATGAATAATCACTTACATTCAAATAAAAGTGTTAGAAAAGATCAATTTACATTCATTCCTCCAAATAAATTAAAGGATGCTTTGACAAAAAGATTCTAAGATTATATTTCGTGAGTAGTGCAGTCTTAGAAGGGTTGACCTCTAATTTAATTTCTATTAAATAAGGATAAAATATGGGTCATGATTGATTGTCAAATTTATTTAGTATGCTTGCAAGTCCAAAAGGTATATTTGATAGTATCTAGAATATGATAGAAAGGGTATTAAGTGGAATGGTTGGGAAGGAAAGTGAGATATTCTCCCACAACAATTTCATATTGAGTAATCCTCCATGCTAGTAATTGTGCTTTGGCCTTAGCTTTATATTTCCACACCACAAGACTCAATTTCAACCATTTAGATTGATGCCAATTCAAGCTCCATTTTAGATTTAGTCTTGGTTGGATTTGAATCTTAGGGAGTATTTTAAGGTAAATTATTTTGAAGGGGAATTCATCAATATTACATCTTAGACACCATCTCCAATCTTTAAAGAAGTTGCAACAAATGGGACTATACAACTTTAGTTGCAGATCTTGAGGAACAAAATCTTGTACCTTGTGAATATAATTGATAATTGTTTTGTAAAATTTGAAGTCTTTCTTAAGTTGCTAGTCAATTTTCTAAGTTATGGATGTGAAGTCCCATGAATCCCTGAATAGGAGCTTTCTATGCACATGAGGAAAACTAACAAGAATTTTCTTATAAGAATTTATCACACTATTCCAAAAAATAGAAGAAGCAAAGAAACTCATGATGTGAATAATATCTTTCTCTTTCAATTCAATAAGGGAAAACGCTCAATTCCAACCTTTCTATATGATTAAGAATTTACTAGAGGCTTGAGGTTTGAAGTATTTGGATAAAAGGATTTTACCGTACCATCCAACCTCTTTCCAATAATTATTGGTTTTGGCTGTAAAAAAAATGTGTATCATAAGAAACTTCCAAGGACCTCCTCCATGAAGCAGTCCACTTGAAAATGAAGTAGGTTCCTTGTCTGAGGGGATCAATCACTCTTAATCCTCCTTTTCTTTTTGGTTGAATGGAATATAACCATCAAGCAATTAGTTTCCCCTTCTTGTTCTTCCATTCCCCCCTTAGGGACCCTCTAAAAAATTGAGTTAGTTGATTATAGCAACTTCTAAAAGGTAGCCAACATGATGATACATAAACATGAGTTGCAATGAGAACATTGTTAGCAATTTGGATACATCCAGCTATAGAGAATCTTTTTAGACCAAAATTGAAGCTTGTTTTTTAGTTTGTTAATGAACCACTTACACATATCATATAGGAAAATTCTTGTTCCAAAAAGAATTCCTAGGTAACTTGAAATTACACCATGATTGTTGAATTTCCATCATGGGGGAAATAGGAGGTGGCTAATCAATTGAAGTCATCATGATTTTATTTTATTATGAGTGAGTTTAGAATCAAAGGTGGAACAATAAAGGTCCAAGACATTAATAGGCTATTGAGTTCTTCTTAAGAATTTTGAATGAATAATAAGCTATCATCAGCGAAGTGGAAATTGAGGGAAACTTGATTGTAAGGTACCAAAATGCAACACATGAGATTCTATTTCTTAGCATGATGTAAAATATATCTAAGTGAACCAGCTATAGAACATAGAGAAATGAAGCTAAATGACAACCTTGTCATATAGAGAATTGCAAATGAAGGGTTTGGGTAATAGAACCATTAACATCATTAGCATCAATAAAGAGAATTTTAACATGTGAAATAAGCTTCGAACATAAACCTAGAAATTTAAGCATTTTCATTATGAATTTGCATCAAATCCTATCATAAAATTTACCAAAGTTATGTTTGATGAGGAGGAAATATTTTCTTGTTTATTGAGCCCTTTCAACTATTTCCCAAGCAAGCACTAGGCTATCTCCCTCCTATAAATCCACTTTTCTTAGGTCTTACAACTTCTCACACGATGTATTTAATCATGTTAGCAATATCTTTGGCAATGATCTTATAAGATGTATTAAGGAGAGTAATTGGTCTCCAACCTAAAATGTTTCTTTCATTTTTCCCTTTAGGAATTAGTTTTATCAACTCTTGATTTATAGAAGAATCTATGTAGCCCTTAGCTAAGGCTTCTATCTAGACATTGTAAAAGTCTTCCCTAATAAATGCCCATAAAAAGCTGAAAAAATGTGCTAGAGGGCCATGAATACTAAGACTTTTTAAGTTAGCCATATCCTTAAGAACAACACCCAACTCTTCAAGAGTGACTAGCCAATCTAGGTAATGTTGTTGTTATAGATCAATCTTGGTAGGGATGCAGGTGCCAGCTAAGTCTTCAATTATATCTTAAAGTTGATCTCTTTCATCTAGTTCATCAGAATTATAATGGTTGTTCGCCTTTTGATCATGAATAAACCATATGCTTTCTTTAGAGTTTGGTCTTGAGAGAGCTAAAAAAAAAATGGTTTCTTTGTCTCATTCTTTCATCCAATGTAGTCCAACCCTTAATTGAGATCCTTGACCTTGATAAAATTTGAATATTTTAACTTTGGATTCAATAGTTGCAACAACATGTTGTACATAAATATTTGATGGTGTTGAAGTTATAAGAGTTTTGTTGCTTTAAAATTGATGTCTTAATATATTTTCCATTCTATATCTCTTCTTAACCAATTTTTTTACTGAAGATTGAAGTTACTAAATACTACAAGTGATAGCATCATTCTACCATTGACTCCATCCCTTCTTTCAGGTAGGTCTATGGGCATCATTCCAAATGGAAATTAAAGAAGCAACACAATAAGGTTGCTTAAAGTGTGAACTATTAAGATTATAGGGTAGACTAGAGGGATGGGAGGAACAAGGAGAAAGGCTAATAGTTAATAAGATTGAGAGATGGTCTATGAGGGAGGCAACAACATCCACTTTAATATTAGACTTTGGGAATAAGGGATATTAGAAAGAGAATCAATAATATAAAACTAATCCAAATGGTTAAGCTTTCAAAATTTACTATCTCTTGAGTTAGACCATGTAAACTAATGGTGAAAATAACATCCTGTTTTTCAAGCAATGGGTTTAGAAACTCCCATGGTATTTCTAGTTAAGATCCAAGTATAAAATTCCTTTTGAGAGAGTTTTATAGGACTGGACCAACTTCTCCCTTGGTTATTTTCTACTATATTTAAACCAATTTGCCAAATTTATTCCACCATGGGAAGGTTATTGACCATTCCAATCCCATTATTTTATTTAAGATATGGAGTCATTAGGTGCATAAATGGATAAAAATACAATAGATATTCCTTGGAAGAATAAGAGGCACCAAACACAATTATTATGAGGATTGGAACATGATGCAATAATAAATTTAGCTATCCAAGGAACAATTTGAATCACATCACCTCCATCTCCTTCACAATGGAGATTAGTTTTGAACCTGCCATCTTTCCATAAATATTGAAGGGAAAGTTGGAGTCATGTATCACTAATTTTGACTTTTTGGAGAAAAATCACATCAAGCTTGTGAATTTGCAAAGATTACCTAACATGAAATTTTCTTGAGGGGATATATAAACCCCTAACATTCCATGATTTTATAGAAAATTTAATTGCATATTAGGAAGGGAATCCATATCTTCATAAAGCAAAAATTAAAACTTATTCTTCCATAAGGATTCTTGTTGCTACAATGGGATAATTTCTCTAGAGAGGTCCTCAATAGTGGATTTAAATATTTTCCTAAGAGGGCATGGAGTAGGAGAATGGGCTCTAGAGATAGAAAGATGATTATCAATGTTTTATAGGTTTGATATTTCCTTGCCTTCTTTTATCATCCCCCATCCTTCTTTAAGGATAACATCCTTGTGTGAAGTTGGCTTGTCTATCGAAGAACTAGGTGTATTGGAGTGAGGAGGGGAATCAAGTGTATTTTATATATGTGAGGAATGAAAGGCTGAGGAAATGGAAGAGGTTATAAGATGGGAAAGAGAAGGGGAAGGTGAGGGTTGAATGGGGGATGAAGAAGGGGGCTGACATTAAGAGAGGGGTAGTCAAGAGGGTGAGATATTGGTTTATTAGACGGAGTGTAAATTGAATAGGTGATGGGGTTAGTTTTGGGTTTATGAACAAGACATTCTCTAATTAAGTATCCTGCTTTGCAGCAATAAAAAAAATCATTGGGTTTGTATATGGTGAAAATGGATAACAACAATGTTGAAAGACTAGATGAATTCAACCACAAAACCCTAGCCTAACAACAACAAAGCTCCACCATAACATATGAAGATTACCTAAGACAATACAAATCAAATGAAATCACAAAGATTATACCATCACATGTCCAATAGGGTTTGGATCTCCATTCTTCCTATCTCCATTGATCTTGCTTGATATATTTGCTCTCAGATTTTATGTGCACAAGAGCTCAACAAAGAAGGAAATGTGGTTGCAAGTAGGATCACATATGAAAGTGCCAAGCGTAATGTAGTCAATTGATCAAGTAGTTAGGGTTTGATAATGAAGGAAGCATCTCCTTATATAGAAGGCACTATATGAAATGGAGGGATAAGATTGAGAGGTGTAAAAGAGGTCGGCTATGATTAGAGGGTAGGTAAAGAAAATAATTAAATAATGAAAGGGTAGGTAGTGTATGAATTAAGAGATGAATGACATGTGTCATGGTTAGAAATGAATTAATTAAATAAATAAAGAGTTATTTAATTAATAGAAGAAGCGGGATCAATTAAATAAATAAGATATTTATTTAATTTAGGAAAAGGATAATTTAAATAAATAAATGAATTTATTTAAATGAGAAATAAGGCTAGAAGAGGATAAATGAATTAATTAAATAAATAAAGATTTATTTAATTAATAGAAGAATTAGGCTAAAGTAATTAAATAAATAAAGATATTTATTTAATTAGACATGACAATTTTAGGTGTCTACATTTTGCCCCTCTTTGAGACAATGCAGCTTGTCGCATTGTTTCAAAGAAGATAATATGAATTGATACAAAGTTGCCCCAAGATGGGAATGATATGCCCCCTCGAGAGATTGGATGAAAATGTCTGAAAAGATTGCAGACAATCTCTCGCTAAGAAAGAAAGGCTAGAAATGACTGACCAGATAGGATAGAGTGACAGAGTCATGAGATAATGAAGACTGACTCGGGCTAGGGCTAGGGCTAGGGCAATCTATAAAATAGACCACGAGGGGAATACATCCTCATTGTCATCTACACATCCAAGAGATCAGAGTGCAGAGAGAGAATAGAGCAGCAGTAGTCAGCAGTGATGGCATTGGTTCACAGATTCAATCGTGTTCGCCAATTTCAAAGGTCAGCAGAGGCAGGAGAGCCGATAAGTACCACAAAACCTCCTTGTACTTTTTTGCAATAAATGTTGTCATTAATGCATGTTAGGTAGTGCAATAAATGTGCTTTGAGGAAAATGTCAAAAAATGTCCAAAACGTGTAGGCGCGTTTGTGTCAAAAATGTCCATTTATGTCTTCTAGGGAAAATCGGCAGTTCTATGATGAACATACATTGTCGATTGGATAAACTGCTAAGAGGATACACTCAAGCAAGTCCTCTAGGGAAGACTAGGATAGCAGATAGGGCTAGGATTGACAATTTTGTGATAGAACATACGTTGCCAATTAGGAAACTACTCAAGAAGAGTCACTCAAGCAGAGGCCCTAGGATAGGATAGATCAAGGCACTTTGTGATGAACAGTGAGTACCAAGACATAGTACTTTTTGATGAACAGGGAGTACTAAAATATGAGCAGCACTTTGTGATGAATAGTGAGTGCAAATGTGAGCGACATTTTGTGATGAATAGTGAGTGCAAATATGAGCAGCCCTTTGTGATGAATAGTGAGTGCAAATGTGAGCAACACTTTGTGATGAGTAGTGAGTGCAAAAACATAGTACTTTGTGATGAACAGGGAGTACCACTAGGACAAATAGTGCCATATGATAAATATAAGCACTAGGATAAAGAGTAGCATTTTGTGATGAACAAGGAATGCCACTATGACTGACATGATTGATTTGCTTGACTACGGGCATATATGCCTATGTTGGAGTCCTAAGAGAGATTCCCGTCGACGCAGAGATTATGACCAGAGCTGATATTTGAGGACAGAGCCACGATTGAGGTTATGAGTCTGCGATTTATTCTATATGTGCCTGAGTTTCAGGTGAACATGGGTTTGCTGACTGCATTAGCTGAGAGGTGGCACTCTGAGACGTGCACGTTCCATTTGCCAATGGGTGAGATGATAGTCACCTTGGAGGATGTGTATAGGATTCTAAGTATACCAATCGATAGGGAGTTAGTTCCTTATGATCGAGAGGGAGATAGGGATGCACTGAGACGAGTGTTTCAGGATCTAGGACTAGAGATGAGGGCTAGACACATGGTATGGGACATGATGACACAGACAGGATTAGTGCTAGTGGCAATGCTGGTAGGAGTGATCAGTGGGTTCTTATGGATCAATTTTGTACCATTTTGTATGATGATGTAGACACCTGCGGGTGATTGTAGCCATATGATTTTGACATCATTGTATCATGACACTTATGATTATATATATGAGATGATTCATCTTTGCGGTAGCTATATGCATGCATACCTATGTGATGAGATGTTTCATGATGTATGTTTCTATGTGATGCTTATGACATGGATGCAAATATATACATGATGAAATGCAATATTTTTGTTCTTTTATGTTTTATATGTTATGCATATGTGAATGTGAATGTATGAAATGTAGATGGATAGGATGATGCAAATGATTATTTACATGATGAGAATGTAAAATGTGCTAACATGTGTTGTGTGTAGGATGTGATGCCATTGTGATATCTATATGTATGTATGAAATGCTTAATATGTGGTAATGCATGTGCAACTACATGAAATGCAAATATTTTTTGGAGTGTCAGTATACTCAGTCATGTGATAGCAGGTTACATGGACTCAAGAAGGATGATGCAAGTCAATCAAGAAAGGGAGGTGAAAGATAGAAGATATGGAAGTGAAAGAGCTTCTTGTGTGTTATCATCGTTGAGCTTTATTATGACAAGTAGGTTATGACAATCAAGGCATATGTTCGACCTAGAAAGTCATTGTACCCATTTGCATGGAGATAAGACAGTCACAAACAAGGAATGCCCCAGTTCCTACTAGACTCACAGTGTCCTCATATCCTTGGACAAGTCATAGCATTACTAAGAGACAATCCACAGACAGCAAAAGAAAAATAGGTGACGATACCCCATCCTCACCTTTCTAGTCAAAGACATCCTGGAGATAGAATCTCTAGTTAGAGACATCCTGGAAAAGCTAAAAGATATGTCACCAGAAAGATAAAATCAAAAGAAAACCAAGACTCGACACCAACATCCATTGTAGTCCTCAAGTTTAGTGTCTCTTGTCACTTGTATAAGTCTTATTTGATTGTGGTCACAATGTTTACTTTCACAAAAATGATAGATAGCATTGAACCATAATGTTGTCTGAGTCTGTTGAAAGATTTGATTTGTTGAAGCCCATTGTTGGTATTGTGTCTCATCTAAAACTGACTAAATCTATGCAACTGATACTTTATTGCGAAGAACACAAAACTTTATTGTGGATTGTGCGTGGATAGACTGAATGAAATTGGAAGAAATTGTACTACTCAGAATGTGCGAAGCTCTCAGTTCCACACCCATCACTAGATGTAGGATTTGCCTTAGCCATAGATAGGATCTGATTTATTATGAATGGAAAGGGGTGAAAAGGGAGGTTTATTATGAATGGCGAACCAATCTTGGGTAGATCAATAACAAGCCATGATGGGAATGGGTAAGTTTATTATGGATGAATAGGTTGTGAGTGTGCGCAAAGTGAAGGATGAAATGGAATCCTGAAGGAGGGAGGAGCAATGTCTCTACGCATGGCGCAGGTGACCCAGTTTTGACCATGGTACTTGCCGAGGGCACCACCGAAGTGGTTTTCACCATTGGACGAAATGTTTTTCTATTTTTACTTTTTTCAATTTTTTTGATTTTTTTTTTTGTATTTTTAAATTTTTTAATTTTTTTTATTTTTTTGTATTTTTGAAATTTTTGAAAAAAAAAAAATTTGTGTGTCACAAGGCGCCTATTTGCCAAGTTTTCACCAAATAATGACTTTTATGTTTTTTATGATTTTTTTGTATTTTTGAATTAGGATACTCCGAAGAGCTATGTGTAAAACCTGCGAAGGTGCATGCTATTGATAGGATCCTCTAAATGTTCACCCTCTGTGGTTGAGAGCTGATATGCCCCAGATCCATATGCTCCTATAATGATGTAAGGACCAAGCCAGTTTGGTTCAAACTTGCCCTTCTTCTCTTTGTCTTGCTGATTTTTAGGATTTTCTCTAAGAACCAAGGCACCCACCTCAAATGTGTGAGGCTTAACCTTATGATTGTAACTACAAAGTTCCTTACTGAATGATGTGTATCTCGAGTTACTATCTTCCTTGATGAAGGAATTGTGATAGAATTACTAGTGTGTGGACTACACAGGCCCGTATGCATGTCACCTAAAGAAGTTTGGGCATCCCTGATAACAAAGTCCCTTGAGGAAACCCATTAAACATCCACGATGTATCGCCATAAGGGGATGGATGTGTAGAACAAGTGGATGAGTTATGAAGGCTTATGATTGCGAAAAGAAGTGAAAGTAGGATAGCATGATAGAAAATTAGGATCAACAAGTATGCTTTTTGGCTTGAAATTTTAGAACTTTTGCCCCCAATTATTTTGATATTAGGGGAGTTCAACTCTTGCTCTTTTTCTTTCATAGGATTTTTATCCTTGACTTTGATTTTTTTAGAGTCCAATAGCTTTTGATTTTCATTTGGACTGAAGGAATTTTCTTTATTTTTGACTTGTAGATTTTTCTTGTCAAAGCTTGATTTTTGATCCCCAATGAGTAAGGGCTTTTGTAATTCTTGTTGATCCAAGTCTGGAAGTGGAATGGAAATGGAATGAGCAGATGATATGGTAAAGCTATGTGAGTTCTTAAGAAGGCTGGCGATACACTCAATAGATTCTTCGTTGGAACCACTCTTAGGACTATTGATATCAAGAGATGCTTGCAACACTAGAGGAGATTTGCATTCAGACTTAGTGGCCACAACACTAGGTGGTTCACACCCAATTGCTTGGTATTGCAAATTGTTTGTAGGTTGTTCCTATTGACTGAATACCTTAGGAGATAGTGGGAGTTGATCAACATGAAAGATATACTCACCACATCCCATGTCTTTAATCTTGAATTTTTCTTTGAGCTCTTCTTTCTTTGATGTAGAAGCTTTTAAAGATTTTGGATCCACATATGTTGATGAAGGAATAGCCTCTCGATTGGCTAGAATTGTTATTTCTGATCTATGTCACAGATTGTTGCAATATATGAATGGATTTGGGTCACCTTTGATGATCACTTCCACTCCATTGTGTGGAAACTTGATACATCAATGATATGTAGATGGGACTACACACACCTCATGAATCCATGGACGTCCTAGCAGTATGTTGTATGTGAGATCCAAGTCTAGGACTTGACAAACCACATCTTTTGTAACTGGCCCAACTTTGAGAGGTAAGGTGACTATGCCCTTGGATGAATGCTCTTCATCATCATATACCTTGATGGTAATTTTGTTTGTAGAATTCACAACTTTATCAGAATATCCCAATTGTTTAATAGTGGTCAATGTGCAAATGTTTAGACCTGGTCCTCCATCTATCAAGACTCATTTTATTCGATGTTTGTGCATGAAGGCTTCAATGTGTAATGGTACATTATGTGGCTAACTTACAGGGGTGTCATCGGCTTCTGTGAATGCAAGGGAGTGTGGAACGGAAAGGTATCCCACCATGGCTTGAAACTGGTCCATGTTTAGATCGGTAGGGATAGAAGTGTCTCTCAAGATTTTGTCAAGAATAGCTTTATGTGCGGGGGATATGCATAAGAGCTCAAGGATGGAGATGAGCACGGGTGTTTTCCCTAACTGTTCTACAAGGTCATACTCAGCTTTGGTTGATGAAGAAGCGGTGTTTTTAGCTAGAGCACCTTGCAAACTGAATTTACCTCGATGAGTTGTAACATTACATTCAAAGGTAGGTTCAAAAGAATATCCAATGCCTTTTAGGACAATCTTGGGTCTTTGGGTAGAATTCTCAGACTTTTTGTCCTTGATGATAATAGTAGAGACATAATTATCCATTGAAATGTGATTGATTGTTGAATCGTAGTTATAGGATGCTCTGGTATAGTTGGTTTGGTCATTTGTGGCTTTAGCTTTTCCCTTGTCATGTTTTGGGAATGGTTCCTTAAACATTTCATGTTCTTGATTGGAGGAATGTCCTTCAATATCAATGTCACCTCTATCAATGAGATCTTGTATGATTTTCTTCAGTTGATGACAATTTCCTATTTTATGTCCCTTGCTTTTGTGATATTCACAGTATTCGTCATCATTCCACCAATTTTCTTTGACCTTTGGCTCATATGGAGGCAAATTTGGAATTGTTATTATTTTGTTTGCCACTAGCTTCTTGAAAGCTGACTCAAGTGGTTCTCCCAATGGGGTGTACTTCCTTCGTGATCTAGAAGTTGTTTGAGTATTTACTTGATTGTTTGTAGAGCTTGATCCCAAAAAAATGATTTTGGGTCGCACTGTATTGGCATCAACAACACCATCATTGACTGTGTTCTTGTTTTTGTTCCAAAATCTTGGCTTATCTTTTCCTTTAAAGTCATCTTTGTTTTCCTTGAATATCTTAATGACTCCTTGTTCAATTAGGACCTTTTCTATTGCTAAGCCTTTTTCAATGACATCCTTGAAGGTGGACTAACAAGCTTTTCTTAGGTCATAACCAATGTCCTTGCTAACATTCTGGGTGAACATTTCTACCATTTGTTTTTGTGGAATTTCACAAGAGCATCTACTGGCTATATTTCTCCATCTTTTTAAAAATGATGAAAAAGATTCTCCATCCTTTTGCTTGGTGTTGTACAAAGTAGTGACTGATATGTCTGTTTCTATGTTGTAGGAGAAATGTTGGATAAATGCCTTTGCTAAGTCACCCCATGACTTAATACCAGGTGGTAGTTGGGAGAACCATTCCATAGCTTGATCACCTAAACTTTGTGGGAATAATCTCATCAAATATGTCTCTTCTACTGCTACCTCAATGCAAGCTGTGAAAAACTGTCTTATGTGTGCCTTAGGATCCCCTTTGCCTCTGTACTTATCAAACTTAGGCATCACAAAGTGTGTAGGAAATGGAGGCATTGGAATGCTCTTGTCAAATGGATAAGGACATATGTCTCTCATTGTGTATGTTGGCTTCAGTGTATTTATGTCCTCCATTTTCTTTTGTAAGTCCCTGATTTACTATTCCAAATTGTTCTCAGGTGGAGATCGACTCCTTGGACCATACCCCATGCTTGAGGCACCCATTGGAGGAGGAGCATGTTGCATATATGGATGATATTGATCATACACATGTTCATATGGAGGAGGTCTATAATGATGCTGCATATATGGACCACTTGGTATAGATTCATGTTGAGGAACGAAATATCTATTTTGTCCATGTATACCATACTCTATAGGCATGTCATGTTCTAATGTGTTGCCCCCAAATTTGACGCGAGGTTTCCTTGTGTCCAAATTTTGAGCATGCCTTTGGATATCCAATTGCTTTGGTGGTTGATCCTTAGCATTGGTATGTGATTGAGCATATCTTTCTGCATAAGACTTCCATAATGGTCTACGAATGTGAGTATCATATGCTTGACCATGAGTATGTGGGACCTCTAGTTTTTGAAACAAAGATGATGGTGATTTAGGCATAAGATGTGGTCCTCTATTGTCTCCACTATTAGGCCTCCTTTGATCAATGTTGGAGTGAGTTTGTTGCAAAGGTCTATTTTCCATTATTTGGGACATGTCAAAATCATGAGGGATCTTGGTTCCATTTTGTGCCATCACTTGTAGAAAATATTGTCTATCTCTCCTCATTATTTCCTCAACCAATCGATTAAAATGGGGATTCATAATGGTGTCTTCCACTTCTGCTGAATGTATGGAGAAGCTGTCCATATTGTCATTGTGTGTATAATTGTTGTTTATAGTGTCCATGTGCTCAACATTTGGAATGTTTCTATAGGCATCCATGTCAGGTAATGTAGTATGATCAGAATTGAAAAAGATATCATTGTCATACTCATAGGAGCTCATGTTTGGGGACTCTTGAGCCTCTTTAGTTTCTCTCCTAGATTTTTGGGAACGGTTTTCAACCATGAACTAGGTATTGACCAAGATGTGTGAGAATAGATGAAAATGGAAAGAGTATGGAAGACCAAGAGTTGGATGGAATGTAAATGAATCTGAGGTTTACTTGCAATGTCCAAAGTGTAAGACCAAGTATGTATGTAGTAGAGTAGGTGTGACTTCCAAAGAGAGGATAGTTTCTCTTGATGAGGTAAGTTGACCTTGACTCTAAGTAAGACTAAATGAGACCCAAAGGTGATAGACCTTGATGAGGGACCACTTAACAAAATGTTGTTGTATGTAGTATGTTGACAAAGCAAGATGAGGACAAGCAAGTGACCTTTTGACTCAAGTTTAGACAAATGTGAATGTAATGCAAGGTTTAAATCAATGATGGACTTTGTGAGACCCAAAGATAGGTTGAATGCTAGGTGAAAACCTGAAGAGATAACCTAGGAAGCTCAATAAGTCCGAAGCTGACTGTTCTTGTTTACTGGACTATAAATTTTTCCAATTTGTGAAGTTGTTGTTGTGACCAAATCTAAATGTTTGACTATTTTTCATGACAAGAGGACACAATGTTGATGAGGACTCAATGTTTGTAAGTGTTTACACTCAAAATGACTCCAAGAAAAGTGTTTTGTTTGATGTAAGCATGTTTTGCATACACTTGAAGACACACAAGATAAGCACAATTCTTATGGTTCAAAAGAAGACAAGCACAATTTTTATGGTTGGCCAAGACAATAGTTGTTGATCCCACATGGAGTTTCCCCCGAGGCTACGCTATTCAGAGTGGATACTTAGATGCTTGGCCCCACTGGCTCCACCCTCGACACTCACTTCTCCTGGCAGCCAAGCATCAGTCCCTACAAAAACTCCTTGTGGCAAACTTTGTATCTCTACTAAGAGCCGTATGTGTGTGGGCCGCTACTAGAGGTTCGACCTCCTGCCCCAACAACTAGAAGGATTTTGGCTTCTAAAACAAAAAGGTGCTAATAAGGGCATCTGCTCGTGTGGCCAAACATGCAGCACTTTTAGCTCTGTAAATATAGAAGGCTCCCAGCCAGTAGGGGTTATGCCATACAAATGATCAAATAAATTCGATCAAATGGGTTTATGGGGAGACATAGTGTCGGTACGAACTAATTAGCACACGTTATCCATAGTTTTTCACCATGAATACAGTTGTTTATAATGGTTTGGAAGAGGTGGGTTTTCCTTGCTACCACTTGGGTCATTCTCTCCTCACTAGTAGTCCTAATGACCACACAGGGAGACAGGCCCTCTAAAGATTAAACAAAAAGAGACTATTGCTCAAGACACAAAAGACAATGATTCAATTTTAGTGCACCAATTGAAGTGTTTGCTAGTCTATGAAAACAAGGCACACAATAAAAATCCAAAAACCCTTGCCAAGGACCTACAACAAAGATTTATTAGTAGTTTGGATTGTTTGAAATAATCACCCCTTCCTGCAAGCACACAAGTTAGGTAAATTTTAGATCCAAAAGACTTTGTGAAATAGGGGTCTTCAACAATGCATTTTGTTGACCAATTCAAAGATCTAACTCATCACAAAAAAGTAACACTTGTAAAATTTCAAGAGATTTCCAGAAATGTAAGAAAATCCAAAAAATTTGCTAATTTGCTCCAAAATTTTATTTTTTATGAAAAATAATAAAAAATTTATAAAAAATGCAAAATCAATCCAAAAAATCTAAAATTTATACTAGAGAGTCCTGAAAGTCTTCAAAACTTGCATAAAAAAATTTCTGCAACAAATCCAAGCAGTTTGTCAGATATGAGTAAAATAATGCAAAACCCTAATTTTCAAAGATCTGATTTTTGAGGAATGATTTTACATCAAATTTAAAATCACAAAAAATAGATCCTATGTATAATTCTGAGATATTTCCAAAAATGTGAGAAAATTTGAAAAATTTGCTAATTTGCTCTCAAAATTAATTTTTTTATGAAAACTCATAAAAAATTTATATAAATTGAACAGGTAATCCAAAAAATCTGACATTTTTATTGATTCCTTTTGATACATTTCCTGACCTGCACAAAAAGTTTGATGCCGAAATTCGAAGCCGTTTCTGAGATCCGATCAAAATAAGGAAAAAACCTAATTTTTAAAGATCCAATTTTTAGGGAAATATTTTGCATCAAAATTAAAATCACACACAATAGATCCTATGTATAATTATGAGAGATTTCAAAATATGTAAGAAAATCCAAAAAATTTGGTCATTTTCTCTCAAAAATATTTTTTTATGAAAAATCATAAAAAATTCATAGAAAATGAAAATGTGCTCCAAAAATTCTGAATTTTGGATTGAGAGCTCCTGATGCTTTCTTCAACCTGAAAACAATATTTGGTGCAAAATTTCCAAGCCATTTGTGAGATATGATCGAATCTCTCCAAGATCTTGAATTTGTGTCCAAAACCCTAGCTGCACAAGGTTATTCTCTAAATTGTTTTACAAAACAGCAATATAGGGTTAGAAAAACCTACAAAAAAAATAGATCTAACAAAAATCCATGTCCCACGGGGCGTGCCAAAATATTCATTATGAAAATGGATTAACAACAATGATGAAAAATATTGAAAGACCAAATGAATTCAACCACAAAACCCTGGCCTAACAACAACAAAGATCCACCATAACATATGAAGATTACCTAAGACAATGCAAATCAAATGAAATCACAAAGATTATACCATCACATGTCCAATAGGGTTTGGATCTCCATTCTTCCTATCTCCATTGATCTTTTTTGATATATTTGCTCTTAGATTTTATGTGCACAAGAGCTCAACAAAGAACAGAATGTGGTTGCATGTAGGATCGCATATGAAAGTGCCAAGCGTAATGTAGTCAATTGATCACGTAGTTAGGGTTTGATAATGAAGGAAGCATCTCCTTATATAGAAGACACTATATGAAATGGAGGGATAAGATTGAGAGGTGTAAAAGAGGTCGGCTATGATTAGAGGGTAGGTAGTGTATGAATTAAGAGATGAATGACATGTGTCATGGGTAGAAATGAATTAATTAAATAAATAAGGATTTATTTAATTAATAGAAGAATTGGGATCAATTAAATAAATAAGATATTTATTTAATTTAGGAAAAGGATAATTTAAATAAATGAATGAATTTATTTAAATGAGAAATAAGGCTAGAAGAGGATAAATGAATTAATTAAATAAATAAATATTTATTTAATTAATAGAAGAATTAGGCTAAAGTAATTAAATAAATAAAGATATTTATTTAATTAGACATGACAATTTTAGGTGTCTACAGGGTTTATTGAGGGAAGAGATTGTTTGGGCAAAGCTAAAACCTATTCCAACAAGTTTGAGGGATTCAAGAAGGGATTTATTCAAGTCAAAATAAATGCATGCTGTAAGATGGACACAAAGAGTAGAGTATTTTTCTGCATTGTTTTGCACCATAGCACTCTACCTAGCTGCGCTACAAAATCTTTGAGAAAAGATATGAAAGCTAAATTTGAAAATGAAAATCTACTCAGATTGAGTAATGTGACTTGGAAACTCCCTGAAAATGGAAATCAAGGTCTTGTTCTTGTAAATAGCATATTTGGCCATGTATTGTCCAAAAGCCATAATGGAGGGTTTCCCAGGCATGTTTAGTTCAATGAATGTGCATGAAATGTAGCCTTTTCCAAAGCCTCTAATGAATTCTATTAACCAACATTTTTTTCATATGTGTTTTGGCCCATTTGCAAAATTATTCTTATGAAGGAACTCCTCGAAAATAAAAATAATATATCATTGTCTATAATCATCAATTACATCAAGAACTTTATCTTGAAGAAAACATTCCAAAACATTACCTCTAAAAGATTCTTCTGACTGAGGAAGATTACTAGTCACATTTTTTTCTATTGAATCCAACTACTTAATCCCCTCTTCAATAGGTGATTTATGAAATTGTGTTATAGAGTGACCCTCTATTATGATATGTTACTTCTACTTAGTAATCATTGAAATTGGTCTTGAGAAAGAGGTCAAAAAAAATCTTTTTGAATTGGAGATAGCAGGGGATTCAAAATAATATGGGTGTGAATAAGGTTTTTCCCATTCTTTTTTCTTCATTGACATGCTTCTCTATAGCCTCCTCCCACCCCTAGGGCGAGCTCGGAGTTTTATATCACTTATTGATGGAGGATTCAATCAATACCTACCCCCCACTCCCTACCCCCCTTGGATATCTATCATCTTGAAACATAAATCTATTTTTAGACTATTTGCAAGTTGGGCATTTCTTCAGCACTAGATGTTCCACCAGACTCCAACACACTACTCAAGTCATAGGAATGACTCATTATCCTTCTCTTATTTGTATTTCAACTATGTTTTATCATTTTTGGTGTAAATGAAACAAAATAGAATTAGAGGATTAGAGATTTCTTAGGGTTTTACTATAATCACTTGACCCTTACAGAATGACTCACTACCTTTTTATGTTTGTCCTGTCATTGAAGAATGTGAATAGGGTTTCACATTTTTACTTGGAGATTGCATCTAGTTTTATATGGTGCAAAAATTTCATCCTAGGGATTCACAGAGCTCAAGTTATAGAAACTCATCTATAGTCCTCAATAGTTGATATTGCTATTACATATATCTTTCATTCTTAATTATTGGACATTGTTGCTTCTAGGATATGTTGTTGTCATTGATGTCATAATATTCCTACTCTAGGTATTACACATTGGTTTATGGGGATTATGGTTTGGATGGAGTATCTTTTGTATCACTAAATGCTTTTGTCTTGGTTTTGGTGATCCAAGAAGCTCAATTGATCATATCATATGATCTAGTTTTGTAGTTTTTTTTTCTAATCAGTGCTTTGCAGAGTTCAGTATTTCCTCTGGTATATTCTAGTGTGATTAGATCTTGTGCTGAGATTTTGGAATATTGTTTGGGATGGTCTTTTGTATCTTCATATTATATGGTTCAAGATTTGGTCCTCCGTAGGATATCTTTCTTCATGTCAGTTGCTGTTGTTTGAGTGTTTCTAAGTTTCAGACATTGCCAGATGAAGATTTGGTAAGTGGTGTTGATGCAGTTGTATATCTGATTATTCTAATGTCCTTGAAGGTGTTTCCTAATTATGTCCTATTTTTTTTAAGATCCACATTGATCATTGTGTGATTTATTGGTGATTTTGTTGAACCACTGATATTATTCATGTTATGCAATTTTCCAGGTAGTATAGCGTGTTGCGGTTGATCTTGGCAAGATTTTTGGTGGGGTTTCTTGTTTGCAAATTTGATTTAATGACCATTTTATGTCATGTTTATCATTATATTAATTAGGTGGTTGATCCTTGTATCGTGTGATTTAATTTTGTAATTGTCAGTTGAGGGTTTAGCCGACCTTGTTATTAAGCTTGATGAATTGTATAAATTGTGATATTATCATATAATTTAGGTATCAAGGTTGTGTTTGCATTATTAGAGACTGGTGTATGTGTTAACAAGGATTTATCTTTTAGTGTTATGATTGAGGAGAGATTGGTGTTGCAGAGAAGACAATTGTGCTTAACCAAAACTATCATCAGGCATTTGGAGATGCTATTATTGTAGTTCATTTCTTCTGGATTGTAGTCTGAACCTTGTTGTAAGCCAGTGAGACTTCCCTGAAGGTTGTAGCCTTCTAGGTCATTATATTTTGAGCAGTGAGCTCTAGACAGTGTGCCTGAATGCATGTGCATTCCCCATTATAATATTTTCACATACTACTGTAGAGTAGCATCTTATTGTAGGTAGGTTCCCACTATGGTATTTCTCTTAACCAGGTTTTCCATGTCAAAATATTGGTGTTGTGTATTGTGCTATCAATTTAATTATCTTTGTTATTGTTGTAGATTATCAAATCTGTTTTTGTGGTTAACTTTATAGATCCGGTGAAGAAATTATAGAAGAAATCTAAGAGCGGAGATGTGGAGAGGAACTTTGAATTCTAGTTTAGCTGGTGGGAAACCTTATGTTGGCCCTGCAATCCAAGATGCTAGCAGTAAGGATGGATCACGTGAAGCTCTTGAGACTGCAGATTCTTAGCAGGATGGCAAGTATTCAGTCATCAGGGACTCACAAGGGGGTGAAAAACCCTTGGATCCAAGGGGAGGGGGAACATCACATGATGGAGATTTCCCAAGAAAGGGGCCCAATCGGGTGCACATATCTTGCCCCTGGTCCTCTTTGTTTGGTATCAAACCATGTGGGAAGTCTTCTCTCCCCGAAGTATGCAATATTTCTAACTTGAGAAAGAGAAATTTTCTATTGAAGTCCCAGATCCGGTAATCGAGCACAATATTGCTTTGATGGCCCTTACTCTAGTCAGTAAATTTTTAGGTCCTAGACCTAATATTGATATTGTTAGGGAGTATGATAGAAAAAAATGGGTTCTTAAGGGACACGTGGAAATTATAGCTATGCCAAAAGGGGCACTTTCCCTCAACTTTTCCTGTGAAGAAGATATAACTAAGATTATTTGTGGTGGTCCTTAGATGATTGGGAATACTACTTTGGCACTTTTGAAGTGGTCGCCATTGTTGGATCTTAATGTTTCCTTCTTCGCTCAGGCACCTATTTGGGTTAGACTCCTGGGTCTGCTCCTATAATTTTACATTGAATATGTCTTTAATGGTTTGGAATTTTCCTTTGGTGAACTCATCTCCATTGGTCCCACTATAGCTGCCAAAAGACAACTTATGTATGTAATAATTTGTGTAGGTGTCTCTTAAGGAACGGATATGCCTCTCTCCATTGAGATTAACTCTAGGTTTGGGAAATGGATCCAACTATTAGAATATGAGAGTATTCCATTTGTGTGCTTCTACTGCAAAAAAGTTGGACATATTACTAAGAAATTCCCCCTGTAGGATGCAAAGGATAAAGCTAGAAAACATAAGAGGTTGCAGTGGAAAGCTAAAAATACCAACAAGAAAGAAACAGAGATCCAGAATGCCATTGTTCTTGATACCTTTTATCAAAAGGAAAATGATTAAATGGCTTGTACTGAGGAATCTAAGAAGGATGATCCTGAAGGCGATCAAGCCAGATTTGCCGAAGGAGAAAAGGCTAGTCACAACTATGAGTAGCAAAAGGATGAAGACCTGGAGGAAGGTGAAATCCATGTTGTTTTGCATGCTAACAATGTGGAGGAGGACTCTAACTCTATTTTTAAGGATTCAAATAATAAGGAGCCTCATCCCAACTTTGAATATCCCCAACAATGCAATATTCTTGGTGGAAACTCCTCTTCTGAAGCCCAAAAGTCTGTTGAGTATATTAAATCCACTTTTCCGTTGTCACCGACAACTTCTATTCTCAATATAAGCTCTAAATGGGCAGATAAATAAGGAAAACTTGATGCTTTGCAAAAAAACACCTACCCAGAGCCCTATGGATGATGAAATCCAAATCAATGATGTTATAGAGAAAAAGTCGACAGGAAAAAAGGGTCCCAAATCTACACCCCAAACTACTCCTGTGAAAACTAGGGGAGGACCAAAGCTGATGTAGGTTCAAATCTAGCAATGCCAGGAAGGAGATCAACTACTCAAGTGAGGGAGCTGGAAACCAACAAGAATATAGTAGATGGTACGCAATTGAACATCCATGAGGTATACTCTTTTAAATAAATATGAAGATTATTTCATGGAATATTTGCAGACTCAATGATCTGCATAAATAGGAAATTTTCAAAAACTTAGTCAAGGATCATAAACCTTCTATTTTTCTAATTCAAGAAACTAAAATGCCTAAGGATAAAGTGAAAAAAATCAGTATTTAAGAATTGTGGGGTTTTTGGGTGTAGCTCGGATGGTGGCTCTGGAGGTATTGCTCTCTTTTGGAACCTTCAACGCATCCAAGGAAATCTTGTTTGGCTTGACAATAATATGATGTTTTTTAGATTTCATCATATTAAAGAGGGGACTATTTGGCTTTTATCTAATATCTATGCCTAGAATTCTAAACTTGGAAGAAGAAGATTCTAGAAAAAGTTAGATGCTATCATAACTCAATTCAACTCTGAAGGTTAGTTGGTGATGGGAGACTTTAATACTCCCCTTAAGGAGAACAAGAAATTTGGGGGAATTCCTTCTCAGCTTGATAGTAGGATGGACTTGATGAACTTTATTGATAATCAGATGTTTCATGATGTGGATATGCAGGGTGCTAATTATACTTGGACTAATAGAAGAATCAGCTCTGATATTATCTAGGTGAGACTTGATAGGGCCCTTATCTCTAATGATTGGTTCAATAATTACACATGTTCCTTAAATGGACTTTCTCGTATTGGCTCGGATCACTATCCAATTTCTTTTGTAGCAGACCCCATCTCTGGGAGGATAAATTTCCCCTTCAGATTTGAAAAAATATGGATGAGCCACCCCAAGCTTGAGGAAGCTATCAAAGATTGGTGGAACATTTTAGTGGAGGGATCTTCCATGTTCTAGGTGGCCAAAAAGTTAAGTCATGTTAAGAAAAAGGTTAAGAGATGGAATAAGAAACTTTTTGGTGACATTTTTGCCTCTAAATTTGTGATCCCATTTGATCTTAAGGATATTCAAGACAAAAGTCAAGCTAATGGGTATAGTGAGGTCTCCATCACTTCTGAGAATGAGATATTATCTAAATATCATGTTATCATTAAAAAAGAAGAGATATTATAGAAGCATTTCTCTCATTCTATGTGGCTTAAGGAAGGTGATAAGAATACAAGATTCTTTCATATGACTGCCATGAAACACAAGGCGACCAATAAAATATCAAAAATGTCCATAGGGGGGACTCTATCCTTTGAGGAAGATGAAATAAAAAAGGAAGATATATCCTACTTCTCGTCTCTATTGTCGATGGATTGGAATCTAGATGAAAGTGCCCAAGACTTATTCCTTGTTGCTATCTCGGAGATGATTGGCAAAGGCAAAAATAAATTTCTCTCTGTTATCCCTTCTAATGTTGAGAATAAGCAAGCTATCTTTTCCTTTGAGAGTAATAAAGCCCCTAGCCCAGATGGCTTCCCAATGTTCTTCTTTCAATCATTTTGGCATATCATTAGCTAGGATATTATCAAGGGTGTTAAATAATTCTTTGGATCTAAGCTAATTTTGAAAGAAATTAATGCCACATTTTTTGTCCTTATCCATTAGACCCCGAGAGATGACTCTATGGATCTTTTTAGACTAATTAGTTTGTGCAATTCCTTTTACAATATTATATCTAAGGTGCTCACCCTTATATTTCTCTCCATTCTTCCGAATATCATTTCTCCGCCATAAACCGAATTCATTCTTGGTAGGTAGATTCTATATTTCATCATATCGGTCCATGAGGATATTCAATCCCTGGAAGTTTCCAGAAACCAAGGTTTTCTTATGAAACTTGACATGTCGAAGGCTTATGATCAAGTTGATTGGTGATTTCTTCTCAAAATCCTCAAAGATTTCAGATTTGGTGAGAGAGTAATTCAAATGATCCCCCAGCTGATCTCTACTCCCTCATTGTTGGTTATTGTCAATGGTTCTCCTACCCGCTCCTTCAGGTCTTCAAGGGGTCTCGGACAAGGGGATCCTATATCTCCTATTTTGTTTGTTATCTTGGCTGAAAGTCAGGACAAATATCTCAGTTATCTTGTTTTTGAAGGTCAACTGAAAGGAGCCAGATCATCATTGGCTAACAGGATCTACTCCCATCAACAATTTGTTGATGACATGGTGTTGATGGGTGAATCTACTAGCAAGGAAGCTAGAACCCTAAAATAGTCTCTATTTAATTATTGCAAAGCCATAGGTCAATTGATTAATTGGATGAAAAGCTCCCTCTTGTTCCTCAACACTCCTGAAGACAGGAAAGGAGGAATTGCTAGAATTTTGGATTGTCAGATCAGCTTGCTCCTCTCAATCTACCTAGGTCTTCCTCTATGCAGAAAGCCCCCTGATATGTTTTGGAGTAGCTTGGTGGATAGATTCCACAAAAAACTAGCTGACTGGAAAGGGGCCCTTCTAAGCCAAGCAAGAGAAATCCAATTATTAAAATATTTCCTCCTGAGTCTTCCTATGTATTATTTAAGTCTATTTAGAATTCTGACCAAATTTTCTTATGCTATTTAAAAAATTCAAAATCCCTTCCTCTCGTCAAGGGTTGAGGAGAGGAAAAATATATCTACAATATCCTACGACAAAGTTTGTAGACCTAAAAAATTGGGTGACCTTGGTCTAAGAAACATAAAAACCATTAATAAAGCTCTTCTTGCCAAAAAAATCTAGAGATTGTATGAAAAAAATAGTGAATGGAATTCAATCTAGCAAGCCAAATATATGCAACCTTAGATATCTCTTACATATTTTTTTAATTCCTATGATGCCCCTACTGGTTTTGCTATTGGGAACAATGTTCTTGAATCTAAAATGGTCATTGGATTAGGTCAAAGATGGACTATTGGTAATGGCAGAAAAGTCAATTTTTGGGAGGATTCTTGGTTGTTGGAGTCCCCCCTCTCCAATAAAGTTTTTTTTTCTCCCTTTATCTCTACGTATAAGGCCAGATTTGGTACCAAGATGGCTGATTAATAAAGGGATAACCACTAGGTGAATCTGAGTTCCATGGACCTAGCCCTCAACCCTATTATGTTTCTGTTTAATTATGTTTTGATTTACCCTCTTCTTGAAGATAAAAACATTTGAGTGGGAACTTCCTCTGGTAGTTATTCAGTGGCCTCTACTATTATGTTGTTGTCCCAATCTCTTCAATCTCCCCCTTGCTGGTCTAAAACCTGGACTAGTGGTCTCACTTACAAGATCAATATATTTTTTTGCATCCTTCTAGAGAATAAAATCCTTACCACTGATAATCTTTGCAAAAGAGGCATCCATCTGCCCAATAGGTGCTACCTTTGCTAAAATGAGGAAGAAAATGTTAACCATATAGCTATCCAATATCCTTTCTCCTATGCTATTTGGTTGCAGATTTGGTAGCTTTGGAACCTGAATTGGGTCTTTATTTCTTCTATTCAAGAATGTTTCACTAGTTGGAGATGCCTTTCCTTGAACAAATCTACCAAATTTATATGGGACCTCACCCCACCTCATGTGGTTTGGGGAATCTAGAAAGAAAGGAACAATAAGATTTCTAGAGACAGGTACTTCTCTCCTGAAGTGGTGTCTACTAAAACTAAGCGGGCCATTGTGGAAAATTTAAAAGATGATGGAAAGTCTCTTCTTTCAGGAGCAAGGATGACTCACACCTCTTCAAAAACTGGAATTTTTCTTCTTCCATAGACATATATGACATGAAAAATAAGAGAGAAAGTAATAAGTGGTCCTTTCCTTCAACTAGTTGGATCAAAGCTAATTTTCATGGGGCAGCCAAGGGAAATCTGAGGATGGCTGGGTGTGGGGGATTGATAAGAAATGAGGCTGGCTATTGTATTTCGGTGGTGGTACTCCCCATGGGATCACATACTAACCACCTAGCCAAGGCCATGGATTCATACTAAACCCTTTCCCTTGTTAAATCGATGGGATTTACTAAAGTCTGGCTCGAGGAAGATTCTAACAAAATTGCTTAATGCTTAAAGGGTCTATCCTCCTCTTCATGGACCATAAAAAAAATCATATCTCAAGCTAAGGAGATAATTAAGTCTTTCAAGCTCTATTTTGTATCTCACAATTATAGAGAAACCAACACTATTGCTGATTGGGCTATCAACATGGATGTTTGTGCTGATCAGATGATGAGCTAGAGAGGTGAGATGGATCTTCCTCACGAGGCCCTTTCCTTCCTCATTTATGATAGAGTGCATGGTTATGAGGGAGTGATAAGGAATATTGACAATGTACTTATCAATAAAAAAGACCATAATAAATCAGAAAGAGTGGTGCTCAAAGATTGAGCTGGAGTTTAATGCTGACAAGACTTTGTACACATTGTAGGTGCCTATTTCTATTTTGAAGATCCTCCTACTCTGGAGTTTGATCTCTGTTTTTTCCATGTTTTGCATTGTCAAGGATAGGAATAATCTGGTTGTTGATGCCATGGGAGGTAACAGGAAAAGAATTGAATCGATCTCCTATGATGAATGGAAAGATAAACCGAAGGCATGGGCTATTCTGGAAACAACCAAGATGACAATGTATATGGAGAGAATTTGTAGGGAGAAACCCTACCATTACCAGAATTTTCAAGAAGAATTGGAAAGATGGAAAAATTACCATAGGAGGAAGAAAGGTTGAAATTGACAAAGGAATGATCGCAGAAGTCACTGGCATGCTCATGGGAGGCAGTAAGAATCTTAGAGAAGTTTCTATAAAGAAATTCCCAAAGGAGGAGTCTGAGAAAACCAAGTTGGTGAAATTTGGTAAGACCTACTACTCGGCAAAAGTGACAAAGAAGGTATGTAGATGGATTTTGTTTGCTATCATGCAATATGTTACTCTTGATGGTAGATACTCTTGTGTTTATGGTTATCACTTTGTGCTTCTAAATAATTTTTTCCATAAATATCGGGTGTCTATACCCTTCTATTTGTTTACCTCCCTTAACACTAGCATTAAGGATTTTAAGGCTAATCTAGATAGTAACCCTCCCATGCATGAAGGGTTAATGGTTCTTTTATACAACCATGTCAAATCCTCCTCTGTGCAGCATTCTATCACTGAGATTTCAGATTCAGATGATGAGTGTAAGTACTTAGAAGATAGTGAAGACAAGGGGTGTGATACTGAGTGGGAAGATGATGGTGACATGATTACCTCTGCTAAAGGTTCTAGCAAGGGGAAGGACAAATATTTGGCTTTTGGGTCCGCAAAAAAGAAAGCTGGAAATGGGGTTAAAAAAAAAATTAAGGTTCAGAAGGAGGAGAGTTGGCTTGAAGATGATGAAGGGGTTGAGGAGGGGATTGAGATTGACAGTGATGATGTTACCCCATCGCCAAAGAAGAAAAACAAGTGGAGCCTTGTCATCATTGATATTATCCCAGATAAAAGGAATGATTTTCTAAATGTCCAACCCAATCCTCAGGTTCCCAATAAAAGGATAGATGAGGTTGAAGAAGATGGGAAGATGGTGAAGGAAGGTGATACTTTGTCTCCCAATGATAAAACTACTGGTGTTAACGTGAAGATCCTAGATAATACCACCCCTAAGATCAACATTGATAGAAAAAACTCTCCTTTAACATTGTTGAATACCGTGAAGAGTGGGATGATGGAGTTCTACAAGATTATTGATTGGTTCTATTCAGAGATGGATAGTTTGAAGAACAAGCAAGAGGATTAATCCAAGAAAGTGGATACCATAGAAGTTTTTGGAACAACTAAGCTCAGTAACCAGCCTTACTACCTAAACGAATTCACAAAAGCCATCAGTAATGTGGAGGCTATGATTTGAGTATATGGATCTCCATTTAAGGATGTGGACACTAGATTCGATAATATGGAGAAGTGGGTTGTCAATCATGAGAACACCTAGAAGAAAATTGGAGAACAAAGCCAAAAAATTCTTAAATCCTCTGGTGACAGCTTCAGTGTGATGATCAACAAACTAGAACAGATCCATCAAAACAAAATCACTATTGATACTATTGAGGATAATGTTCTGACTCTTGAAGGGGGGACTACTGGTCATGGAAAAAGAAATCGAGGTAGTACTAGGAAGATGACCTAGCATGCCAAGGAGTTGAAGGAACTCAGGACCATTGTTGCCTCTATGGTCCAGCTAGAGAAAGAAATGATGGAGCTTATCATAAACCTTTATTAGGGTTTGTTTCTCATGGTTGTCCCTTAGTTATTTATGTGTTGTCCCTTTTCCTCTTTTGGCTTCTTGATGACTTTTTGTCTTTTCCAACTGTCTCTTTTTTGTTTTTTTCTGTATCTAGTTGGTCTTTAATGTCTTATCTTTTGATTATCTTTTTGTAAAATGGTTTTGAGGGCCCTTCAAAACATGTTTTGATAAAAAACTTTGTAGATCTAGTGAAAAATGATTCACCCCCCCCTCTTATTTTTCCTTCATTGTTGTTTCCAACAATTGGTATCAGACCTAGATCCTCCAGAAGAAGCTTAACCGCTTGAGGAGATCGAGGATGGCAATTGGAACTTAAGGTATTATCTTCAAGGAGAGTCCAAGATTTGATGGAAGTAACTATGATATATGGAAGAACCAGATGTAATTGAAATTGAGATGTCTTGAAGAAGATTTTTGGAAGATCACAAAGAATGTCCATTCTACTCCTCTGAATGGACCTGTTATTGTTGATGAGATCAAGGAAGCTGAACACAACATTAGAGCAAAAGAAGCATTCCTGAGTGCCCTGACTGATTCAGAGATCACAAATGTGATGAGACTTCAGACCACACATGAGATCTGGGAGAATCTTTAAACCCTGTATGAAGGAGATAAGCAAGTGAAAGTTTCTAAGTTGCATACTTTTAAAGAGAAGTATGAGGTGCTAAAGATGGGAGAAGATAAAAACATAAATATCTTTATGTTTAAAGTGAATGATCTTGTCCTAGGCATCCGATGTGCCAATGGAACCCTTGAAGAAAATGAAATTGTTTCTAAGGTGTTGAGATCATTGCCTCCTTCTTATAAACACAAGGTAGCTTCTATTGTAGAGATCTGAAGTGTGACTACAATACAAGAGATATGTTGGTTGGAAAGATTATTGCGTTTGAGCTGAGCGAATTTGGTGAATCACATGGAAAGTCTGGGACAACATTTAGAGTATCTATACATCTGGTAAGTAGAAGTATGATCGTGAAGAATGAAAAATATCTAGATATGAAAAAGAAAGGAGAGACATGGAAGAGAGAGAAAGAGTACTGGATGTGCTTGAAGTATTGATTTCCCAAAGATTGCCTAAAGGAGCCGATAAGTATGATGGAAAATTGCCCTTGAAATGTTTCTCTTGCAATAAGGTAGGACATTTTTCTTCTAGGTGCCTAGAGAGAATAGCTTGTTGGCATTTTTGATGTTTATGTTGTGATTGTCATTGATGGATGCACACTTGCATTGAGATCCTCTTTATATGTATGAGTTTGAGCACAACCGGTATGTTGTATTATAGTCTTTAGACTATTGGTGTTTTGCAGAATGTGTTTCCCTATCTAAAGTGGCATGTTGACCTCAAGCAATACGAGGGATTAAAGAGGCATAACACATTTCTACCAGTCTTCATTTTTGTCAAACCGGCAATCTGCATTTTGTATGAACCGGTAATACTCTGTGATGAGTTACCATCCACCAATTGTTTGACAGTGCCGACACTTTAGCAGTGCTTTTTGTGTCCTGTTACAAAGTATGTCCAGGTTCATTAAACCTAGGAAATTGTAATGTAATCTTATTGGACCGACATGAAATCAGATTCCTTTATAAGGACATCATGTCTAGGGTTTTAGGTTGTTGATGTTGTTGTTGTTGCAATAGTTGATATTGTGGCTAGGGTTTAAGGTGGTTGAAGAGTTGGAGAGATTATGAATGTGTAGAAGACTGAAGTAATGCTAGAGTGCATTAAGAACGAGCTATCAAGGATCTAACCAAGTAGTCTACGCTATTAGATAGATCAAACACTTGTTGATTACTCACATCTTTGACAAGTCTGTAGCCCTTAACCGGGTAGGCCCAAAAGCATTTTGTAAATCCTCTAACAAGGTGGTTCACATCTGGGGATCTAAAATCCTCTAGCAAGGTAGTCTTTAATCGGACTTATCTCCTAATAGAGATTGAGATTCCTAACAGGATCTGTTCTGGTAAAGAACATTGTAAGACCTTAACTGGTCTAGTTCCTATTCTGCAGATAGTGACTTGTGAGTTCCAACTCACTCTGGTTTTCCCCATTTGGGTTTCCACATCAAAATCTATTGTGTTATGGTGTTTGTTCTTCTGTGGGTGAATGCATTATTAGCTATTTGGTTTGCATATTTGTTAACCGGTTTGTCTGTTAAATTGTTTTACTGGTTTACTATTAGTTTTGCAAAGTGTTTAAGTGTAGAGATTTTTGGCATACTAATTCACCCCCCCGCCCCCCTCTTAGTATTCATCAATTGGTATCAGAGCCTACCTTTCTATAAGTTTAACCACTTGGAAAGAGATATGGGTGAATACAAATTGAGGGAACTTACCCATCGGCTCACTTAGTCTAAGAAAGCCTATGATGATCTTATCGTCAAATACAAGGCTTCTCAAGCAAAAAGGAGAGAACATGCAGAAAAGCTGATGGAGCTATCTGAAAATAGTTCTTCAGATGAAGCAGACATGGAATCCCTAATTGCTGAAGTAAATAAGTTGAATGAATCAAACTCCAACCTGAGAAAGGAGTTGGAAGGACTGACTATCTGGATGTGTCGAGAGCTTGAGAACCGAAGGAAAGCTAAAGATCCGGTGAAAGAAAGAGATCATGAGATCTCCAAGCTGAAACAACAGATGAGTGCTCTAAATGCTCAACTCTATGCAAGCAAAGTGGAAAAGGAAGACATGCAAGGAGAACTGAACACTACCATCTCTAAGAATGAGAACCAGTTGGAAAAAAATGCTACTATTTCCAAAGAACTCTCTGAGTCAAAGGAAATACTTGCTAAGTTCAACAAGAGTACTGTCAAGCTACAGCAAAAGCTTGAATCTACCAAACCAATCAAGAATACCAATGGACTTGGCTATTCCACTCATGAGGAAGGTGAGACCTCTGGTACAAATGCTAGAACATCAAAGAAACAACTAGCATCAAAGGATAAAGGTAAGAAAAAGTTTAAACCTATTTGTTTCAACTGTCTTAAAGAATGACACACTGCAAATGTGTGTAGGAGTAAGGCTTACAACAATTTTCCTTATTTCCTAAATGATAAGTCTAGATCCTATAGATTTGATGGTAACTATTATGCATGCAACAAGTATGGGTATAGAGCATCTGAATGCAGGTCTATTATGAATAACATTGGAAGATATCCTCAAAGGACCCAAGGACTGGTCTTGAACCTTTTGTGAACGGGAATCACAACTGGTTTAATGCCTTCAATCATTAGCCAAGAAGTGGTGGTTATAAAGTGGCAACTGGATGGAGAGAAAATTGTATGATCTGTCATGGTCATGGTCACACTATTGCAACATGCAGAAGGAAGAATGGAAATATGAACAATGGACCTTGGAGAGCACCTGGATTGGTTTGCTATCACTGCAACAAACTAGGTCACATTGACAGATTTTGTAGATAAAAAAAAAACATATCTGATGATATACCAATCACTACAGAAGGAAACATTGATGTTGACACTGTTCAAGTGGACATGAACAAAATTTGGAAGGAGAAACCAGTGGTGTTATAAGAGGAACCGGTTTCTGCACCTAGTGTGGAAATCACGGAACTGACAAACTAAGCTTCAAAAAGCTTAGGGGGAGCAAATAGCGAAATGTTTCAAACCCCCGGTTTACACTAGTAAAAGACCTTAACTAGTATGTTATACCTGTCATTTGGCAGAAGATCGGAAACGGTAAAAAGGAAAATTAGGGTTTACGCCCTAATGGAGGAGCATTAATAATGGTAGGTGAGGAATATGTTTAAAAGCATTTTTCAAATCATTTCTCACTATCAGTTTTTCGAGCGAAGAATTTTTTTTCAAAGAGCAGAGTGATGAAAAGGCGATTTGAGAAGAGATTTTGAGAAATTAAGAAATTGCGAAGGACATTCAAATTCAAACGGGAAACTATCAAGTGGAGAACACAAAGTGGTGATTCAGCAACCAACGAAGTGTGAAGTGAAGAAGAATCGGCAAGCCCTAATTTCATGTGTTTCAAAAGGTATTTCTTGAGTTCTTGAAATTTCTATCATGGCTTCCGCATCTCATACCTGTTCTAGTGCATCTGACGAGCCTGCAAGTTTTATTCAATGAAAGTCCAAGTATAATGCCCTATCACAAGTTCTGGTTGGTGTGATAGTAGAAGAGGGAATTTCTGACTACATAGATTGAAAGATAGAAGACTTAGGGTCTCTAGCTATCCACACCCAGTTAGGTTTATTTTGTGGAAAATATAAGAAGATCAAACCGGAGTTTAATATTTTGGAGAAGAAAAAGCTCCACAATGTTGTTTACTTCCTAGAAGATTTCACAGAGGATCATATAAGGATCATTCTGAGCAGAGTCCATGGTGATAAGATGTATGTAGAGAGAACACATGACATCACACTACAGGAAATTCATGCAGTCACTGGATTCTACAACATAGGAGAAGTGTCAGCCCTAAGGACGGTAAGCAAAACTGAAATCTCCAAGCTCACCGATTTAGTTAGCGACTCTCAAGGCATGACACTCAATTCTATCAAGGATGATCTGGTGAAGTATGAATGTATGGTGATTGGATACTGGACATTCTCAGCCAGCAGAATTAACTCTATATCTGCTACAGCGGTAAATGCCACTTACTGGATGATAAAGGAGGATGCATCATTTGATTTGTGCACTGGTATGCAGAGACAACTCCTATTGAATCTAAAGTTGATCAAACAGGATAATGCACTTAGGTTCAAGTTTGGACAACTACTGGTTGGGTTGTTTTTCTATTTCCAAGGCTACTTTCCAGGAGTAGGGGATGTCCAGTGGTCTGGTGACCAACCGGTAACCAAGCAAATCAAGGAAAGCATTGAAGCAATTGGAATCGGCTACCCTGATATTTTGAACAAGTATTTTGATGAGTTCAGAAGGAAAATGAGCCAAAGAATGAGGATATTAGGTGACATTGCCAAGAAATATGAAGACGATATCTGCTTCACCATCCAAGTAGATAAATGCATAATGGAAGTTGTTAAGCCTAGACAGGAAGAAGTGGAGCCAATGGGCTATGAGGTGATGTACAATATACTGGAAGGGTATGCCTCTACCCTTATTGCCTCACCTCTTGATCCTAAGGCAAAGAGAACTGGCACCTACCTAGAGAGGATAACATCAATTGAGGAACCACCAGCAATGAAAGAAAAAGAACTGGCAGTAAAGAAGGCAAAGGCAGTGCATACAACATCAGCACCAGTTACTACTGCAACTCCAAAAGTGACCAAGCGGTCACCAGCCAAGAAGAAACTGAAAGCTGCACTAGCTAAAGTGTTCCAGAGAAAGAGGAAGACAAGGAATACCTCTCCAGACTTAGAAGAAACTGTGTCTGAGGAAAAGCCAAAGAAAACATGTCAAGCAAAGGGGAAGACAAAGAATGAACTGACATCATCTGCACTAGTAAATATAGATATCTATTCTTATAAACCTTTGACACATTGTCAAAGAACAATAAAGAATGTTAGGAGAAAAGTGTTAGATGACATAATTGAGTGTTTTGATGACTTTAATGATGATGAAAAGGAAGCAGTTGAAAAGGAAATAATTCAGTATTTATGTGTTAATGACTGGTCGCCCTCAGAGATTAAGTCTCAGACACTGGATTCTTTATATATGTCATTAGATAATAGATAGCACATTGCCATAGAAAAGGAACAGGAAATTAGGGAGAAAGTTTTTGTATAGTACTTTCCCGACCTATCAAATTCTGAATTGTTTGATGTTATTGACCAAAATAAATGACTCTTCTTCACTAGAAGAAGAGGACTTTGGCTATTAGAAGGTAGAGTTTATGATGTCAAAAAAGACACTCATATATATGTGAGAACTGCTGTCCAGACTCACAAAATGCATTTAGCCAACCGACAAGCTAAAAAAGAACCAATTGTATCCAAACCAGACGAAGTATTTGATGATGAAGGAAATCTGGCTGTTGAACCAATCGAAACCATTGATGTCGGTGCTCTGGATGTTGAGGATGTTACTCAGGAAACACCATCTGAGGCAACGAGATAGAAGCAATAGGATAAACAGGTTGATAAGCAAGCCAAGGACAGACAGGAAATGGCAAAGGAAGAGGTAGAGCAGAAGAAAAAGGATGAAGAAGAGAAGTGGAAAAGGGATAAAGAAGAGAAGAGGAAGAAAGATGAAGAAGAGGGAAAGAAGAAGGATGAAGAAGAGAAGAAGAAGAAAGATGAAGAAGAGAGAAAGAAGAAGGATGAAGAAGAGAAGAAGAAGAAAGATGAAGAAGAGAGAAAGAAGAAGGATGAAGAAGAGAAGAAGAAGAAAGATGAAGCAGAGAAGAAGAAGGAGGGAAAAGAGGAAAAGAAGCAAGATGAAAAGAAAAAGAAGGAAGCAGAAGATAAGGAATAGGAGAAGAAGAAGGAAGTAGAGAAGAAGAAGAAGAAGGAAGAGGAAGAAAAAGAAGAGGAAAAGAGGAGAGAAGTAGAGAAAAGGAAGAAGGAGGAGGAGGACAAGGAAGCGGAGAAGAGGAGAGAAGCGGAAGAGGAAAAGGAAGGAGAAGCGGAGAAGAGCACCTAGATGGAGACTCTGAAGGCAACCGGGATTCAAGCCAAAGGAACTAATCTCTCCAGACCTATCAATCTCTAGTTTGCAAGTGAAATGGAGATAATGCAGAGCATCAAGGTAGCTCAAGAGCACCTTGAAATCATTCGACGGAAGAAGGAGCGGGATGTAATTCAAGCGGCTGTGGATACGCTTACCGGTTTGATACCCAGTACAAATCTTTGCAACATTGATTCATCACTAGCTAAGCTCAAGCTCCTATGCACAGTAGTGAATGATCAAGTGCAGAGCCTTGAAGAGGCAGTAGAGGCTAATGTCAAGAAGGAGCATCAAAAAGCTCTTAATATAGCTCTGATGAAGAAGTTGAATGAGCTCCGAACTGAACTGAAGAAAGAACAAAAGGATATAAGGGACGCTTTAGATGAGGGGAATCTGCTACTCAGCAAGATTTGCCAACCCCATCTATTCTATGATGATGTGCTAGCTCAAAAGCAAAAACTTGAAATGAACTTGCAGTCCTACTTGAGCACCTTCAAGCCACCTTATGATTCATTTACAACTTATGGGCAAACCATTCACCGGTTTCACATCCAGTCAACAAAAATGGACCAAGAGATTAGCACTTGGTCTAGAGATTTGCAGGAGCTCCAACTGGTTCTACTCCCATGATTGCAAATTCTTTAGAAGTGCTATCTGAACCTGGATACCTTAACAGTTACACAGGAGATGAGCACAATTGACGCCATGGAAGAATGGGTCTCCCAGATGCAGACAGAGCAAGAAGTAGCCACCTCCCTACTTGAGTCCTAGTCTTTGTCTATGAAACAATTCTTGTAGGACTTTAAATCTACTTTTGACAAGTATCATTCCTTGTTGTCATAAACTTTAATTATTTTTAATATCAAATGAAAACAGAGTTGTTCAGCTATACTTTGTCATTGTTGGCAAAGGGGGAGAAGAATTCTATTTGGAGAAGTATCTGGTAATCAAAATTTTGATTATATGCTCTGAATATCTCAATGTTTATGCTCTATCTGCAAAAGTGATAGACATTGTATTGTAAAAGGGATAATGTATATGCTTAGGGGGAACAATTTTGCTAATGGCATGATTTTGTTGTAAAACACTTAGATGTCAAAATTTTATTTTCCTAAGTGTTGCCTTCAATGCCAAAGGGGGAGATTGTTGGCATTTTTGATGTTTATGTTGTGATTGTCATTGATGGACACACACTTGCATTGAGATTCTCTTTATATGTATGAGTTTGAGCACAACTGTTATTTGTTCCAACCAGTGTGTTGTATTATAGTCTTTAGACTATTGGTGTTTTGCAGAATGTGTTTCCTGATCTGAAGCGGCATGTTGACCTCAAGTAGTACAAGGGATTAAAGCGGCATAACACATTTCTACCAGTCATCATTTTTGTCAAACCGGCAACTAGCATTTTGTATCAACTGGTAATACTCTGTGATGAGTTACCAACCAACATTTTGTGATGAGTTACCATCCACTGATTGTTTGACGGTGCCAACACTTTAGCGGGCTTTTTGTGTCATCTTACCAAGTATGTCTAGGTTCATTGAACTTGGGAAACTATAATGGAATCCTATTGGACCGACATGAAATCAGATTCCTTTATGAGGACATCATGTCTAGGGTTTTAGGTCATTGATGTTGTTGTTGTTGTGATAGTTGATATTGCGACTAGGGTTTAAGGTGGTTGAAGAGTTGGAGAGATTATGAATGTGTAGAAGACTGAAGTAATGTTAGAGTGCATTAAGAATGAGCTATCAAGGATCTAACTGAGCAGTCTATGCTATTAGATAGATCAAACACTTGTTGATTACTCACATCTTTGACAAGTTTGTAGCCCTTAACCGGGTAGGCCCAAAAGCCTTTTGTAAATCCTCTAACAAGGTGGTTCACATCTGTGGATCTAAAATCCTCTAGCAAGGTATTCTTTAATCAAACTTATCTCCTAATAGAGATTGAGATTGCTAATAGGATCTATTCTGGTAAAGAACATTGTAAGACCTTAACCAGTCTGGTTCCTAATCTGCAAATAGTGACTTGTGAGTTCCATCTCACCATGGCTTTCCCCATTTGGGTTTCCACATCAAAATATATTGTGTTATGGTGTTTGTGCTTCTATGGGTGAATGCATTATTAGTTGTTTGGTTTGCATGTTTGTTAACTAGTTTGTCTATTAAACTATTTTACTGGTTCACTGTTAGTTTTTCAAAGTGTTTAAGTGCAGAGATTTTTGGCATACTAATTCATCCCCACTTATTAGTATTCATCATAGCTAAATATGATAGGCATGAAAAATTTGATAAGATTTACATAAATGATAGATATGAGAAGCATGATAAGTATGATAAGCCTTACAAGTCTAACCAAAAGTTGTATTTCTTGCCAGTAAAGAAGATGGACTAGTACCTGTTGATTCCACTAGCCACACTATTGAGGAGAAGTCTTTAGCTACAAAAGTTGAGGAAAGAGATGAATGGGTAATTGATAGTGGTTCTTCACATTATATGACTGATGATAAAAGAAAATTTGTGAGTATGAAAAGGTATGATGGTGGAATAGTGAGATTTGGAGATGAAAAAGCCTGTGTGATTTGTGGTAGAGGTTCTCTTTATTTTGATGGAAAGAATAATACTAATGATGTCTTGTATGTTGAAGGTTTGTAGTCCCAACCATTGCTGACAGGGGAGGGGTGAAACAACACTTAATCAAATTTTCACAATTTAACTTTTTATTTAAATCTGCATTCATCTAAAATCTAACAATATACTTAATCACTGAAGTAAAATATGCAAGCATGAAAAGTTGATAGTGACACCAAGAATTTATCTCATGGAAACCCCAAAGGGAGAAAACCATGGTGTGAGTAGGAACTCAGAAAAATTTTACTCTTCTAAAGTATGCCCTGTGAGGAGCCATCCATTTTAGGAGATTACAAAGACACTTTTAGGTGCCACCCGATTAAGGGATTTTGATCAAGGTCGATTAGTGCTTTTACCCTGTTAAAGGTAGCCTAGTTAGAAGACATAACATCACTTAAGATGTCACCCGGTTAAGGGATTTTACAATAGGGACCTATTAAAGTCCATCCAGTTAAGGGATTTATGTTGCAGTTGTTAGAAAGCAACAAATGGATGATATGTTGAATTAGCTATTGATAGCTTGATCAGATCTCAATATGCATCACACTCAATACACATTGGTTGTGTCTTCTCTTCACAATACTGGTTTCCTTCTTACACCTTCAGCTCTTCACTCAGCTAGTCACCTATCCCTTGGTAGTGCACTCTATCGATGCTCAGACCTTCAGCTCTACACTTTGCTGGTCCCCTACCCTTAGACTTTGTACTTTGCTAGTTCTCTGATCTTTGACTCTGGACTCTGCCGGTTCACTATATCTCAACTTTGCAATTAGTCGATCTACCTCAAACACACTCTACTATGCTAACACCTTTTAGAACTTCCTCTCTCTCTACTCTTCACTTTGGATTGCCTTCAACAAAATCTCCTTGTTGCAAATTTCATGATCAAAACTTTCTGAATCAATCAAACTGATCATGGATTTCAAAAGATTTCAAATTCAAAATATCTCACTCTTTCTTTGCGCAGCTTACAACAATTTTGCCAAGTGTTCAACCAATTCTACCACTGCATCTCCCAAAGATAGAAACTTCTGACTCGTGTTTAGCCAAATAAGTGCGAACCAAAAAATTCACATATAATCATGCTTGACTGCATGATAACTTAAAGTTGGCCTTACCAACATATGATTTGGCATAGACAGAATCTCACCAACTCATCCTTTTCCACCGCAACTTAACAACTGATCACCACTCCGATATTTATGATGATCACTTGCCTTCATTCTATCATACTGGTGTACCGATATGCCAATGCACTTCTATATTACCAATTCATCCTTTGATTTCTATTTTATTTCGCTAGCACCAAGTCTTCCCTTGTTTACCAATGAGTTACCGGTTTGTATCAACAAACAAGTTTTCTTGCCTGAGTCACCTTTTGTGACTTCACCATCATCAAAGTGATTGATCTTCCTAAATGAAAGATCAGTTGGCTTAGTCTATCTTTCTTTTACCTGAATAAACCTTTGATCATTCAATACCAAAGTTGTTTCCATGTATTATAAGTCATCAATTTTGCTTACTGAAAAACAACACCATTCTACCTATACCACTTCATCGGCTAGTGTCTTCACTGGTAAGTGTTGGACATCAATGACAAATCTTAGCATATATATCAGTTCTCTGCATTGACCGGTTTTGTCAATGCCAAACAATCCAACATGAAGCATAATCTTTTGAGTGTTGAATAGATGGTTGACAAAGGTTATGATTTTCAGTTTAATAATGTTAAATGCAAGATCCTAAATTCCTCTAGTATAGAGATTTCATCTGGAACTAAGACTAAAGGTAATATTTTTCATTTGAATGTTGGTCAGAAAAGTTTCTTAATTGCTTAGATTGATGAAAGTTGGTTGTGGCATAGGAGAATGTGTCATGTTAATTTTGATTCAGTAATTAATATCAGTTCTATTCAAGCTATTAGAGATTTACCTAAGATTATTAAGCCTGCTATTACAGTATGTAAAAAATGTCAATTAGTTAAGCAAACAAGAATTTCTTTCAAGAGAAAGTAGTATACATTTGATAGATTCCTAGATCTTGTGCATACTAACCTATATGGACCTAAAAATGTTACAAGGGTGTAGGGAGACAGATATTTTATGTTTCTAATTGATTATTATTCCAAGATGATATGGGTTGTCTTTTTGAAGGATAAATATGAAGCATTAGACAAGTTCAAGATATTCAAAGCAAAGGTTGAGACTAAGTTAGGACTGAAGGTGAAATGTCTGAGATTTGACAAAGGTGGAGAATTTTATTCCAATAAGTTTAATTTTATATGAGAAGCATGGGATTATAAGACAATTACTTTCTCCTAGAACCCCTTAGTAGAATGGAGTTGTTGAAAGGAATAACAAGACTATCTTGGATGTTTCAAGGACTATACTAATTGAAGGGAATGTTCTAAAGATCTATTAGAGAGAAGGTATTAACATTGTTGTTTACACATTCAACCAAGTTAATATTAAAGTTGATACTGGTAAGACTCCTTATGAGCTATGGTTTGGTCACGTTCCTACTATGAGATATTTTAGAGTATTTAGTAGCAAATTCTATATCAAGAAATATGATGACATAGCAAAGTTTTATGCAAGAAGTGATGAGGGAATTTTCTTGGGATATTCAACAAAGAGAAAAGCCTCTCATTGCTACAATAAGAAACTGAGAAAGATAGTGGAAAGTGCAAATGTGAAGGTCAATAAGAACCTTGTAACAGAGATCAGAGCTTGTGGATATGATGATGGTCAACACATTATTCTAAATTCAGACTGAAGAATCAAAGTAGAATGATCCAATAGAGACAGTAAATTTAGATGTTGATGCTGCGAGTGGAGAGGTATAGGAACTTGAAAAATTAGAACAATCAGAAGACTGAGGTATGTAAGATTGAATCATTCTGAAAATCAGATTATTGATGAAAAAAATAAAGGTGTGATGACTAGAAGAAGGCTAGCTACTGAAGAGGTATGTTTTATTTCTAAAGTTGAACCTAAAGATGTTTGTTGAGGCTTGTAAAGATGAAAATTGGAGGAGAGCTATGGAAGAAGAATTGGATCAGATTGAAAAGAATAACACATGGGAGTTTGTGCCTAGACCTAAAAAATAAGAATGTTATTGATACTAAATGGGTATTTATGAATAAATTAAATGAAGACTATGAAGTTGTTATAAATAAAGTAAGATTGGTATGCAAAGGATAATCACAGATAGAAGGGATTGATTATGAGGAGACTTTTTCTCCAGTGGCCAAACTTGAATCTGTTAGATTGTTTCTTGCATGTCCTTCCTATAAAGATTTGAAGGTGTATCAGATGGATGTAAAATCTGCCTTTTTGAATGGTGATCTTGAAGAAGAATTCTACATTGAGCAACCTGATGGATTTTTATTATCTGTTGATGGAGACATGTTATGTAAACTGAAGAAATCTCTTTATGGATTGAAACAAGGCCCTAGAGCTTGGTACACTAGATTGGATAAGTATTTGTTGAAATTGGGATTTAATAAAGGGACTGCTAATAGTAATGTCTATTTTAAGATTGATAATGCTAGCATATTGATTGTTGAAGTCTTTGTTGATGATATTATCTTTGGTGGAGATGATGAGTTGAGCATGAAATTTGTTAGTGATATGCAAAAAGAATTTGAGGTGTCTATGATAGGGGAGATGAATTTTTTCTTAGGTTTGCAGATTTCATAGGCTAGAAAAGGAATTTTTATATCCCAAAATAAAAATGTGAAGGAATTGTTGAAGAAGTTTGGATTAGATGACTCCAAACCGATTGGAACTCCTATGGTGACTAGCTACAAAATGTCTAAGCATGATGAATCTCTGAAATCTAATCAGAGTTTGTACAGATCTATGGTTGGTGGACTGCTATATCTTACTTAGACTATGTCGTACATTATGCAAGTTTTGTGCATGGTTTCTAGATATCAAGCTGATCTGAAAGAGAGTCGTGTTGCTTCTATGAAGAGAACGTTCAGATACTTGAAGGAAACTGTGGATTATGGTTTGTGGTATTTGAAGAATGATGATTTCATGATATGTTCTTACACTAATGTTGATTGGGCTAGTGATGTTGATGATTGGAAGAGTACCTGTGGTGGTGCTTTCATTTTGGGTAAAAAATTGGTTTCATGAAATAGTAAGAAACAAGATTCAGTATTCTTATCTACTACTAAAGCTGAGTACATTACCATTGCTAGTGGCCACACTTAGGTAGTTTGGATGAAGCAAATTTTGAAGGATATCAGAGTTATCTATGATGATCCTACTATCATATACTATGATAATTCCAATGCTATTAACATATCAAATAATTTGGTGCAACATTCAAAGACTAAACATGTGTCAATCAAATATCATTACTTGAGAGAAAAAGTCAGTGAAGAAGAAGTGAAGCTAGAATATGTGTCTACAAAGGAACAAATTATTGATATTTTCACTGTCTTTTCCTATATATACATTTGCATATTTGAGAGACAAGTTAGGGGTATCCATCCCTGTAGGTGAGAACTAGATGAATTGAGTTGCATCAATCTGGTGGACTTCACAGTCTTATTTATTTTATCTGTATTGTTGGTGTAATTAATTATTAATCTTGGATATTATTACACCTTACTTAAGTTTACTTAGGATAAGACATTTCATAGTAGTATGGGTATGATACACTTGGGTGTTTTTTCCACATTAGGATAGTGTGTGTAGGAGAATTTCCACCTTTTGTGGTATTATCTTGTTGTTACATTCCACATTCAGAGGGTGATCCACCTCATGTGGGATATTATATAGTTTCTCCTACCTACCCCTACTTATCCCTAACTACCCTTGTTTCTCGTTGAGCCACATGTCATGTTTGTGTTCTCACATATCCATCTAGCCTTGCCTATTTAAGGAGGCTCATATTCATTGTATGTAACTTTTGATGATCTAGTTGATCAATATTTGCTCTTGATAGAATACAGTTTATTCCTATCAATATTTTTTCTCTCTATTGTACTTTTCTTTGAGCTCTTGATCTTGGAAAAATATCACATGGTATCAGAACCATTCGAGCATCTTTGATTAGTCTTTTGGAGGCTTCAATTTTTGGATTTGGGAATCTACATTTTTGGGGGGCGTCATATAGAGATTTGGACATCACGGTTGAGTCTGGGAAGCCATTTCCATAAATTTTGACTATAAATCAACCTATTTTGGAGAAAGTCAATTTTGAAGTAAAAATTTGGCCTATTTGGCTAGTACGGTACGAATTTTTAGAAGAAAAAAATTTAATTTTTTCTGCGTATTTTTCATACAATTTTATCGCAGTTTTTTTAATGTAAAAATTTATTAGCAAAAAAATAAAATTAAGTAAAAAATTAAAATTATTATAGTTTGGGGGGATAAATTCCCCCCGACCATCGTACTCTGCCCGCAGAGTTGTAGGCCAATACAGCCTATGCTTCATGCTCTGGTCGTCTATACTCCCGCGTGTTGTCAATCCTCCCACCACCATCCTCAACTAGTCATGCTCCCACCGACACCATCACCTGTCCAACCTCTGTCGTCGACCTGCACCGTCGTCGACCTAATTTTGTCAGCGTCATGTTCTCCTCCCCACCCAACATGTTCTATTGCACCATGACCGCCTCTGGCAGCCTAGTCCCACTGCTGCTTCATGCCTCAATGCTAATACAGCTTCCGACACCCGCTTCTTCTCTCCACCGTGGTCCTCTCACCGCCCGTGTAGTCCTATCCCCATCGTGGTCCTCTCGCCACTAGTGTCGCTTTTGGGATTCCCATCACCCATTCTCCTCCTGGCTCTCTTGTGCTCCTACCTACCACCATGCAGATCTAGTCAGCTTCCATGCCAGACCCATGTTGCCTACCAATCAAACTGACACAATAGTGCACAATCACTTGTATGGACCGCTACAACATCTTTTTCATACAGACACACCAGATTTCCATACAGATGATGTCATCTTCCGTACATCCTAGAAAGGGGGAGCGATGAACTTTTTGACGGTCATACGATCGTCAATTTTAATCTTGTAGGTTGCTGATGTCATCTTGCATCAGCAATTTTAAAAAAAAATTTACACCCCTCTCATTGAGCTTTTCAGTTTTGTAGTTCAACTTTGGAAGGCCACATCTTGCTCTTCTTTGCTAATTTTTTGGTGCAATATTTTTTGAAATGGGCTAGAATTTCATTCTCTTCTCAATGGTGGGGGAATTTTCCAATTTTGATGGACATATTTTTTAGAATTTGCAGATCTTCTTGACTGTACCTGTCTAATCCCAGATTTTGCAACTTCAGAGGCTTCGTTTGGGGTCATATGACCTCCTTTTCAGGTGTCGTTTTTTTTGGAAGTGTATAATTTTTTGTCTACTTTCATAATCTGCCATTACTTTGCAGTGATTTTGAGTAGAAATTATAATTTTAGTATTTATTCCTTTTATTTGGATCTTAGTTTAGATCACTTGTAGTATTTGTTGGTGTCTCTTATATCCTATTTGAGGTAGTTGTAAAATTAAAATTAGAAGTCAACCTTGCCTTGTTTTGCAATTGGCCTGTTGTATATGCACTAAGTATATAGTGCCAAATCATCTTTTTTGGTCGGGTTTCTTGATTGAGTAATTTTGGGGGGGTGTATTATGTGATTGTGCCTCTCTCTATCTTACGTTTTTTCATTTTGGTGCTATGGGTTCTCCTAAATTTCCACTTTTAATTCCTTGTAATTATGCATCATGTAAGATAAAGGCATGGAGTAAACTAATGGAAAAAGGACTCATTCATTATTTTAATGAAACTATAACAGCACCACCTGATCCTCAGCCCGATCCTTGTTAGGATTAATGATAGTACCAAAGATACTGAGAGGGGGGTTGAATCAGTATCTAACCAGTTGACAAAATATTTAACTATTAAGAACTTTGCATTCCAAAATAGTATACCAATAAATAAGAATTAATGCAATGACCAAGAACAATAAAGACAACATAAAAAACATACCATAACACAAGATGTTTAACGAGGAAACCCGGTGTGGGAAAAACCTCAGTGGGATTTGTGACCCACAATATTCACTCACTGGCCAATGAATAAATATTACTTACAATGAGGGGTTAGCACATGCAAGAAGGCCAACTACCTAGAACTCACTACTCAATAAGAGTCACACTGACTACAAAAGTGGATTATGAAATCCAAAACAATGTACTGCTTTAAATCATCATCAACTATGCCAAGTTCAGTACCGATTTAAGCTCATTCTATAACCAAAACCTTCGCTATCAACTATATCTCCTTATACAAAATATTATCCATATATTCTCTCCATGCATACATCCTTACTACTCTTCTAAATAAAATGACCTATAAGATCTCATACATATATATGAGTCTTCTACAATATTCCATGTTGGCTTTACAAAAGATAATTACATTTAAATACAATAGAAAAAGTTTCTTTCCTATCGACTGGGGTGTCGATATGTATTGTTGGCGCTGTCGATGAAGTGCTTGCTGGTGTATGTAGATGTCTATGTTGGTGTCAGTGCCTACCGGTGGCTTACTAGATGAATGCCAGATGGTTGCCATCAATGACAACACCAACTATTCTCATAAGAGTGTAGAATACCAACAATCCTAATGCTCAAATTGAATGGCTCACTAAGAATGCTATGGTACTTGCCACTCTTATAAAGTATGTATCAGATGACCTCATTTTTCACATTGATAAGTGTACTACAATTAAAGAGGCTTGGGATATTTATGAGAAATTGTATGGTCAAGTTGATGAGATTAAGGGTTACAAGCTTGATAGTGAACTCACAACTTTGGATCCCAAGGATACTAATACAATCCAAGATTATGTCGCAAAAGCAAATGAGCTAAGAGAAAAGCTAAAGGATTGTGGAATTGACAAAAGGGATGCTCAATTGGCTTATAACTTGATGGACAAGCTTCCTTCAGAGTATGAAACCTTTGTATCTAGCTTTCACACCCATAGGTTAGCTCAAGGTTCTTCTTACACTTCTTCCTCATTTGATTCATTCACAAAGATGTTGATACTTGAGCAACCTAAGTTCACCAAGATGGGGATTCTGGAATATTCAAAGTCACAAGCTTTGGTGGCTAACAAAGAGAATCAAAGCAATCAAGGAAAAGGCAAGAATGAAAAGCAACCTAAGTAAAAACCACAACAAGATGGAGCACAATCATCTTCTCCACAATAAGGTGATTCTACATTCTCACATGAGAGGAAATCTTATAAGGACAATCTTTTTGTGCATATTGCAAGAAGTCAAGACATGATGAACACCATTGTTACAAGAACGATATTGATGAGTTGAAGAATCTTCTTGAGAAAAACAAAATTAACCTACCTTCTTGAATTTATACATTAGCTTCTTCTTCCAAGGAAAAGGATAAAGGAAAGGATCACTCTTTTGGAACAGATAAAGGAAAGGGACAAGCTCTTTATGCTACTACAAGTCATGATTCAAGGAGATGGCTTCTAGATTCAATGGATTCTCATCATATGGCATCTTCTTAGTCTATGTTCACTTCATTTGATCCTTGCCACATGCCGCAGATTTTGATGGGCAATCATAAATACATGGATGTGATTGGGAAAGTATGTATTGCCATTGGGGATAACAATGATGTGTTTTGTGTACCCCACTTGACAAACAATCTTCTTTCCATCTATCAAATCACACATGGGGCAACTTAGAAAACTATGGACTTCACACCTGATTCAATTATCATTAGAGACTTGGAGACTAGAGCTATCATTGCGACTAGGGTGGTTGATCATGCATCTTGGTTGTACCTTTTTTACATTTTGGTCGTATTGATGAGGTTGATTCTTCCTATGTTGATGATTCAGATTTTGAGGAGAACTTTGGGTACTTGAACTTGGTGATTCTCACATGTGACCCCATTCTTGAGCCTTGCATTTCATCTCCTCCTATTGATATCACATCACCTATTTCACCTAATAATGTGGATAGTGTGATAGTTTTGCCTTCTTGTGATTCAATGCAGCAGGATATTCCTTGTCTTCCACCTTCAGTTGACTACGATGACTACTTGATAGACATTGCAGGTTTGTTTTTGAAGTCCTACATTATAGATTTGAGAGACATCATTGATGACATTCATCTTCTCTTTGATGAAGATGATCCTTCTTTGATTGTTGTGAGGGATCACTCTGACCCTCTTGTGCATTCTCTACATGATCCTTCTTTCGAGGTTGACATGATTGTGGATACTTTTGTACCGCAGTTGGAGGAGGTCGATTTCTCTTTTGAGGAGACATATGACCTTTTGGATATTGTTCTACATTCTTCTCCACTAGATCTTGGAGTGCCTTTTTCAGCAGTGTGGAGTAGTTCACCATCTTTGGAGGGGGTAACCTTCAGCATCAACATGGAGACACTTGAGCAGTTTTCATAGACTTCATTCATCATGAGTATTTTTCCTACATCTTCCCTTCATGATTGGGGAGACTTCATGGATACACCTTTGGTTTTGTTTCTTCTCAAGGGGACAAACGTTGTTCGAGGTTCATGGAGTAGTTTCTTCATTCATCATTGAGCTTCTATCATTGGTATAGATTCTACATTGAGAGGGGGCTACCTAGCTTCTCTTCTTCTCTCCTATGGGGGGGACTTTTTCCTCACATGGGGTTTTGTCCTTCACATGCTTCTATGAGAGTTCTCTTATATAGTTTTCATCTCTCTTTTTGGGGGAGGGATTTTTCCCATTGGGCTTTCTCTCTTTCCCCAGTTTGTGAGAGATTTCATTGCATTGGTTTGCATGCATTTGCATTTGTACATAGGTACCTAACATGGCCTACTAGTTGGGACCCATCTTGTATTGCTTAGTTGCATTATAGACTTAAGTGCATTCCCCTAAGTTTCACTTAAGGGGGGTGTTGGTGTCATTAATTATTCATCTTAGATATTATTACACCTTACTTAAGTTTACTTAGGATAATGCATTTCATAGTAGTTTGGGTATGATACACTTGGGTGTTTGTGCCACATTGGGATAGTGTGTGTAGAAGAATTTCCACCTTTTATGGTCTTATGTTGTTGTTATATTCCACATTCGGTGGGTGATCCACCTCTTGTGGAATATAATATTGTTTCTCCTACCTACCCCTACTTATCCCTACCTACCCTTGTTTCTCATTGAGCCATGTGTCATGTTTGTGTGCTCACATATCCATATATCATTGCCTATATAAGAAGGATCTTATTCATTCTATGTAGCTTTTGATGATCCAGTTGATTAGTATTTGCTCTTGATAGAATACAATTTATTCCTATCAATATTTTTTCTCTCTATTGTATTGTTCATTGAGCTCTTGATCTTGGAAAAACCTCACATGTATTGATGAGTTGGTGTTGCTCCTCTGATGGAGTAGTTTGGTTATATGTTTAAGGGGGAGAGAATCTTGATTTTCTTATCTATGAGGAAGAGCTCGGTTTTCTATTTGGCAATATTTGACATTGCTATCAAAGGGGGAGAGAAACATGTGAAAAACTATTTTATCTTCTTGATCTTAGGGGAAGTGTATTGGAGATGTTTTCTTTCTTTGCATTGATTATTTTTCACATTCATATGTTTCCATCAATGCCAAAGGGGGATATTATTGGACATTGTTGCTTCTAGGATATGTTGTTGTCATTGATATCAACATATTCCTACTTCGGGGATTACAAATTGGTTTATTGGGATTATGGTTTGGTGTATAGAGTATCTTAAGTATCACTATCTTCTTCTATATATTTATTTTGGTGATCTAGGAAGCTTAATTGATCATATCATATGACTCAGTTTTGTAGTTTGTTTTTCAAATTAGTGCTTTGCAGAGTTTAGTATTTACTTTGGTATATTTCGGTGTGGTTAGATCTTGTGCTGATATTTTGGGATATTATTTGGGATGGTCTTGTGTATCTTCATTTTAGATAGTTCGTGATTTGGTGCTCTGCAGGTTACCTTTCTTTGTGGTAGTTGTTGTTGTTGTTTGAGTGTTTCTGAGTTTTTGATGTTGATAGATGAAGATTTGATAAGTGGTGTTGGTGCAGTTGTCTCTGATTATTCTAACATTCTTATTGGTGTTTCTTGATTGTGTCCTATTTGTTTTGATGATATGTATTGATCATTGTGCGAATTATTGGTGATTTTTTTGAACCGGTGATCTTCTTCGTGTTATGCAATTTTCTTGGTGGTGTAGAGTGTTGTGATTGATCTTGGCGAGATTTCTGGTGGGGTTGCACATTTGGGAATTTTATTTAGGACCATGTTATGTCATGTATCTCATTATATTGGTTGGCTAGTTGATCCTTGTATTGTGTGATCTAATTTGGAATTGTGAGTTGAGGGTTTAGTTGACCTTGTTATCAAAGTTGATGAATTGTATAAATAGGTGATATTATCATATAATTTAGGTATCAACTTTGTGTATGCATTATCAGAGAGTGGTGTATGTGCAAACAAGGATTCATATTTTGATGTTGTGATTGAGGAGAGATTGGTGTTGTAGAGAAGACAACTATGCTTAATTGGAACTGTCATTAGGCATTTGGAGATGCTATTATTTTTGGTCATTTCTTCCAAATTATAGTCTGAACCTTATTGTAATTCAATGAGACTTCCCTGAAGGTTGTAGCCTTCCAGGTCATTATCTTTTGAGCAGTGACCTCTAGGCAGTGTGCTTGAATGCATGTGCATTCCCCATTGTAATATTTCCACATACTACTTTAGAGTATCATATTATTGTGGGTAGGTTCCCACCATGGTTTTTAACATCAAAATCTTGGTGTTGTGTGTTGTACTATCAATTTGCTTATCTTTGTTATTGCTGTAGTTTATCAGATCTATTTTTGTGGTTAAGTATGTAGATCCGGTGAAAAATGATTCACCCCCCTCGCCCCTCTTAGTTTTCTTTCATTGTTGTTGCCAACATCAATTTCTTTACACAATGTTATAAAAATAATGTTAGATGTAAGTGGATAGAAATGGATGACAAAACTGTGGTCAACCTTGCTTTTTTTAGCAAAATGCATGCAAATTATATAAAACATGTATGGGTTAATTAAAATGTCTATATAATAGATAAGTATTATAACTTCATCGCTTTATATTTTGCATTAATTTGTATTAAAACCTAACATACAATGATTCATAATATGTATGCATTTATGATTTGTTAAATTTTAAAAAAAAATAACCATGTCCATTTAGGCTTGTATTTTTAGTCCTAATCGTTAAACATTTTTATTAGCTCACAATTTTTTATTTTTTAAATCATCTATGCATGTTTTATAGTAAAATTTAATGAAACCACCACTAAAATAATGAACTATTTCCTATCTTTAGAACCATATAAAAAATTTAATATTTTAAATAAATTATAATATATATTAGTTTTTTATTTGAATGATTTCTTCATATTTCTATAACACATATGTACTTATTTCTTTAATAGATTTCGCCATGCTTAAATTTTAAAAATATATAGTCTTATTATCTTTGTCTATATATAAGTTTTATGTAAATGGTGTGACATTTGTGATTTATAATATCATTTTTCATATCTAGGGGAGAGGGGCTAGTAATTGTATAGGGTCCAATAGTTATTATACAAATTGTTCTTATAATATCTAGTCTTGCCACATATTTATACTATATATTTTAAATAAATAATCCATGTGTAAATAAAAAGATTACCAAATATTGGTCAAAATGGACCAATACTTCAATACAAGAGAACCTATAAATGTTATATAAAGTAAAGACATAAATACATTTTTAACAAGTGAAATATATTATTTTTTGTTTCAAATAAAATATCATAGCTATCTACTATAAGTATGTCATTTATTACAAAACATGCTCACTTAAACAATTACTCTTATCATAGTGAAAAATAATAATTCTTATGTGTACAACTATTGGGGTAGCAATGTATATGCACTAGACTATTTCATATTAATAATTTATCTTATCACAATTATAAAAGGTGAACACAATAAATATCTTTTTATTTTCCCACAAAATGTGAGGGAATGTTTGAAGGTTTTAGTGTCCAACAATTGTTCCATTAGTATTTAATATAAGTTGTATTATATACCTCTATTTTGTCTGCTCGGATTCCTCAAACTCTTCACTTTAAGTTTCAGATCATGTAGTTGAGGGATCCTGATCTCTATGGGTATGTTGCTCAATTGTGGAGGTATGGTAGACCTTCTCATGGTACTACAATGTATGTATTTTCTAAGATTCTTCAATTTGTTAAGTATCTGCTTAAGTGCTAGAACCGACAGTGTTTCGGGAATATTTTCCATGAGAAGTTTGTTGGTCATGCTAAATTGGACAAAATTACGAGGTCAATCCAAGAAGGTGGGGTGAATATGGAGATTTTGCAGAAAGAGTCTAACACCTTGAACATTTTGGAGGAATGGCAGCTTAGAGAGGAATTTTTTTGGAAACAGAAGGCTTGTATAGAGTGGCTTCAAGAGGGTTATAGGAATACTGCATTCTTTTTCAACTCCGTTAAGCCCAGGCGTTATGGTAACTCTATTCCTCCTTTGGTTAATGATAGGGGATAAACTCTCTATTATTTGCATGATATGTCTAATGAAGTTGTGTAGTATTTCACTTCTTTGTTCAGAGAGGATTCATAAGGGAATTTAGCAGAGGAAGCTCAGTTTCTTTCTTGCATCCCATCTTTGGTTACTCTAGAAATGTGGGATCATCTTATAGGTGACATTTCTTTGGAGGAACTTGAGGGGATTGTGTTTTAGATGAAGAAGGGTAAGGCCCTTGGCCCAAATGGCTTCTGCATTTATTTTTTTCAAGAATTTGGGTACACTATTTAAGATGGATCTTCTAGAAATGGTTCAAGAGTCTCAAAAGAGTAAACAAATGTTGAGGGCTCTCAATTATACCTTCCTCGCTTGCATTCCCAAATGTGAGGGAGTGGATAGACTGAGTCGCTTCCATCCCATCTCCCTTTGTAATGTGGCTTTTAAAATTATCTCCAAGATGATAGTTGATAGGTTAAAGAAGTGACTTACAATGTTAATCTCTAAGGAACATAGTGGTTTTGTTGGAGGAAGACATATTTTGGATGGGGTTGTCATTGCAATAGAAACTATACATTCTATAGCCATCTCCAAGGATAAGGCTACGCTTATTAAGCTGGACATGGCCAAAGCTTATGACAGAGTCCGGTGGTCCTTCCTTTATATGATTATGGTGGCCTTTGGTTTTGGAGAAGAGTGGATTCAATGGGTTATGAGTTGTGTTATGTCGATCTCTTTCTCTATCTTAATTAATGGGGAGCATTCTGAGATTTTTGGTGCCTCTCGTGGCCTGCGACAGGGGGACCCTCTCTCTGCTTACTTATTTCTTCTTTTTGTGGAGGTTTTGGGTCATTTATTAAGAAGGCATGTTGGTTTGGGCATTATTCAAGGATGAAAGTGGGGAGATGATTACCCCCTCAGTCTCATTTGCAGTTTGTCGATGCCACTACTTTGATAGGTATGGCTACCATTCATGAGGCTATCAATATGCATAGGGTTCTAGATATTTTTCTGATGACCTCGTAGCAGTTTATTAATGAAGATAGGTCTTCCATTTTTTTATTCAACACTTAGGGAGGCTAGCCAAAGGAGGATTGCTCATATTATTTAATTTCAGATTGGGTCCCTTCCCCTTTGTTACCTTGGGATTCCTATATCTGGTGGTCGGTTACCTAGGGAAACACGATAGCCTATTCTTGACAAATTTTGCATGAGAGTATCCCATTCGACCCACTGATGGTTATCCTTTGAAGGTAGAGTTCAATTGCTTAAATCTGTAGTTCAGGCTTTACCCATTTATAGGTGTATGATTCAGGTTGCTCCACTGAGTTTTGTTAGGGAGTTGTATTCCTTAGCAAGATAGTTCTTATGGGCTTGTATCCTGTTGTTATCTAAATGGAGCTTGGTCAAATGGGATATTCTATGTTTCCCTAAGAAGTATGGTGGTTTGGGTCTATGCCAGCTAGTGTTGGCTGGTATGGCTTTGGCTGCTAAATTATATTGGTGGTGGTGTGTTGAGAAAGATTGAGGCTAGGCTAGTATTTTATCTTTTAATTATTTCCATAGTATTCCTCATAAATAAATTCCCCACTATCCTCTAATGAGGAAAGGTTCAACAATTTGGACAACTCTCAAGAAGGGAGCCACTCTAGTTAAGGAGAATTTATTTTGGATATGCAAATAGGGGATTCAAATCCAGTTTTGGTTTGATTCTTGGGATGGCCATCCCCCTATTGTCTCCTAGTTTCCTAATTTGCAAAATTTGTGCCACAGATTATGTGATGTGGGATGGTGGAGGTTAGTGATTTTAAATATGTATCTTTTTAGGGATAGTTAGTTATGGCTAGGTGGAAGACTCCTGAAGAGTGGCATGTGAGGGATATGGCTGAGGATTGTGAGGAGTTGTTTAATATTATTTCTGGCAAGCATTGTTGTTCTCTCATGAAGGAGGATATCCTCTTGTGGGCTCCTAACCCAAAGGGCTATTATACCCTTATGTCTGGATACTAGATTCTTCTTTCTCAGAGGTTCGAGGGGATGGGATTTCAATGGCGAAAGTGGGTGTGGAACAAGTTTTCTTGGCCGATGTGTAATTGCTTCATCTAGACTCTGGGTTGGAATAGGTGCTTGACATGGGATAATATTCAGAAAAGGGGCTTCCAAGGCCCTTCTATGTGCATTCTTTGTGGATGTTGGGAGGAGGATTCTTCCAATCTATTTTTTCATTGTTCATTTTCTTTACAAATCTGGCACTTTTGGTGGGGTGTTTGGAATCATCGTTGTATTCATGCTAACTCTCTCATGGACTTTTGGGATAGGATTTGAAGCCCTCACTTAGTTTCTAACTTTCTACAAGATGTTTGGTATGTTGGGCCTATCTTCTTACTATGCCAGGTATGGTTGGAGAGGAATAGAAGGTTTTTCAAATGTGAAAAATCGCAAGTCCACCGAGTGTGGTTTAGATTTTTTTGGTATGCTTCATGAGACTATTGAGGCTAAGGGGGGTGGGTTGGTGCTTCCACTAGAGAAGTGGGATGTTGTTATGTTGGACAGGTTAGGTTTCATTGGGTCGTCATTGAATTGTGCATGTTGTAGGAGGTCGTAGGTAAGGCAGAGAGTTTAGAGGATGGGGAGATGGCAGCCCCCTCCTGCCAACACTTTGAAGATTAATATTAATGGTTCCTCCAGGGGTAATCTTGGGTCTACTGGTATTGGTGGTGTTCCTTTTTTCAATCCATAAGGATGATCAAACTATCCACCATATAGAAGGTTTGGCAATCTTCCATGCTTTGGAGAAGGCGTATGCTTAGGGGTGGCATAGAATTATATGTGTGTCGTATTATCAGGTTTTGATTGACTTGCTTAGTAGCCAAAAGGTGTCAGATGTTATTTGGTAACTGGCTATACTGGTGGAGTAGATTTGACAGGTCGGTTCCTTGATGGAGATGGTTTCCTTTGTCCATTTTCCTAGGAAATGGACCGAGGTTGTTGACTGTTTGGCTAAATGGGCCTCTAAGCATTTGGACCAATGGAAGATTGATGAATGGTCTTAGATCCCTTTTGAGTTGCGTATGGATCTAGAGAGGGTGCTTGCTAAGGATATAGATGGCGATTTTTGCTTGGTGGGATTTTTGTGATTTCCTGGGTTCTTGCCCTTTATTTGATTGTATTCCTTTCTTCTAAGTAATAAAGTTTTTACCCCTTTTTATTTAAAAAAAACTTGTATTATATATAATAATATGTTATTCTTATAACAACAAATTATTTTCTATGTTGATCTATTGGTCCTTTGGTGTTGGATATAAAAGTTAAAGATAAGACACATTTATGATTACTAATAGGAATTTGGTCCATTTAAGTTGTATATAGGTTATATTTTACATAAAAATATGATATTAAATATTAATTACGAATGATATTTTTTTTATTCAACTACTAGGTATTTATAGATTAAGTTTTGGTCAAATCTTTAAAAAGCCATTTTTTGGACACTTTGCACTAGACATGTTGTATGATGAGTCACACCTTCAAACCTTAGCTGTAGATATTTAAGTGTCCATTTTACATTTCTAAAAAGAAAGGAGTTCTTACGATATTCCATGTGATGGCTACATGTTGACAAAGTTAGCCGTCATGACTACTAGTCCCTCTCCTCTATCTATTTTAAAAGTTTTTAAAAAATATTCATTTAAAAAATTAAAAGAAGTACATAACTCATAGTACTTAGTTTTGGTAATATTTAATACCTATTACAAGAATAAAATTGGTGTGTTCATACTAACCACTATGTTATTTATAAATGATTAAAATTATACATTTTATGTATATATAAATTTTAATTTATTATGATAATTGATTTATTAGATTATTTATTAGTTTAGAAGCGTCATGATCAATACAATACTCATTATTATCATATTTTTTATATTTAAGTGTAAAAATCTATAATTTCTCATCTAAGTTTAAAATTATTACATTTAAGTGTCCACTTTTGTTCTAATTTTTATCCACCATTTTTGTGCACATATCCCTACATAAATTCATAAATTATATAGGACCATAACAAAAGGATTATATAAATAGATAGATGTTCATATGATTAACCCATGAAAATTTCAATATAATGATTTATTTTTCTAAATATTTCAATGGGATTAACAAGATTCCTATAATAAATTTTTAATGAATGAAAATATTATTTAATAAAAATTTAAAATTGTATCAGCGCGAAGAGAATAATTGTTACTAGTTTTCAATATGAATTTTTAACTATTTATTCCCATAGTCCAATGAAATATTTAGTAATTTAAAAATATTTTTAAAATTTTGATTCTTATTTTAGTAAAATGGTGGTATATATAAAGTCGAGATTCCACTATATAAAGTTACTTATAAAAAAAGGAAAAACAATGAAAAAATGATTGATTTATTTATCCATAACTGATGGACATTACATATTTAAAGGCTGTAAAATAGTTACTAAAATGTTGCCAACACAACTGCATATCATAACTATTACATAGTAGACAATGTAGTAAACATATTAATCCAACATTCCCCCTTATTAAAATGTTCATAGAAGTGTACCATCCAAACCATAAGTTTTACCCAAGCTAAGGGACCCCCTTTAAGGTTTATGAGAAATTTTTTATGATCTTCTAACAATGGATTTTATGCATCATCTTGGTTATAAAAAACGTCAAGTTTGCTTGACCTTGATATTCAGAGGACTAAGTCAACCTGCACCCCTCAGTCCCAATAATTCTACCTAAACTTTTCATTGTAGGTTCTCTTCTATTTTCCCTTCTTAGAAATAAGTTTACAGGTCTTCATGATATCTTGAACATTTTTTTATTGTTTTTCTATGTCAATTTTTGATTGTTTTTCCTAGATCTAGCATTGCAATTCAAACCTAATTCAAATTCAATTTCAACTAAAACAAGAAGGATTAATTTGATTTGAATTTAGGCCCTTTAGAATTATATAAATAAAATATAATTCCCTCAATGTTCGGTGGTCTTAAACAAAATTAGTTTTTTTATTAATCCAACTGGCGAATTCCTAATTTTTTACAACACCATACAATTCTGTCATGATTAAAACATAAAAATGTCAACTTCAACCAATGATGAACCCATATACCTTCAAAAATAAAAGACAACCTTATTTTCCTTATAACTCTAAAAAAAAAGAAATAATCATACCATAACTAATACCTCAAATTTATTTTTCATTTAGTCAATCAATATTTGTATTAACTAAACAAAATAGTCTCGGAAAAAAAGGAATGCACGCAAGGGGGGAGAGGGCGAGCTAGGGTTTCAGAGGTCGAAGACTTTGCTACAGGGGATGAGGATAATGATGTAGATGATGTGGGAGAGGGCCTTTCCTCTCTGGCCTTTACTCGATGCTCTATTCTACATGAAGGGTCAAGGGTCTCATAGGGCATGGTTGTTACCGAGAAGGATGTTAACCCAATTGATGATGTTGTCTGGCTTCCTCCAGCAATGACGAATGGTGTTTCTTGCATGTGTGTGGAGCTATTTTTGGTCTGGGTTGTTGATAATTAAATGGTTCTTTACTTGGCTTGATGCTTATGGCTTTCACAACTTTCATTGAGGATGGTTTATTTGGCCATCTCTTGCTCTGTTGTTTGGAAGCCTTTTGGGTGTTTTTCATCTATGCAGTGCAGTGTGTTGGTCATTTGGAGGAATTGATCATGTGTTGCATTGATGTTTTGTCATTGATGTCAACACTATCTGCTTTGGTTGTTTACCAGTATCCTTTTGGTCTCGGTAGGTTTTTTGGTTTCTGTTTGGTTAGATCATGATGATCCGGTATACTCCAGTATGCTTTGGCTTATGGAATTGGCTTAGATTTACTATTCATGCTACTCAAATACATGTTCAGTTAGTTGGTTTTGATTTGGTTATTGGATGCTATCTTATATGCTCGTAAGCTTGGTTTGTTGATCCAGTGAGGGTTTCACTAGTAGATCTTTGTTGAAAATCTTTAAATGATATTATTCATAAGTGATGTTTGTGTGGCTTCTAGTAGAGATTGAGGATGCCAATGGTGATCGTGTTCAAGACTTGGTTGATTGGGACCATTTCTTTAGTATGTGTGGACCTAAATTGGGTCCGGTTCTATCCAGGTTTTGGACCAGCTTAATGTAACGTGTTGTTTGGTCTTCTCGATGTGTTTCCGAGATGTCTTATGAGTTGGATATTATTTATTTCACCTCGGGCCAACATGTTTTATAATTATGTAATTGGTTTATTGTCTAGTGGATGACCTTATTGTTTATGGTCAAGGGTTTGTATATATATAATGTAAGATCTCATTGTAGATGATATAGGGATGGTATGCAAGCGAATAATGTAATAATCATTCATGAAGAGGATTTGGTCGATCATAGGTGACTGAGTTGGGTTTATTTAAGAGGATTAATTCCTCTTGTATTGAGCTTAATCAGAACTGCACTCAAGCATTAAAGATGCTATCATTGCAGTTTATTCTTCCTTCCGGATTGTAGTCTGGATTTTTATGTAGTCAGTGAGACTCCTTTGGTAATGAGAAGTGTTCTCTAGGTTTTTGGGCTTCTTCCAAGTGTAGGCCCCTCAATTTGTAATCACATACTTACTACAAAAGTATTATCTAACTATGGGTAGGCTTCTCCTCGTGGTTTTTCCATTTACTGGGTTTTCCACATATAAATCATAGTGTCGTGTGGATGGTATTTATTCTCTAATTATTGCTTATGCTTAATTGTTATATATGTTATTTCGGTAATTGGTTTATGTATTCTTGTATTTATCTTATGTGTTTTGGTATTATAGTTTTAATTTCTTAAGGTTATTATAATGTGGTGACAACTGATTCAACTCCCCCTCTCTATTAGTTGTTTTCTGGTTATTTGAATTGTCTAACAATTGGTATCATGCTCTGGTCCTCTCTACAGAAGCTTAACCTCTTGAGAAAGATCCTATGGCATCTAACAATTCAAGTTCATCTAGTTCATCTGGAGCTATCTTTTGGAGAGAAATTCCTAAGCTTGATGGAATAAATTATAGAGTATGGAAGATTCAGATGGATACTCATCTGAGATATCTTGGTAAGGAAATTTGGGAGATCATAGAGAATGGAGTAACACCTTTCAATCAAGCATCTGGCAATCCTCCTCTAGAAAAATTGGATAAGGAGCTTGAGAATGATTGTAGAGATAGAGAAGCCCACTTGTGTGCAGTTTGTGATCAACAAATAATGAATTTGACTGACAAATCATCAGCTAAAGCTATATGGGACAAGTTGGAGACTCTAAATGAAGGTGACCATAATTTTAAGATTTCTAAACTTGATGGTTATTGGGTGACATATGAAAATTTGAAGATGGAAGAAGATGAAAGAATTACTGCATTCGTGGAAAGGGTAAATGAAATTGTCATGGGAATCCTATGTTGTGGTGGATCTCTGAGTGAAGATGAAATAGTTTCTAAAGTTCTGAGAGCTTTACAACCAACTTATAAGATGAAGGCTACTACAATTAATGAATTGAGAACAATAGCTAAGACCTCTGTCAAGAGGGATACCTTGGTTGGGAAGTTATATTCTTTTGAGCTTGAAGAAATTGGACCTTCTAGAGATGTGAAGTCTAAACCTTCTTTTCACGCATTTACATCATCAACTGACAAGAAAGATTGGAAAGATTTGTATGCAAAGGAATTGGATGATATGAAAAGGGAAGATAAAGATTTTGAGCAACTTGAAGCCCTATTTTCTAGAAGAGTACCTAAAGGACCAGTAGGAAGTAAGTATGAAAGAAAATTGCCCTTTAAATGTTTTGCATGTAATAAGATAGGTCATTTTGCATCTAGATGTCCTAAAAATAATTCAATATTTGAAGAAAGAGCTAGAAGATCTTTTAAGCCTAACCCTAGATATCAAAACAAGCATAAGTACAGGAAAAACAAAGATAAATCATCACTTTGTGGATGAGGAAGGTGTGACTGATTCTGACGATGAACCAGCACAAGACTCTGCTAGTGGTTCTAGCAATGGAAATGAGTGAGTGTTCTTGGCTATCAAGGAAGATGATGTGGCACTGGAAGAGAATATATTTGAAGAAAAGGCCCTTGCTCCTAAAATTCAAGATAAGGATGAATGGGTAATTGATAGTGGATGTTCACATCATATGACTGGAGATAAAAGGAAGTTTCTATCTTTGCAAGAATTTGATGGCTGTCTATTTAGATTTGGAGATGAAAAAGCATGCATGATCAAAGGAAGAGGAACTATATCATTAAATGGTAAGCACAATATTGATAATGTTTATTATGTTGAAGGTTTAAGGCATAATATTTCGAGTGTAGGACAGTTGGTGGATAAGGGATTTCAATTAAAATTCAAGGATGGAAAATGCAAAATCATTAATAGATCTAGATTGGAGATTGCAACCAGTACTCAGATAGAAGGTAATATATTTCATTTGAATTCTGGTGAGAAGACATGTTTGATTACACAAATTGATCAGACTTGGCTTTGGCATAAAAGGAAATGCCATGTGAATTTTGATTGCATGGTAAAGATCAGTTCAACTAAGGTAGTTAGAGATATACCTAAGATTGTGAAGCCCTATAATCCAGTATGTAAAGAATGTCAAATGGGAAAATAGGTCAGAACCTCTTTTAAGACTATACAAGAAAAATCTAATAATGTTCTTGATCTTATTCATATTGATTTGTGTGGCCCTACTAGAATTAAAAGTTTTCAAGGTGATAGATATTTTATGCTCATCATTGATGATTATTATAGAATGATGTGGATAACTTTTCTAATGGAAAAATCTAAAGCTTTTGAAAGGCTTAAAATCTTTAAAGCTAAAGTTGAAATGGAGACAAGATTGATGATTAAGTGCTCAAGGTTAGATCATGGTGGAGAATTCACATCCAGTGAGTTTAATAACTTTTGTGAGGAGCATTGCATATGGAGATAATTTTCTTCTCCCTAGACACCTCAGCAAAATGGAGTTGTTGAAAGAAAGAACAAAACTATCTTGGATGCTGCTAGAACCATGATGATGGAAGCTAATCTACCTCATATCTACCGGAGAGAAGCAGTGAGCACAACAGTTTATACATTCAAAAGAGTTCATATCAAAGTAGAAATCAATAAGACACCTTATGAATTATGGTTTGACAATACACCTATAGTTAAGTATTTCAGAATCTTTGGTAGCAAATGTTATATCAATAGAGATGATTTCATTGGCATGTTTGATCCTATATGTGATGAAGGAACATTTCTTGGTTATTCTAATGAAATGACATCATATAGATGTTATAACCAAAGATTGCAGAGAATTATGGAGAGTGTTAATTCTAAGGTGGATGAGCAAAATAGAAGTCAAATCAAAATTTATGAGAAAGAACCGGTAGTGGAAATGATCATAACTAAATTGGTAACACCTTTGCTTGGAACAAAATGTTGAACCAGTTACTCTGGCAGTATCAAAAAATTCAATAGTAACTGAAGAACAGGAAAGAGGAATGGAGAGTTAGAATACTCCTAGGTATGTAAGGTTGACAAGAACAATATAGTGATGACAAGAATAAGATTGGCAACTAATGACGTATGCTTAATTTATCAAGTTGAACCTGTACTAGTAATTGAAGCATGTAAATATGAATGTTGGATGAGAACTATGGAAGAAGAATTAGATCAGATAGAAAAGAATAACACATGGATTTTAGTTCCCTGACCTAAAAATAAAAATGTTATTGGAACTAAATGGGTTTCTAGGAATAAATTAAATGAAGATGGAAAAGTTGTGAGGAATGGAGCTAGATTGGTTTGTAAAGGATATTCTCAAATGGAAGGAATTGATTCTGGTGAAACATTTGGACCTATAGCGAGGATTGAAGGTGTAAGATTATTTTAGATGGATGTTATGTGTTCTTTTCTAGAATGGGGATCTTGATGATTTTTCACTTTCAGATGATAAAAATATGGTTTCCATGTTAAAGAAAGCTATGTATGGATTGAAACAGGAACCTAGAGCTTGGTATGCAAGGTTGGAAAAATATATTTTAAACCTTGGTTTCACTAAAGGTAATGCTGATAGTAATCTATATTATAAAGTCACTGTTCATGATATACTTATTATTAAGGTCTTTGTTGATGACATTATTTTTGGAGGTGATGATAAGTTGTGCATGGAATTTTCTAACAATATGTAGAAAGAATTTTAGATGTCTATGATTGGGGAAATGAAATTTTTCTTAGGTTTGCAGATTTCTCACACTGATAAAGGTATTTTCATCTATCAAACTAAGGATGCTAGGGAGATGTTGAAGAAATTTTTTATGGAAAATTCTAAATCGGTTAGTACTCCAATGGTTACAAGTGAGAAATTAACAAAGAAAGATGAATTTGCAACAGTAAATCCTACAAGATACAAGTCTATGATTGGAGGTATGTTATATTTGACTCAGGCTAGACCGAATATAATCAATGATTTTTGCATTACATCAAGATATCAAAGTGATCCTAGAGAAAATCATGCGAGTGCAGTGAAAAGTATTTTTAGATACTTGCAAAGAACATCTGAATATGGTTTGTGGTACCCTAAAGATGATGACTTTACTTTATGTTCATATATAGATGCAGATTGGGTAGGTGATGCTGGTGATTGGAAAAGTACTTTCAATGGAACTTTCTTTCTTGGAAAGAAATTTATTTCATGGATCAGCAAGAAACAATCATGTACTTCTTTATCTACTACTGAAGTTGAGTATGTTGTTGCTGCTACTAACTGTACACAAGTTCTATGGATTAAGCAAATGTTGAAGGACATAAAAGTGCATTGTGATGGACCGGTAGTTATTCACTGTGATAACTCTGCTGCTATAGGCATATCAAAGAGTGCAATATTTCACTCTAAGACAAAGCACATATCTATCAAATATAACTTTTTGAAGGGGAAGGTGGAACAAAATGAAGTTAGATTGGTTTATGTGAACACTAAAGGGAAGATTGCAGACATCTTCACTAAAACTTTGCCTAAAGAATCATTTGAGTACCTCAGAGAAAGATTAGGGGTTTTTGCCCCTCTACCAGAGAATTGATTAATATTGTTTGGCACCAGTCCAGTATGAAATATCAAAGAGAATATTGATTCTGGATTGATGTGTTGATGCTATTACTGAGGGGGAGATTTTTCTTTGATATTTTTGTTAGATCTTTGGCATTGATGTCAAAGGGGGAGAGATATTCATGTGAAAAATTAAGGAGATATATACATTAGGGGGATAAATTTGTAGAACTTAACTCATATATCATCTACAAGGAGAGTATGGATCAGAACTTCATTGCTATATTCTAGTGTGGGAGATTTGTTTGGCATTTCTTGGCACTTGAATATTTTTCACATCTAGTATTGTCGTCAATGACAAAGGGGGATATTTTTGACCATTTGGAGGAATTGATCATGTGTTGCATTGATGTTTTGTCATTAATGTCAACACTAGTTGCTTTGGTTGTTTACCAATATCCTTTTTGTCCTGGTAGGTTATTTGGTTTCTGGTTGGTTAGATCATGATGATCCGGTATACTCTGGTATGCTTTGGCTTATGGAATTGGCTTAGATCTACTCTTCATGCTACTCAAGTACATGTTCAGTCTATTGGTTTTGATTTGGTGACCGGATGCTATCTTATATGCTAGTAAGCCTGGTTTGTTGATCTAGTGAGGGTTTCAGTGGCACACATTTGTTGAAGATCTTTTGATATTCTGCATAAGTGGTGTTGGTACAAATTCTAGTAGAGACTCAGGATGGTGATGGTGATCATGTTCAAGACTTGGCTAATTGGGATCACTGCTTTAGCATGTCTAGACCTAAATTGGGTCTAGTTCTATCTAGGTTTTGAACCAACTTAATGTAACATGATGTTTGGTCTTCTTGATGTGTTTTCAGGATGTCTTATGGGTTGGATATTATTTGTTTGGTCTGACGTTGACATGTTTTATAATTATGTAATTGGTTTATTGTTTGGTGGCTGAACTTATGGTTTATGGTTGATGGTTTGTATATATATGATCTAAGGTCTCATTGTAGATCATATAGGGATGGTATGCAAGCGAATAGTGTTATTGAAATTAACCGGAACTATACTCAGGCATTGGACATTCTATCATTGCAATTCATTCTTCCTTTCGGATTGTAGTCTGAATTTTTATGTAGTCAGTGAGACTCCTTTTGTAATGAGCAGTGTGCTCTAGGTTGTTGGCCTTCCTGCAAGTGTAGGCCCCTCAATTTGTAATCACATACTTACTCCGGAAGTATTGTTTGACTGTGGGTAGGCTTCCCACCGTGGTTTTTCCCTTTATCGGGTTTTCCATGTACAAATCTTGGTGTCATGTGGATGGTATTTATTCTCTAATTATTGCTTGTGATTAATTGGTATATTTGCTACTTTGGTAATTAGTGTATGTATTCTGGCATTGATCTTATGTTTTATGATATTAAAGTTTTAATTTCTTAAGGTTCTGGTGATTTGGTGACAATTGATTCACCCCCCCTCTCAGTTGTCTTTCAGTTATTTGAATTGTCTAACATGGTGGTGTTTTTGCTCTCCATTTTGTCTTTTTCCTTGGAGCGTCTTGTGTCTGTTGGAATCCAAGAACACTAAGAGGGGGGGTGAATCAATGTTCTATAGGTAATGTTAGTTTTGAACTTATTACTTATCAACCAGTTAACAGTAAATAAAATTAAAGTGTATATACCAAAAACACATAGAAAGGAAACACAATAACACCAGTATTTGTATGTGGAAAACCCTACAAAGGGAAAAAACATGGTGGGGTTGATACCCACAATATCTAAATACTTTATCAAGGCATATAAATATTACATGAGAGGGTCTAAACATGCAGAAAGGCCAACTATGTAGAGCTCACTGCTCAAATACAAAATAATCAATCTCGCTGACTTACAAAATATTACAAATTGTTTAGAACAGAAAATGAACTTATAAATTGCATCTGACCATGTTGGATAAGTTCCGGTGAATGATCGGATAACCTTCTTTGTATATCAGTTCACTAATGCTCTATTATGCTCTGCTCTGCTACCAGTTATGTTCTGCACATAAAACTGCACACAAACGCTTCTAATCATTGACCAAAATACTCACTAAAAATATTCACAACCAATAATTCTCATTACACCACACATATGATCTATCACTGAAAAGATCTTAAATATCCTTCTAAATTTACGATGTTATCTTCAATGAGAAATATAAACATGTTGGTTGCCAAAACAAAATTAAATCCGAACATAAGCCTAATGACCATGTCGGCCATCACACATTACCTCAAATTAATAAAAGAAATAATTGGGATCAAAAGATTTCCTAACTAGGTCTTATCCATTATCGGGTTCCATATACACATTACCAGGATCAGAACATGTTATCAGGATTAGGACTTAGCCGGGTATGAAGTGAATGTTGGTGTCGGTGTTGGTTCTGGTGCAAAGCAATTTCAATACCAATACCGGTTAAGTGCAATCAATGTCAGTTAACCAAACAATAAAACTATTGACCCTTAGATAGTAAGTTACCATCAATGACAACCCAAAATGCCATTAACTCTTACTAGATGAGTGTCAATTGGCAACAATCTCCCCCTTTGGCATCGATGGCAACACTCATGTGAAAAAACATACCATCCATGAAATTGCCACTAAATCTCGATGACCTTCTGACCTTCAAACCTATACATGAATCAACTAAATACATCTGATGCTCCCTAGGATAAATATATACATTTTTCACCTAATCCTCCCTCTTTAGCATCAATGACAGAGTGGGGTTCCCACAAAGAATTCTTTAGAGTTGTAAACATGAGTCGGTTCTATACAAAATTCAAAATATCTGCATATATATTCTTGAAAAATGAAAAGTAGTTATCCCAACCATGCATAAGAGGTTCAAGCATGGAGATTAATCCATTCAAGATACTGGCATAATACTCTATTTCTTCCAAGGTAGTGGGATCCTCCTTCTGCATGTTAGAAGTACACTCAGTTTTATGAAACATAAAATTATCAACCTAGGGACCTATCAGATTCTGGAGCTCATTTGCTCTCATTATTTTGTCCCTATCCTTCTCCAATTCCAAAATTTGATCCATAACCACCCAAATTGGACCATCTAAAGAGTTTGTTAGATTGATTGTTGGGTTGTAGGAGTTAGAAATTTGAATTAAGTTTTTCCTACAATCGGACAGTTGCTTGTCTATGGAGTTGATGAGCTTATAAAAATCTATACAAGTCTTATATGCATTTCCTCCTTTAGCCAAAGCTGCATCAATAGACTGCAACCAGGTCTAGAGTTTCTCCTTATCAATCTCAATCATTTGAAAAAATGTTAACTTTCGGGCCACCACAAAATTTTCTTTAGCCTCTGTTAGAGAAATTTTCAATAAAGAATTATAGTCCTTAGGGATAAAATCAATAATTTCTTCTAGTTTACTTAAAGAACTTCCATCTTCTAGAGCTTGAAATTTCGAGACTAACTGGTTCAAAACCTCAAAACTGCATTCAATCAATTTTATGTGCTTTGACTCTGCCTGAGCCAATTCCTAAGTGGCCTATACATAAAGAACCACTGCTGCCAAAATCTTCTCTGTCAGTGACATTTGGTGGTAGGGTTTGTCAAAAATGATGGAAAGTTATGGTAAATTTCCTTTAGTTATGGTATAGCGTCAATTGCCAATCAAGAGGAGAGATCCACCATAGTCTCCTTCACCTTATCAATCAGTTAGATAACCTTAGAATCTTTTAGCTCATGTGCACTAGTGGCTTCGCCACTTGGTGCCCCATCCAAAACCTGAGTACTATCTACACCTTTATTCTTTGAATCCTTATTTATGTTTTCCTCTGTATCCCCTACAATCTGTACATTTTCTATTAGGGTGTCATCTGATACAAAATGAAACTTGATAACCGATATAGTGGTATCCAATGGAGTGGTTGTCATTTTCATAGTATCTTAACTTTGTTTATCTGTTAGTTGCTTATCCTTAGGCAACTGAATATTCTAGGATTGCATAAACTTGGAACTCAACTCGTAGACTAAACCCAAAAGAATTCCTATCCAGATCTCACTTGTTTCCTTCCTAATCTTTTCAAATATTTCCAACATAAGGTTGGTTATCTTGTGCTTGGGGTTAAATTTTGATGATCCAGTTTTATTAATCAAGTCTTCCATTTCCAGAGGAGTTATTGTGGGACAAAGATTAACCAATTCAGTCTCCTTGATCTGCCTGTCCAGAGACTGAGTGTGTAGTTTTTTTATCTCTAACTTATCATATAACTCCTTAGGAAAAAATTTCTTTAGTTCTATCAATGCCCTACAAAAAGAACCAAGATACAAGAGAATAGCCTTTTCTATTTTTTTCTTTTCGCTTTCCTCAAAATCATCAAAGAATGAACAAATATTATCTAAATTACCATCAATTATTATCTGATCAATCAAATCTTGAGAATTCATTTTCTTCTTACCAGTTCTTTTTGGTTCAAGTTTGAACTACTCATCTACCTTAGGTTTCCTCTTATGTACAATTGTAATATTTGGCTTTTGGGGAGTCTCCTTGACTAGTTTTTCCTTTTGTTCCTCTTTCTTCTCCCTCACAACTCTAGCAAAAATGCCTTTATTTTCTGGAATCTTCTTAATTTCTACATTAAATTGTTTCTTCAAAAGAAAGAGTCATATATTACTAGGTAGCCTTTGGCTTCTTCTTAGGTGGCTCTACCAGTGTCTGACTAGCAGGCTCAATTGAAGATTCTTCTAGTTGTTTGGAAGTCTTTGTTGTACTCGAGACCACATTGGGTGTGGTCTGAGCTGATTTTCAGGCTTGCCTTTCCTCTTTCCTCTGTTGCTTCATTTCTTCCTTCCTCTATTCTTCCTAAATCTTGACTTTCTTCTCAACCTTAGCCCTATCATGACCTTCACTTGTCAATGTCTCTGCTGTTCCCTTGGTCATCTTCTTCAGGATTACCAGAGCTACCTCTTCCTTATGAACTTTAAGTACTTTCTCTTGGGAAGTACCATTTTTTTCTTCCTTCTCATCTACCAATGTCTGCAATAGATGTTGTCCATAGGCATCTAGTGTGCCCTCATCAACCTCAAATCCCATTGGCATTATCCAAATTATTCTAGGTTGTACAACCTCCATCATACATTCATCTTTATTGACCATAAAACAAATCATATCCTTATACTTCTTTATTAGAGATTTGGGAATCCAGGATCTATTCTTTATTTCCTACTGAAATGTCTTGAAAAATGCCCATAAATTTGTTTTGCATGACTTGAACCCTTTTTAATCCAAAATTTATACAATTTGTGTTGCTACCGAGCGGTCACAAGCCCATTGAATCTTTGCCAAAACTCGGAACAGTGCCCAAAAAGTAAAATACCAAATAGATAATGAAGGAGCCATACCAAGAGGTATTCTTCTTATTTTGCTTTATCTTCTACGGTTCATTGATTTGTTCTTTCAACATTACACTGCATAGATCATAATGGGAATCCTCCTTAATCATCTGATGTGCCATAAAAATTGTGTTATCTGAGATAGATTTTAACTGGTTTGACTAATAAACCTTATATCTGATAATCATCACTACAAACTTTACATCTATATCTCTGACATCATCTACTCTTAGGAAACCCCCATCAAAAGTTGGGCTAGTAAGTTTATTGAGCTTAGTTTTAGATAACTTACACCTTGTGTCAGGGATGCCTTTGATTTTGTGCAAACATGTGACATTTGTTATGACTTCCTCTGTAATCTTGTACGATTGGTCCAACAAGATGAATTCTTCATGAATGTAGCTCAAGACATAACACACCCATTATGCCTTATCGAAAGTTGGAAAATCCATGAACTGTGTAAAACGCTTTCTCTGTAGGTGTGTAGATTCTAGTTTGAGTTGGTTGTCAAAAAATAGGTTTTGGGTGAAAACGCAAGACAACACATAACCTCCAAGTTATTCAATATCACAGTGGATATAAGCCCTAATATCCTTAGTATGAAGAAATCCATGATAGACTTTCGAAAAAGTGCCCAATGGTTCATCCAAAGGTGTTTATATAGATGCTTCTTGAAAATGGGATGAGGGCGATTCTTAATCTCAACCACCAAAGGAGTATCGATGAGGATGAAGATGAAACCATCAAACACGAAAACTAGGGTTTCTAAAAAATGAAAATACCGTGAAAAACATCTGGGAGATCAAATTGCCTTGAAAGAAATTGCTCGCAAAGATCACCTTGAATTCTGAAATACTCTAGAAATTTTCTTGTCCGATCATTGTGTGAAGAAAATAACTTAACCTTTTCCCTTCTATCTTTGTTAACCCTAATTTTTCACTCTCATAAATGTTGTCAGGAAGCATTGCCAATTCACCTAGTCTGCGAGTAGGTTCCCATAAATGTCTGCAATCTTCTAAGTACCCATCTACAATCAAAATTTTCTGACTACAAACCTAATCTAGGGTATTTGCCTACCCCTAAGGCCGAGTGCCTTAGTTACGGGTTGTATCTGTTACTGGTGTAGGACCTAATGAGTTTTTCGATTGTTTTGCTACTAGTGTATTAGACCTTTTTACCCATCTCATCTCATGTTTCTTCATGATTTCTTCCAGTTTTTATTTACCCCTTTCTCATTTGCATTTCCATTAGTTGTCGGTGGGTTCTTACTTCTACAATATTTAGCAATATGCCAAACCTTGTTACATGCATAACAAACAATATTGTTTTTCTGAATTGCCTTGGTAACCCCTTGATATCCTTGATTTCCTTTTGATCTGCATTGGTTAGACATATGTCCAAATCTACTACATGCATGATATCTTACATTTCCAAGACCGGTGAATGATGCATTGTTCTAATTATTCTTATTTCTACACTAACTAGGCATATGACCATATTTATTGCAAACAAAGCATGTACCATTGAATATGTGAGGATTAGGTTGTCTTACCAGTGACTTTTGGTTTTGGTTGTCATGTTTTTGCTTATATCCAGATGATTGATCTTTTTGTGCAGTACCAAATCTTTCTCCTTCTTCATCACCAAGACCTCTTTTGTCATTAGCATCTCTCTAATTGTTCCGCAGTTCATCAAGTTTAGCAGAGCTAACATGAAATTTGTCCTTGTACTCATTTGCACTAACTAGGTCATCTCTCATGATTATAATCTGTCTCTCAAGTTCCTGTTCATAATTCTGAGACTGAACCAAGTCAAGTTTTAGCATATCATTCTCATGAGTCAATCTATTGCATTCTTCAGGTCTATCCTTCAATGTATGAGCCAGGTTTTCTTCATTTTTATTTCCATCCTCAATCTCCTTGCACATTCTCATAGTTAGGGCTTGCGTCTCATTCTTCAAGATAGTGTTCTCTTGGGTAAGTTTCTAACAATGATCCTCCATATCATCTTCCTTATCATTGTTCTGATTTTTCAATTGATTACAAAGTTCCCTTCTCTTAGCCTTGACAACTGAAATCTTTCCTTGCAATGAAATGATGTGTTCTTTGGCTTGCTTCAGTTTATTATTTAGTTTAATTTTCTCTAGCTACTCATTATCAAGATCATCAAGAGCAAGTCAAAGTTGCTGCTGTAGACCGGTTCCATTGATTCCAAATTCTGGATCTTCCTCAAGTGGTTAAACTTATTCCAAGGAACCAAGCTCTGATACCAATAGTTCGAATCCAAGAACATTGAGAGGTGGGGTGAATCGGTGTTCTACAAGTAATGTTAGTTTTGAGCTTATTACTTATCAGCCAGTTAATAGTAAATAAAATTAAAGTGCATATACCAAATAACACCTAGAAAGGCAACACTAGAACACCAGTATTTGTACGTGGAAAACCCTACAAAGGGAAAAACCCCGGTGGAGATGATACCCACACTATCTATATGTTGGAAATTGACACTCATTCAGGTTATTGGTGTTGTCATTACTGGCAACACACTTCATGGGAGATCCAACAATCAAGGTAACTGGTATTCACTTCACCAGCATTCAGGGAACCAGTATTCTAAGACCAACATAGGATATTCATTCGGCAAGTGTGGAAGAGACAACGGTCATATTGTTTCATGTTTATATTTTGTTTGGGCAGACATGTATCTTATCATTTGAAATATGGTTGTAAGACAACATAAGACATTTGTGTTTATAAGTCAGTCTGGGTTATGTCATATTGTGGATATGACAGATAAGAGATGCGATAGGTTATGTGATGATATGTGAGCGTGATCTTAATCAATAGAATGTGAATATAAAGATCTATATTTGGTCTTGATTATTTATCTAGAGGTTTAGGAATTGATCCAAGAAACCGATAAGGGAGGTTATAGTATAACTGGTACAGACAATGCTTTAATCAGAGCTCATCCAACATAGAAAATGCTCATTCTGAGTTCGTTTTATGTTTGTAATCTAGTACTTTGGATCTGTAGTCAGTGAGGCTCCTTTTGTGATGAGGAGTGTGCTCTAGGAAGTGTGCCTTTCTGCATGTGCAGGCCCCTCTTGTAATATTTATTCAATTGGTCAGTGGATAGATATTGTGGGTCTCCAATCCCACCATGCTTTTTCCTCTTTGAGGTTTTTCATGTATAAATCTTTGTGTTATGGTGTTGATTCATGTGGTTGCATTAATATTACTTGATGTTACTTTCTTTTATACACACCCGTTATTAAGTGGATTTGTTAATAAGGTTAAAAATATTATATCTGGCAAAACACTGATTCAACCCCCCCCATCTCTCAGTGTTCTTGGATTCTAATATCTAATATCAAAGCTTGGTACGTCAAAATAAGTCTAACAACTTGAGGAAGATATTTTATTAAGAATCCATGGAGATGAGTCTACAGAAGGAACCTAAAAAAGCACTTGAAGACTATGATATTGAAAGGTTGAAGAACTTGAAGTTGCAAGAGGAGTTGAATTCTACAAAGGAATTCATCCTTAGCCTGCAGGAGAGGTTATCATCTGCTCAAGCAAAAAGGAAGGAACTTTTATAAAATTCAAATGAAGAGAAGAATGCCCTTAAGGAATTATGTCAGAAGCTAAGTCAGGAGAATAATTTCATGATGAATGAGATGCAATCTATGACCATGAGGATGTCCAAGGAAATTGAAGACCGAAAGAATAATGAAGAAAATATTGATATATCTATGAAAGATAGATCTCAAGAATGCATTAGGCTGGCGCATGAGAATGATGTGTTGAGAACTAAGTTGGTGAAATCACAAAACAATAAGCAAGAGTTGGAAAGAATGGTGATAATCCTAAGAAGTGATCTAGATGCTACAAATGAATACAAAGAAAATTTCAGGGTTAGTTTTGCAAGGCTTGATGAGTTATTGAAGTATCAAAGAGACACTGGAGACACTAGAGGTATTGGATTTGAGCATGGAGAAATCTTCGATACTACAAATGAGGGGAATCTACCAGACAACCAGAATTTTAAATCATTGGTAAGGAAACCCAGTGCACACAAATATAATGGTAGATGCTTTGTTTGTAATAAGTTTGGTCATAGAGAAAGTCAATGCAGGAGTAGACCAAATCAGAATCATATTGTAGTTCCCCGTTAGTGTTCAAATTGTAAGAAGTATGGTCATAGGACAGAAGATTGTAGAATGAATGTGAGATGTCATGGATGTGGAAAGTTTTGACATATGGCTAATCAATGTAGGTCAAAGAGTGGTCAAGGACTCAACAAGGCAATTTAGAAAAATGATATTACTTGCTATGCATGTAACAAAATAGAACACATTGCTAAATATTGTAGAAGCAAGAATACATCGGAAGGGAATGACACATCTAATGAAAAGGGAAAGAAAAAGGTTGATGAAATCCAGCAAGCACATGCTAAATATTGGGTTAGGAAATTTGATGATCAACCAGCAGAGGGAAAGTCATCGGTTACTCAACCGACAGAGCAGAATGTTCCTACACCGGTAGGAAACATATCCAATAAATTAAAAATTAGCCTTAGGGGGAGGCAAATGAATGATAGATTTTACATTACCCCTGGTAGTGGTCTAAAAGCTTGTTTCAGATCTTGGTGAAGTCAGTTTGGAGGATAACTGGCACTAACATAATGGATTTTAAATCCCGTATGATATGTCAACATGCATTAATATCAATAAGGAATTAGGGTTTCATAGGATAAAAAGGATAAGTTGCTTCATTTATGATCACACAACACTCAGAGTGAAGCAAAGTGATTTTAAGAAAATTAAGACGATTAAGAGCACTTTCCAATGATTTCTATTATTTTTTGAGCAAATTTTCAAAGTTTTTCATCGACTTAGGTTGAGAGGTATTTTCTCTATTTTTCACTCTACTTTTTTGAAATCATGATGGCTTTTGGATCTGCTCCCACTCCGATATATATACTTACCCTTGTTGTGGTGGACATTAAGGATCGTCCACACCCAAAATTTAAGCAATGCCCTCAAATTGTAAAGGTCGATGACTCAACTGATGCATTTTCTAGGGTTCCTGATGAAGTTCTTTATGTGGAAGATGTGATAGAATAGATTCACTGTACTCTCCAGAATCTGGGATCATTAGAGATTAAATCAATGTACTTGCCCACTTTGTTGAACAAGGATAGATTTATCAAACTAGAATTTCAAATTCTAAAGGATCAGTGTTTCACCAATATTCTATAGATGCTTGAGTTCGAGGATGAAATGATTCAGTACATGTTGAGCCCAGTCCATGGTGAGTTCATATGGCTTGACCAACCCTACAAAATAACCAACGAGGCAATTCATGCTATAACCGATTTACCCTAGGTCGGATAGGCACTGAGTAGGAGGAAGATTCTAAATAATTAAGTGAACAAGCTAACCATTGCCACCTTTGACAACCGGTCGATCATTAGGGATAAAGATGTTCAATTTGCAAGCCTGGTGATTGGATACAAACTAACCCAATCCAACTGGTTGAACTCTACTTCTAGTTCATGTATCTATTGTGCACACAAGATGGTAAAGGAAAATGTGGAATATGATCTATGTTAGTGGATGTGCGATGAGTTGATTTCAAATTTGGGAAAGATTAAGAGAAAAGTGAAAGGTACATTCCAGTATGGGAATCTCATTGTCTGTTTAATTCTTTTATTTTTGAATGAGATATCAAGATCCGGTAAGAGGCAATGCGATTTTGATATACCGGTAGGAAAATAGATCAAGGATGTCTTGAGAAATTTGGGATAGGAAAGAGACTCCAATATGTTGGGTTATTTCAAAGGATTACAGAAAGCAATGAAAAAGAGGGAAAGGATACCTAAGCATATAGTTGACAAATACTCTATCGACATATGATTCATGGTAAAAAAGGATGAAACTCTAATGGAGGCACTACAACCTATAAGTATTTGGGTTACTCAAATGGGCTATGATGTTGATACATAGATCTTGGATCTCTATGCCAAGATACTTATAGATTCCCCAGTTGAGGAGAAGGAGAAAAATTTTGGTACTGCAAAGTAGAAGCAATATGAAGTAAAGATAGGTTTTTGTAAGAACAAAAGAGAAGGACAAATAAAGAAGGTTGGATAGGTTGTCTAGAAGATGTGTTTTGGGATCAAACAAATCAATGGTTTGGAAGAGATATCTCCTCTGGAAACTATACAAGCTTCTTGGGAAGCAGGAACTGACAAGGGTATATCGAAGAGGAAGAAACTAAAGACCTTTATTGCTCATGTTGAATCTGGTTTTGAGACTAAGGATGAAACCCCAAAGATTCCTAAGATCTACATGAAGATTCAAAGGAAGAAGCCTGAGGAAGGGAAGCTACAGAAAACCAAAGTCACTCCTCCAGTAGCACAAAAGAAAATTTTGAAGGAGAGGAAGCACACTGAGAAAAGAAAATCGGCCAAGGAGTTTTCTCCTACCCCTGGTAAGAAGAAGAAATCAGACCTAGATAAAACTCTTGAATCTGGAAAAAGTGTTAACTTTATTGGTCCTCTTTCTGCTACAGATTAATTAATTAAATTACAAAGGATGGTATTTTGACTAACAAACAACATTATTATGGCAATATGGATGATAAAGAGAAAAAGCAAATAGAAGAATCAATTTTGTTTTACTTAGACATATATAAGAAAGATTTACTTGAGATTGAGAAACAAATACCGACAGATTTGTATAATAAGTTAGATTCTAGGAGATTGTCTGCTATTGAGGAAGATAAACATATAAAGGTTCAAGAATGACTAACTAGTTGTGGTGCTATTACTAAAGAAGAGATGTGGCAGTGTTTGGATTTTGCTAACAAAAAAATTTTATGCAGTAGACACTGGCATATAAGTCTTATGGTGGGAAGAGTAAATGAGATTATCAAGGAAACTCATGAGGCTTGGGTTATGTTATTTGTTGATAAACCAGGTTTCTTTACATCACTCGATACACTGCCTAAGTCTGACATTCCAAACATCTCGGTTGATGCTAAGGGTAAAGGTATACTAGGTGGAGATCCACTAGTTTTGTAACAGAAAATAACTGAGGACATTCCTCTGGCAGTAACACATGTACAGGATGTAGAGATCAACATACCAGTAGAAGACAATCCTCCTCTGACTATTGGTGTTGATACTATAATTTAAATTCATGAAGTAGAGGTTGCAGAAATAACTACACCAAGTGGCGAAGCCACCGATGCTGAGGAGAAGATAAAGGATGCAATTGAACCGAAGGCATACAAGAAAGGTCAGGATGAACAGACTAAAGTCTGGGTACTGACACCTTCACTGGCTATTGGTCCCTCATTGTTGGCACTTGACTCATCCAGTCAAGAAGATTTCAGTCATTTTGGGAATAAGAATATTGAGCAATTGAGCAGGTTTGAATTGATGTTTTTTGTGGCTCAGAAATTGAGGAAGGATGGATCGGAGGATAAAGAGGTTATTGAATAGGGTATTCCAATTTTGTAGAATCTTGCACTAGAATACAAGATAGATCATGTTGGTAGTCCATCTAGTAAGTTGAAAGGTTTGATTGAGCACATTGCAAAAGAGTATTCAACTCTTGAACAAGTGTCAAACTAGCAGTTGGTGGAAAGGTATAATATAGCTAGAAAGATCACTTATGATAATATGATCACATGTGACAAAGCTAAGCTAATAGATGAGATGACAAGGATTGATGAAGCTCTTCATCAATGTAGTTGCATATACCGGTCTTGCACTAACAATAGACCTTGATATTAAAGTTAAGGTAGATAAGGACAAGTTGGAACAACTTGTACTCACTTTTGATAGTACTGAATCATTGACCAACTCTGTCGATGGTTAAATGTTTCTTTTAGAGTCTCAAATTCCAGCCTTGCAGAAGGAAAAGGACAAATTAATCTGGTGGGCCAGAGAATTGAGAGGTTTGGTAAGTCCCTGACTTAATACCTTGTTACTTCATAAGTAGGAATGTATGGACCAGACAAATATGCCCACATCGGCAACCCTAACTGAAGAATAATTGCACTCTTGCATTCTAAATGGGTTTGTATCAATTTTGGGAACTCTAAAATCTAGCTGGGATACTTATTTGGCATTTTTGAAGGGTGGTTATCTAGATATTTTCAAGTATAGTTAGATCTTGTATTCACAATTTTTCTTTATACATAAATTCATTCACTTCTTATTTTTTACCTTGTTCTTTGGCATTGTTGTCAAAGTGGGAGGGGTGGATGTGAAAAATATTGAGGGACATAAGAAGTAATGTATAGCTCAGGGGGAACAGCCTTCTTAGATCAATTGTGGGAGATCAATTTTTGGATAGGAACCGGTACAACACTTCAATGATCCATTTTTCACATGAGTGTTGCCATCAATGTCAAAGGGGGAGATTGTTGCCAATTGACACTCATTCAGGTTATAGGAATTGTCATTGTTGGCAACACACTTCATGGGAGATCTGATAATCAAGGTAATCAACATTCACTTCACCGAAATTCAAGGAACTAACAGGCATGTAACTGGCAAACTTGGAACTAGTATTCTAAGGGTGACATAGGAGATTGATCCAGCAAGCCTGAAAGCAACAACAGTCATATTGTTTCAAGTTTATATTTTGTTTAGGCCGGCATGTGTCTTATCATTTCAAATATGGTTTTAATTCGACATAAGGTATTTGTCTTTATTCATGTAATTGGGTATATAAGTCAGTTCGAGTTAGGTCATTTTGTGGATATGACAAATAAGAGATGCGATAGGTTATGTGATGGTATGTGTGTGAGATCTAGATAGATAGAATGCGAATGTAAAGATCTATAATCATTCTTGATTACTTGTCTACAAGTTTGGGAAGTGATCTAATCTATTGGTAAGGGAGGTTACAGTAGGTACAGAGAGTGCTTTAAACGAAACTCATCTAGCATAGAAGATGTTCATTCTCAGTTCATTTTATATTTGTAATCTAGTACTTTGGATCTATAGTCAGTGAGGCTCCTTTTGTCATGAGAAGTGTACTCTAGGTAGTGTTCCTTCCTACATGTGCATGCCCCTCTTGTAATATTTATTCAATTGGCTAGTGGATAGATATTGTGGGTCTCCAATCCCACTCTGGTTTTTCCTCTTTAAGGTTTTCGACGTATAAATCTGTGTTATGGTGTTGATTCATGTGGCTACATTAATATTACTTATTGTTACTTTCTTTTATGAATAGCGGTTATTAAGTGGATTTTTTAATAAAGTTAAAAATATTATATTTGACAAAACATTGATTCATCCCCCCCTCTCAGTGTTCTTGGATTCTAACACTATATACTTGATCAAGGCATACAAATATTACATGAGAGGGTCTGCACATGCAGAAAGGCCATCTTCCTAGAGCTCACTGCTCAAACACAAAATAACAAGTCTCACTCACCTCTAGAATATTATGAAGTATTTAGAACTAAAAATGAACTTATAAATTGTATCTGACCATGCTAGATAAGCTTTGGTGAATGCTCTGATAACCTTCTCTATATATCAGTTCACTGATGCTCTATTTTGTTCTTCTCTGCTACCAGTTATGTTGTGCACCTGAAACTGCAAATAGCCACTTCTAATTGTTGACCAAAATATTCATTGAAAATATTCATAACCAATAATTTGCATTACACCACACATATGATCTATAGCTAAAAAAATCTTCATAAATATCCTTCTAACTTTACCATGTTGGCTTCAATGAGAAATTTAAACATGTCAACTGTCAGAACAAAATAAAATCTAAACATAATCTTGATGACCATGTCAGAGATCAAATGTTACCACAAATCCATAAAATAAATAATTAGGACCAAAATATTTCTTAATTGGGTCCTATCCATTACCAGGTTCCATATACATGTTACCGGGATCATATCATGTTACCGGGATTAGGAATTTGTTAGGTATGAAGTGAATGTCGGTGTCGGTGTCAGTGCCAGTGTAAAGTAATGTGAATACCAATACCAGTTAACCAGACAATGAAACCATTAACCTTGAGATAGTGAGTTTCCATCAATGACAACCCAAAATGCAATTAACTCTTACCAGATGAGTCTCAATATCCAACAGTGTCTTGGTTCTCAGGTGGCTCAAATCTTCCATGGGGGTCTTCTTGCTCAGGATTTTTGTCTTTGGCACCCCGTTGGCTTATATGGGGGTTTGTCTTCTAACTTCTCAATGTACTCTAGATTCTTTCGGCTTCATCCCTTTCTTATGGTGTCTTGTTGCTATCTTGGCTCTCTTATTTCTTTCTCTAGTTATTTCTATATTTATTTTTGAGTGCTTGCAGATGGTTTTGGTCTGGGAATAGCTTTCCAACCCTCTTTTCTCCTTCCTTACGTATTCTATTGAGGTGAATGGAATTTCTATTGTTGCTAGATGGAGTTTCTTGAGGGCTCTTCATGCCCTATTATCTGAGGCTTATCATTGCTCTATTTTATTCACCAAACGGATTGATCTTTAACATTTTTATCTTATATATGTGGATACTAGGGTAGAGGTTGTATGTATGGTGTATGACTTCTTTGGGCCTCGGTATCTCTTGAATGTTTTGGGAGCCTCTCTAAAACCTAGTACTCCTAAGAACTAGTGTTGTTTAGTTCATCTGCCTTTGGTTCTTGTGGAGTTGAATGGTGCTTAGTGTTACCTATTTTTACCTTCAGGTCAAAATAGTTCCCTATGTAGGCCCTTGGTATTATTATTCAATATCTAAGATAATAATCAAAAGGTTATTATTATAAGGAATGTAAATGATAGAAGAAATCAAAATTTTAAGTCATTTATCTTGATGGCTTAATGAGAAATTAACAAATGTCAAATTTCTTCTTGCATTATCAAAGATTCAAAAAATAATGAATTCCCGCATTGCATAAGAAAATGATAATTTCATGCATAGCAATGGGGAATTTCCTACGTGCCATAAAGGCAAATGATAAAATCAAAGGAGAAAGAAAATCCCCACATTGCATGGAAAATTTGGAATCTCTAAGTGTTTCCATAAAGAACTTCTATTCTCAAAGTGCTTTCCATGTGGTAAAGCCAAAAATAGGGAAATTATCATGTGGCTTGTTAGGGTTCACTGTAGTCTTACATTGGAGTTTCTATCTTTATACCTCATTCTTTCACCATTTGAAATGAGTTTCTGCTCAAATAACTACAGCAAGCAACTCCCTCTATGCCTTTAAGCATTGTCAAAACATCCACTAAAGAGAAGTTCAAAACTTATGCGCAAATCATGCTTGCATATAGAAAGATCCATGCATGGAAAAAGGGGGGTTATATGTTGTAGTTGTAGATCAATATCAAAGGAAAAAATCACGTGGAGGTAAGGGCTTTTGAACTTTTTGATATGCAAAGTGAAAGAAATCTCATTATGTTAACCTTGTATGAAAACCATTGCCAATATTAGAATCAAATCTTTTACCGATAAGGAGGTCTTCAATAATCAAAATAGGGTTATGATCAAAGTTAATAGGATACATAGATTGTAGAGGATCTTTATTATCATAAGCCTTTTCATTGCTTACAAAGGGAGTTTCAGTCCCTATCTCTTAGTGAATATAGCCATAAAGATCTATAAGAAAAAATATACAGATTTGAAGTCCTAGAATAAAGACACAGAGAAAAGGTTTGACAGCCATGTTTAAGACATACTATTTGCAAGAGACACATATTGAATACTTGAAGACATCACAATATTGGAGACAACCCCTACAGTGAGCAATTAATATTAGAGGTCTGCAATATTATAGTGCATAGTAAAATCATAGTCCTCAGGTCAAGAGGGAGTCATCACGGAGCAAATAAAGAAAAAACGGGCATCACTCTCATAGTCAATCGAGTCACAAAGATAAAAGTCTAAAACAAAGAGCAGTGGTTAACATTGAAGGTAAATAGTATAATCATGGTTCATTTGTTCTGAACCTCGACTGTTTTTTAACAATGAGTAAGAGATCATGGGAAGTCCTACAGTGCAGTTACCAGACCATATGCATGGTGATAAATGTCCCTAAGAGCATGACTGTCAAGAAATCAATGCCAAAGACAGACCTAAGGGTATATGGCGATTATGATAAAGATGTTCATTCACCACCACTCACAGTAAATTTGTGCGAAGGTATATCAAAAGGACAATTATAGGAAAATGATAGCAGATTTAAGTATTCTGACTTTCATGAATAATGCATTAGAATACACAAAAGAGCTTGGTTTTGCAGTCATCAAAGATTTAACATCATGAACAAAGGCTAAAATTCATAATGCTAGTTTAGTAGTCAAATAGCCCATTGAACGTTGACAGAGAAAGATTAGAGAAACATCAATGACATCCCTATGAAATCATAAGCCTTAGGTTATGCTTAGAACAGTCATGCAAAACCCTTTTAGTAGCAGCATTAATGATCATGACCAGTAAAAAGTCTTTGATAATGCACCAGGATGGTCATGGTATCCAAGAGTACAATGATACTAGGATAGGGCAAGCATCCATAAGCAACAGATCACAAGATTGTGAGGCAAAGTGAATATTTTGATCAATGAAAATGATAGAGATCACTGTCATGAAGACAGTGAATAGACATATTTGAGGTTAAACAAATCCAAGAATGTGTTTATAAAGGGTTCCCATCAATAGCAATGTGAATCACAGTGATATACACACACAAAGAGTAACACATGAGGGATCCAATAATAAGCATACAAAAATAATCCTTATCATAGTATTGAAAATATAGATTATTGACGTTACCAAGGTTGTGATGCATGTATTTGTTACAAAATGGAAGCTTTTATCTATTATTTTGAAGTAGCTACATTTATAATCTTTGTTCATGAAAGATAAGGGTCGTAGTAAGAAAATATACATTAAGATATTCATCCAATGAGTAGGTTCAAGGGACAATAAAAATAGTGATCTCAAGCACACAGAAATAGAACCCAAAATCAGTAATAATGCAACCCATGTAAGTGTATAGAGAGATTAAATTTTTGAGAACTCTTTTACAGTCATTGTTTATGGTGAAAATGGAAACAACAATGTTGAAAGACTAAATGAATTCAACCACAAAACCCTAGCCTAACAACAACAAAGATCCACCATAACATATGAAGATTACCTAAGACAATGCAAATCAAATGAAATCACAAAGATTATACCATCACATGTCCAATAGGGTTTCAATCTTCATTCTTCCTATCTCGATTGATCTTGCTTGATACATTTGCTCTCAGATTTTATGTTTGCACAAAACCTCAACAAAGAACAGAAATGTGGTTGCAAGTAGGCTTGATCGCATATGAAAGTTCGAATGCTAGAATGCTTGATTAGTTGATTAGAATGATTAGATTGAATAGGGTTGATAATGAAGGAAGCATCTCCTTATATAGAAGACACTATAAGAAATGGAGGGATAAGATTGAGAAGTGTAAAAGATAAATGGTCAACTATGATTAGAGGGTAGGTAGTGTAGGAATTAAGAGATGAATGGCATGTGTCATGAATAGAAAAGGTTAATAAATTAATTAATTAAATAAAGATTCATTTAATTAACAGAAGTTGGATCAATTAAATAAATAAAAATATTTATTTAATTTAGGAAAAGGATAATTTAAATAAATAAATAAATTTATTTAAATGAGAAATAAGGTTCGAAGAGGGTAAATGAATTAATTAAATAAATAAAGATATTTATTTAATTAGACATGACAATTTTAGGTGTCTACATTATGCCCCTCTTTGAGACAATGCAGCTTGTCATGTTGTTTCAAAGAAGATAAGATGAACTGATACAAAGTTTCCCCAAGATGGGAATGATATGCCCCCTTGAGAGATTGGATTAAAATGTCTAAAAAGATCGCAGACAATCTCTCAATAAGAAAGAAAGGCTAGAAATGATTGACCAGATAGAATAGAGTGACAGTCATGGGATAAAGAAGACTGACTCGGGAGACTAGGGCTAGCGTAGTCTATAAGATAGACTACGAGGGAAAACATCCTCATTGTCATCCACACATCTAAGAGATTAGAGTGTAGGGAAAGCAGAGAGGAGTCAGCAACGATGCCATTGGTTCACAGATTCGATCGTGTTTGCCAATATCAGAGGCCAGTAGATGCAGGAGAGTTGGTGAGTACTGCAAAACCTCCTTGTACTATGCTGTATTAATTGTTGTCATAAATGCATGCTAGGTAGAGCAATAAATGTGCTCTAGGTATGTCAAAAAAAATGTCACGCAGGGGGAAAAATGTTAAGGTGCATCTATGTTGGTGTCAGGCACTTCTATGATTGTAATAGTGTTTATGTCTTCAAGGTTGAATCGACAGTTCTGTGACAAACATACACTATCGATTGGATAAGCTGCTGAGAGGATACACTCAAGTAGGTCCTCTAGGGAAGACTAGAATAGCAGATAGAACATACGTTGCCAATTATGAAACTACTTAAGAGGATACACTCAAGTAGAGGCCCTAGGATAGGATAGATCGAGGCACTTTGTGATGAATAGGGAGTACCATAGAAATTGACAATTCTGTGATAGAACATACGTTGTCAATTGGATAAGCTACTCAAGAGGATACACTCAAGTAGGTTCCCTAAAGATAGGATCAAAGCAGCACTTTGTGATGAACAGGGAATGCCACTAGGATAGAAAGCAACACTTTGTCATGAACAGGGAATGCCACTAGGATAGGAAGTAATACTTTGTGATGAATAGAGAGTACCACTAGGATAAGAAGAAACACTCTGTGATGAACAAGGAATGCCACTAGGATAGAAAGCAACACTTTATGATGAACAGGGAATGCCACTAAGATTAACATAGTTGATTTGCTTAACTGCAGGAGGACCTACCGATGTTGGAGTCATGAGAGAGATACCCTTCGACTCAGAGTATATGACCAGAGCTGACATTCAAGGATAGAGCAACAATTCAGGCTATGGGCTTGCGATATATTTTGTATATGCCCGAGTTTTGGGTGAACATGGGGTTATAGGCTTACTAGAGTGTATGATAGCATCCAATCACCAATTCAATACCAACTGACCAAAACATGCTCCAAAAACACGTAACACATAAAATCAAACATATTTCATTGATCCAAATATGTTGGAAGTGTCCAACAAATAGTCCCTTCTACTAGTAACACTAGATCTTCTGTCGGTAACCAAAACCTGTCTGCCAGTAACCAACCATAATAGCTAGTGTTGACATCAATGACAAAACATCAATGCAACACATAATCAATTCATCCATATTGCCAATAGTAATGATGTTTTGTAACTGGTAGGAAGAGCTAGTGAAAGGAAATTGTAACCAGTATTGTTATGTATTGGAGAGTTGAACCGATAACCAATAAACCCTACTTTTTGATTTGATAAACCCTAACCGATTAATTTTGGTGAATTGGTTATATTGGTTTATGATCTGATGATGAGCGGTAATGATTATGACATGTATGATTATTGTATATAGAGAGTTTTAAAGTGATTTTGGCGCATTAATGAAACGGTTTTTGTCTAGGGAATGAGAAAATATATTGAATGTAATGCAAAGCGTGTGATGAGTTACTGAGTCTGATGAAGTGGTGATCAAGGAGTGATCAAGGTTTTCTTGATTGATGTGTAGAGATTGCTATCTAATCTAACGATCATACTTGAACTGACTTTTTTGTAATCTCTATGAGAAAATTAGGTTTTTATTGTGTTACTGACCTGATTGATTTATTTATAAGGTCAATGAGTTTTTTAGTTTCAAAGTTGGCAAAGTTTTAGTTGAGTGTGTGGTTGTCGAACTGAATGTTGTATCTACAATTTGAGTAAAGCCAAATAGGAGCATGAAAAAAATCTAAACAAGCAAGTGTAGTTCTATTGAAATAGATTAGCAAACTCCTATTGTTTTCTAACAATTATAGCAGAATTGAAATCCCCTAACTGGGTAAGCTCTAACAAGCTAGGTGCTATTCAAATCCTCCAACAAGGTGATCCATTAGCTTGGATTTTAAATCCTCTACCGAGGTTACTCCTTATAGGGTATTGCTTCTAACAAGGTATTATAGTCAATCCCTTAACTAGGTGGTCCCTAATTGGATCTGTTCTTAACAAGACTTTTGTAAATCTTTAGCAGGCTAGGCTCCTAACAGAGTGAACTTCATAAGAGTTTAGATAGTTATCTTGTGAGTCTCATCTCATCATGGTTTTTCCCATTTAGGTTTCCACGTCAAAAATATTACGTCAAGTGGTGAATGTTTTTGTGGTTATGTTCTTATGGTTGATTTTCTTAACTACTTAATCCACTTTGATAAGTCATGATAACCAAAAGCATTGTGAAATAAATTTTTACTAACACAAGTAAAAGCACTTGGATGTTTATGAGTTTGAAGTTGTTTACTGTTAGTTTGTTGTAACAGTGAACCAGTTTATCTTGAACTTTTTATCATGACAATGATATTGCATTGATAGTTCTAAGTTTACTTTGAGAGATTGATTTTGAGATTAGTGAAGTTAGTATCAGTTTTTCTATCTACTGATTCACCCCCCCCTCTGAGTAGTTAATCGGATTCTTATTCTTTCATCATACCATCACTCTAGAGTTAGTACATACAGATTTGTGTGGACCATCAAGGACAAGGGCTCTGACTAGTGAGATATAATTCATGTTATTCATTGATGAATACTCAAGGATAACTTGCATGACATTTTTGCATGAAAAATCATAGGCATTGGAAAAATTCAATATTTTTAGAAGGATGATTGAAAATGATAGTGGAGACTGATTAAAGTGTTTAAGATCAGGCCAATGTGGAGAATATTCTTCAAGTGAGTTTATTGACTACTGTGAGAAACATGAAATCCAAAGATAGTATTTAGCAATTAGAACACCAAAATAGAATGGTGTGGTAGAAAGAAAGAATAGGACAACAAAGGAAATGGCTAGAACAATATTAAATGAGGCTAGCATATCGGATACATAATGGAAGGAAGAAATTTATACTATTGTTTATACATTAAACTGAGTATAGCTAAGAATAAACAATAGAATGACTCCTTATGAGTTATGGTACAACTGGAAACCATTGCTCAAGCATTTTAGAGTGTTTGGAAATAAGTGCTTCATCAAGAAAGATGCAAATGGACTAGGAAGTTTTGATTCTAGAAATGATGAAGGATTCTTCTTGGGTTACTCAACCAAGAGAAAAGCCTACAAATGCTACAACAAGAATTTGAGAAAAATGGTTGATAGTATAAATATGAGAATAGATGAAGACCTACATAAGAAAGAATCTGCACTTGTACTCTATATTGAAGTTTCAGAAAACAAGCATGAAGATCACTCTAAAAATGGACTAGTAGAGGAAGCACCAAGCAATAACTTGAATTGGTATGTGCAGAAGAACCACCCAGAAGAACAGATCATAGGAGATAAAAATGAAGGTGTGCAAACCAGAAGAAGACTAGCTCGGAATGATGAGTAGGTAAATTTCTGCCTCATGACAAAACTTGAACCCAAAAATTTGGATGAAGCTAGCAAAAGTGAGAAATGGCTAAGATGCCATGGATTAAGAGTTGACACAAATTAAGAAGATTCAAACATGGGAACTTATTCCTAGACTGACAAACAAGAATGTCATAGGTACCAAGTGGGTCTATCAAAATAAGATGAGTGAAGAAGGCAAGATAATTAGACATAGAGCAAGGTTATTTTGTAAAGGTTATCCTCAAGTGGAAGGTATTGACTTCGAAGAAACCTTTGCACTGGTTTCTAGGTTAGAGGCAATAAGAATGTTTTTAGCTTTCTTTGGATATAAATGTTACAAAGTCTACCAAATGGTTGTCAAATCTGCCTTTTTGAATGGTAATCTTGAAGAAGAGGTATATATGGAACAACTAGAGGGTTATTGTTTACATGATAATGAGGCTTTTGTATGCCGGTTTAAGAAAGCCTTGTATGGTTTGAAGTAGACTCCTAGAGCATGGTATTCCCAATTGTATAAATACTTGAAGGAGAAAGGATTCCACAAAGGGAATGCATACAATAACTTGTATGTCAAGGTAAATGGAGATCACATGATTATAGTAGTTGTATATGTGGATGATATTATCTTTGGTGGAGACAAGGATATCATGTGCAAAGAATTTGCAGCTCAGATGAAGACAAAATTTGAGTTGTCTATGCTGGGTGAGATGTCTTATTTTCTTTTTTTGTGGATCTCACAACAAGAGAAAGGAATTTTTATCTTCCAAACCAAGTATGTGAAAGACATGCTAAAGAAATTTCAAATGGAGGACAACAAATTGGTAAGTACTCCCATGGTTACCAGTTGTAAGTTGAGCAAACTAGATGAGTCATTGGAAGTTGAGAAAACACTGTATAGGTCTATGATTGGTAGTATGTTATATTTAACAACATCTAGACCAGATATTGTACAAGTAGTTTGCATGGTAGAAAGATTCCAAACTTCTCTTAAGAAGTCTCACCTAAATGCAGTCAAAAGAATCTTCAGGTATCCACAAGGAACTATCAGCTATGGCATGTGGTATCCAAAGAAATGAGACTTCTCTTTGAAGGCTTATACTAATGTAGATTGGGCAAGAAGTATTGATGACCGAAAAAATACAAGTGGAGGTTCTTTCTACTTAGGAGATCGGTTAGTATCATGACACAACAAGAAGCAATACTCAATGTCATTATCCACCATTGAGGCCAAATGTATAGTTGTTGCTACAGGTTGCTCACAAGTGCTATGGATGAACCAGACATTGAAGGACATACAGGTGGAGATACTGGATCCTATTCCAATTTGGTATGATAACTCAAGTGCAATCACCATCTCCAAGAATCTAGTCATGCGCTCGAGAACAAAACACATGGCAATCAAGTATCACTTCTTGAAGGAGAAGGTAGCAGACAAGGAGGTCATAGTTGAATATGTTCCAACTAGCGAGCAGATTGTTGACATATTTACCAAGATAGGAGTTGTTCTACCATCAAAGAACACTTTAATGCATAGGAGGATGTATGGTTCAGGGGGAGTCAATCTTTGTTACTCTCTTATGACTCTTGAATCATGAAGCGTGGACATAGGGGGAGATTGTATCCTAACCAAGTGTAGTCAAGGGAGAGATTATTGGTGTCAGACTAAGGTTCCCTTTTCCATTGTTGTCAAAGGGAGAGAGAAACTGGAATAGATAATGTTGACATCAATGCCAAAGGGCGATATTGTTAGCATTGAGTTGTCATTAATATCAACTAGTATTGCAGGCTACCGGTAGAGGTATTTCAACGTAGTATAAATAAAATTGATCTGGCATAAGGAAGATAAACATGAAAGCTTGTCAACTAGTATCATGGAAGACAAGTAGGTATTGAGACTGTCAGTGACATCACCAAAAAGAGGTGATATGAAGCTGCGTATTGGCATGACAAGTTGGAACTGGTATAAAGACTGGTTGTTTTCTTGTGATAATGTTTGTGATAAAGAGGCAGAGTGACAAAGAGATCACAAACCACTAGAGGTGAAGTTATGCTACCGGTGTAGTGTACACTACCGATTAACAGCAAGAGAAGGTCTCACCAGCAAGGGCTTGTGTCAGTATGAGTTTGATGAATAATCAAGTTTAAACTGACCTTGTATCAGTGAGTTGAGTGTATGTCGATGTGATGCCACATGGAGATGAGGTGGCAAGCATGTAAAGGTCAGTGAAGTTTACATCGAAATGGTCGTTGGAGTAGTTAGTCGACATTAAATGAAACAACCACAAATCACAGGTTGATAACAAATTAATGTTGCTCGAGGAAGAATCAATGACAAAGAAAGATTAGGGAGTTTTTGGCACCTGGATCAAAGCAAGGAATCGAATTGCAAGAGTACCTCAAGAAGGAAATAGCTGGGTCATAAATGAGGCAAAAAATTTAAAGCAGAACAAAGGGAGAGAATATTAAGGAGAGTTGGAACCATCAGGAAGGCGAAGTTGCAGTGTGTGTTGAGTTGATATAAGCTGGTAAGATATAAATTGACAATGCAAAGCTTTGAAATGTTGCAAAACTACATTTGCAGCAAGGATCCCAATTGTTTATCTGAGTTTTTCATATTGTTTACACTGAGTAGGTGCTTAGTGTAGGGGTTGTAGCTCATTTAGGCTATATATCCTTTAGGTTGTAGCCTATAAATTATGTAGGGGTTGGTGCTCATAAATTAGGGGTTGGTGCCATAAAATTTGTAATCAGATCTTTTCATTGTGAGGTTGGATTGGAGCAGAAGATATCCAGCAACTATTCTCACCGAGGATTTTCTCACATTGGGTTTCCTTCGTGCACCTGATGTTGTGTGTTTCATCTCCATGTGTGTATTGTAAATCCTTTAGATGTTTCTCCTACACACCTTGTTTATATTTCTTTGGTAACCGGTCTGCATTTTGTTTATTTCATATTGAACTGGTATAGTGTTGATTAAGTGAAAAAAAATTAAATCACGTATTCACCCCCCTCTCAGTGATCCATTGTGTCCAACAACCTTTGCATATTATTATAACTTTATTCACACACAGATAATCCCATAACCATCCTATCCGATAATCTACAAAGAGATCATCAAATTTATACCAACTAGGACCTAAACAATTAGGTTGGCCACCTAAAAGATAATACAGTAAATCTATTACATAATCCTACAAACTAATGATAAACCAAGTCAGCCTAAGACAGAAACAACATAAAGCAAACAATAAATTCAACAAGTAACACATCGGGAGCATCGACCAACGCGTTACATAAACTAGTCCATAACCTAGTATAATAAGACTGGACCTAAAATCGGTCGCCATAAGCCAAGTGAAACACCACCGATCAACTAGAACACAAACATTATAATCATCAGCATCCTGATAACCTTCTAGAAGCCACACCAACACCACTTATCCAATTCATCAAAATATCTTCAACAAAGCTTTGTCAATAAAACCCTTACTAGTAACCAAAAGGCTTACTATAATAAATGATAGCTTCCAGATCATCAAATCCTAAACCAACTAAATGTGATACGCATCACAAAAACATTAATAGCCAATCCAAACCAATTCCATAAGCTATAACATACTAGAGAAGATATTCAGATCATCATAATCCAACCACAATACAGGAACCCAGTAGACAACAAAATAGCTAGTGTTGACATCAATGACAAATATCAATGCAACACATAATCAATTCCCCCAAATTGCCTGCAGAAATAGTATCTCTGCAATGATAGTCATATGACAACATACAAAAAATAAGTCAAAAATGAAATTCAAAATAGTCTTCAGAAAATGAGGAGAAGGAAGGGTTCTTATTACCAAGTGTAAGGGCATTCCATGGTTATAGACACTAGTTTCTAACCATAGAAAAGAAAAACAAAAATTATTGATTCATGATGTTTGAAAATTTTGGTACATCACCTAGCATTGCAATCAATGTCACTTTCAATGAATCCACTATGAGTGGCTAAGGATTAATGGTTGAGGATGACTTATCAAAAATTGTTAATACAAACAATGAGAAGCCATTTCATAGTCATGACCCCCAAGCATGGTAGTAGCACAAGGTAATTTTGAAAAGTCGGCTACATTGAGAGGCATCCATGAAAAAATAAAAATTAGTCCTAATCATTTATAAGGATAGTGAGCAAGGTTGGTGGACCTATTATAATGAACCCTAGCACAAAGAGAAATCCTTATTTCACAGCAAAAGAAGGATGTCAACCCAATGCATTGAAGGGTACTATGAATGGAGCAGAGACAATGACAATTTAGCAAACCTAGGAGCCTTTTTTAGTGGCCTAGTCACATAGAAAGTATATGGGATGTAATAACAATGGATCTTAAAACACCTCAAGTCCAAACCCTATAAAGAGATGAAAGACAAATAATATAGTATGAAGACTCTAGGAGGTTAGAAAAGACTCATTCAAAAGCATGAAGGACTATCCTCAACAACATCACTTGTGATACAAATAGAAAAGTCCTAGAAATTTGGTTACAATCTCCAAGAGAATAACTATCAAAAGTAGTCTTAGATCAGTCTAAAGAGTGATTCATAGACATTACCCTAACATAGCTCAAAGATGAAATTGTTGGACACTAATAACACTGAGAGGGGGGGTGAATTAGTGTTATATCAAAATAGAAGATTTTAACTTGAACAAAATATTCATACACCAACTGGTATACCGATATAATTAGAATTGAAAGAAGTAATGTAACCAATAAGCTAAACACATAAATGAGAATCATAACACACAGATTTATAGGTAGAAAACCTCAAAGAGGAAAAACCACGATGGGATTTGTGACCCACAATATCAATTCACTGGCCATATGAAGAGATGTTACAATATATGATGGGCCTACACTTGCAGGAAGGCTTAGAGCCTATAGTACACTGCTCAATCACAATAGGAGCCTCACTGACTACATAAAAATCCAAACAACAATTCAGAGAAGTATGAACTGCTAAGAGAGCATCTCCTATGCCAAAATATAGTTATGGTTTAAGCTTTGTCTATTCTAGGTAAAACCCTAAACCACTATACCGGAATAACCCTTATAATGAATTCCTCACATACATAGTCTCTTTGATATATTTTGCATTACATTACATCCATATATCCATCCTATCATATCAAAATGATCTAATCAATATTCCCTGTATACCATATACAAATTTATGCCTTATGTCGACTTACAAGGATATATACAATATCAGATTACATGTCAGCCATATAGCATATATAAATCAAAATTAAGAAAAGTTCTCGATGCCAGATCCAAGATGTTTTAGCCTCTAATACTGATGACCTTTACCATACCATGTCAGCCTACATTGTTAGTGACCAAAGAAATCTTCTATCTTGTTGGTACTGGTGTAGAGTCTATGAAGTGCTTGTCGATACACCATATGAAGCCAGAACCCAAAATCATGTTGCCACTAATGACAACATAGTGAAACCAACCAATAGAGTGTCAATTGCCAACAATCTCCCCCTTTGGAATTTATGGCAACACTCATGTGAAAAAAGGTCATGGTTTCAACTATCGGTTTCATCCTGCCTTTCTTCCCCTGAGCTGATTATGCAAAGTACTCTAATACTCCAACATCTATGAAACTCTTCATTCTTTTTCACATGTATACTACTCCCCCTTTGACATCAATTCCCAAAAAAAAATTGTAAAAAGAATGTCAAAGAATAATAACTATATATTGAATACCTCCAAAAATGTCGTACCAGAGCTTGACCAATTTCAAAATTTTTGGGCAAGCTTTCTCCAGTAATTCCATATAAGTATCTCGACCAGTTTTTAATGTGCCAGAGATAGATACAAGTCCACTCAATAAATATGAAAGTGATTCTTTCTCATTAACTTCTACCATTGTGGGCTTTCCAAATATATCCATGCATTCCTTCTTATGTACACAAAGTGAACCCAATCTTGGACTCACCAAACCTCTAAGACTTATGGCTCTCCGAATGATCTTATTTCTTTCATTTTTAAGAGAACATATTTGGGTTCCCAAAGTCAAAATTTGTCCATCAATAGATGTTGTTAGTGAAATTAGTCCATCAAAAGAGTTAGCAATACTAGCAATTTTCTCCTGCATCTCTTTTATCTTTTTATCTACATTTGTTGTAAGTATCTCAGTATTGAAACATACCCTGTATATATTAGTACATTGTTCCAAAGAATTTTCTATCAAAATTAGCTTCTCCTCAATATTTTTCTTCTCTCTATTAGTGATCTGATCAAAAGTGTCTCTCTTAGCCAAAGTGAATTTTTCAAGTGCTTGTAGGTTAGAGATCTGCTATAAGGATTGAAATTCTTTTGATATGTGCTCAATTATTACCTTAAGCTTACCAGAAGGGCTCACTTGATTTTCAATCTTATAGTCCGAGACCAATCTATGCAAAACAATTATGGATTGATCTATAATCCATTTGTGTTTGGTTCCCTCCTTCATCAGTTTGTGAGCAACCATCATTATTAGTTTTGTTGGACTCAACTCTTTGATTGTTTTTTTTTCAACTAGATAAGTGTCAATTGTCAATAATGATGTGCCAACAACTGGTTCCTTACCAGATTCCCCTATTTTCTTTGATGATTTATCCTTTAATACCATCTCACTTGCACTAGTGGCTTCGCCACTTAGTGCAGTCTACACAACTGTCGGTTTCTCTCTAGGAACAATATCATCAACCTGTACATTAGTATCCAGAGGAAAATTGTCCTCAATGTTAGTATCCTATACAATGTTCTTAGTATTAACCAATGTCTTTTTATTTGTCTGTACATTTATCAATGGCTCAATTTTCACTATCTTGATATTCTTCAAAACTGAGGGTGGAGTACCCATGATCCCTTTACCTTTCCCTTTAATCAGTGTATTTATAGTCTTGGTTTTGGTATCTGGTGAAGTAAATAATCCTTTGTGTTCTCCTAAAAATTTTATCCAAGCCTTTTGTGTTTCTTTTATTACTTCATTCATCCTTCCTAACATCAGTCTAGTTATTCTATGTTTTCTATTGAACACCTTCCTATCTTCAACTTCAATTATCTTTTCTATTTCATCTGGAGTTATGCTAACACAGATAGCTAAAATTTCTTCCATCTTAATGTGTTTGTCTTCTTGCATTGCATATAACCTTCTAGCATCCAACATGTTATATAACTCTATTGGTATCTAATTTTATATCTCTATTAATGATTTCTTATAGATATCCAAATACAATAGAATTTCTTCCTCTACCTATCTTTGTTCATCAACTTCTAATGTATCATAATAAGACTTAACATTTTTCAGCATCCCATCCTTAGTAATTTCATCAACAATTTCAGCACAAGTCATAGGTGGTATAATAGTCACATTACCACTATCTTGTGCCAATTCAATGTCACTCTTCTTTCTCCTTCTGGCAGTACTAGATGCAATTGTTGATGTGGCCTTAGGTGCATGCATTTATGTCGGTAACTTGATGGTGACCTTCCTAAATGGTTGTTTCTTTGCTTCCACTTTAGGTTCTTCTGGTTTCTTCCTTGTAACCCTTTTGAAAGCTAATAGTATGTTATCCTGATACTCAGAATCTATAGTCATAGGTTCAATGTGAACTACCAAATCCTTCCTATTTCTTCCTTTCTCTAGGACAACATCAATGAGTGTCTTAATGTCTTTTGAAACCTCCTATACAAACTCACTTACCTTTCCTTCTTATTTTTCCATTTTCTTTCGATTGAACTCAGTTTCAACCTCAAGAGTCTTCTGTAGAGTAGTTCCACAGGGCTTCTCTACCTCGTCTATTTCTGCATCTAGTAGAATTTTTGCATATGCATCAACAATTAATGCATCTATCTCATAGCCCATTTCTTCTATCCAAATCTTATGAAGCTTGACTGCCTCCATGAGGGTCTCATCTTTCTTAACCATGAAGCATATGCCGATAGAGTATTTCTCTACTATATGCTCATGTACTCTTATTGTAGACCTCATATATTTTTGAAAAGCTTTAACGTAACCCCATACCTTATCATCTCTCAGACTTCCCAATGCAACAATTGATTGCTTTAGCTGTCTTCCTACTGGGATGTCAAAAGCCCATTACTTCCTACTAGAATTGGGAGTATCATTTAGAAAGTATAGCATTAAGAAGACTAACAAGTTTCCATACCAGAAGGTTCCCTTATTCTCACCTTTAATTTTTGCTAAGTTGATCAATAATTCTTCAAGAATCTAGCCACAAATATCTAACTTGATATTATACCTCATCATCTTATATGCAGGCAAGATACATGAATTGGAAACTAAATTCAATTTGTTAGACTGAGTTACCTTGTAGCCTATAACCATGCTACCAAACTTGATGTTAGTGTTGGTGATAGTGCTCACCTTCATCGATCTCTTATTTGATGTGGCTGCGGTGATCTTCCTCACAATGTCATTAGATACTTTCCTATCTGAATGTTGCCTTTTTGATGACAAGATAGTGATTGCTTAGATGGCTTCCATAGTAATTTTATAAGGTTTGTCCAGCCATATGAATTCCCTGTGTACTCTTCTTAGTACATATCTAACTATTTCATCCTTGAACTCCAGAATATCCTAAATATTTATGAACCCTAGATCTTTGATGTGTTTATATGCCAGTTTGATATTACCATATTCTCCCATGAGTTTATTTATATACATCCCTTTCATCTCTGAAGTGCCTAAGTCCTCTATATGATAATGGATGTATGCCCTAACATCCTCTACATAAACCACTCCCTCCAAAATGTAAGAGAATGCTCTAACCGAATCTTCCTTGGTAGCCACATGTTGATACCGCTTGAAAATTGGCCTAGGGCAGCCCTTAACCTCTACTATAGTTGGATTTGCAATGAAAATATGAACAAAAGATGATCCCGCTTCCATGATTTAAGAAAACTACCTTTAGATCCCTGCCAGTGAAAAATTTCAACAAATCTTTCCAGATGCCGATGTGATCGCTCAAGAAGAAATATGATTGCCTCTGAATCACCTTTGATTGCACTAAGTCTCTTTGAATCACTTTTAAATTGTTCTGAATGTTGGGTGAATAATAATTAAGTGTATTTGACCTTTTATCCATCGAGAGAAAACCCTAATCTTCCATTCACATAATTGACTGCCGATGAAAGATATTGGATCTCACTCTGAACATATCAATGTCGGATAATCTTTTCCAATATCTGGAACATCTTCCAAAATGTCCTCAAGGTGCATATGCATCATCTTCCATGAAATTTTTCCTAGCCCTAAGGCATCTACCTTAGTTACTAGATGAGCTCAATGTTGGTGCAGGAGCAGCCTCTTCTACCAGATAGGTAATTGTGACATTCCCATATGATGATTGTTCTTCAGTCTTCGTCACCCATCTTTGAGTATGATCTTTCTAGATTTCATTAACCTTCTCTTTTCCTTTTTCATTTGATCCTCCATTGCCAACCGATGGATTTCTGCTTCTACAGAACTTATCAATATGTCCAATTTCATTGCATGCACAACATATAACATTGTTCTTTTGAATTACCTTGCTAAAATATGTTAATTTTCTTGACCTGCACTGATTAGCCATATGTCCAAATTTTCCAAACGCATAGCATTTTACATTCATTCTACAATCTTATATCTTATAACTAATTTTATTGCATTTAGTACATTTATTAGGAGAATAATCAGGGTTCTGATTTGCTCTACTTCTACATTGCCTAGCCATGTGTCCAAATCTCTTGCAAACAAAACATCTACCATTGAATTTATAAGCATTGAATTGCCATACCAATGCCCTATGGTTTTGATCTTCATTAGCAGTACCGAACTCTATCCTTTCTCAAATCCAAGTCCACTAGAATCTCCAATCTGCCTCTATCTCTTCAATAACTCATCAAGCTATGCTAAGATGATTTTGAATTTTTCTTTTTACTCACTTGCAACAATTAAATATTCCCTTAGTACTGTCATTTGTCTCTCAAGGTCTTGCTTATTGTTCTAGGATTGTATCAAATGAGTTGTCAACATATCATTTTCATGAACCAACCTACCACATTCTTCAAATTTGTTGTTTAGGGATACAACAATATTTTCTTCATTTTTCTTTCTATCCTCAATCTCCTTAGACATCCTCATAGTCCTAGTTTACATTTCATTCTTCATAACCATGTTCTCCCAACTCAATTTCTGATATTGTTCCTTAAGTGCATTTTTCTCTTCATCATCCTGATTTTGCAAAAGTTCCTTCCTCCTAGCTTGAACAAATGATAGCCTCTCTTGTAGGAAAAGAATGAATTCCTTAGCAGAATTCAATTCATCTTCTAGCTTTAAGTTCTTCAATATTTTACAATCATAATCTTCAAGTGTCATCTCAAGCTTCTTCTCCAAAGCCATATTTAATGATTCTAGTTTAAGGATTTTCCTCAAGTTGTTAAACTTCCTCTGAGGCACAAGGTTCTGATACCAATTTTTGGAAACCAATAACACTGAGAGGGGGGGGTGAATCAGTGTTATATCGGAATAAAAGATTTTCACCTTAACAAAACATGCATACACCAATCAATATACTAGTATAAATAGAATTGAAGATGTAATGCAACCAATAAGCCAAACACATAAATGAGAATCATAACACACAAATTTATACATGGAAAACCTCAAAGAGGAAAAACCACGATGGGATTTGTGACCCACAATATCAATTCACTTGCCATATGAAGAGATATTACAATATATGATGGGCCTGGAATTGTAGGAAGGCTTATAGCCTAGAGCACACTGTTCAATCACAATAGGAGCCTCATTGAATATATAAAATTCTAGACAAGAATCTAGAGAAGTGTGAACTGCTAAGATAGCATCTCCTATGCCAGAATACAATTTTGGTTTCAGCTCTTTCTGTTCTGGTTAAAACCCTAAACCTATGTACCAAAATAACCCTTACAATGAATTCCTCACATAAGTAGTCTCTCTGATATATTTCGTATTACATTACATCCATATATCCATCCTATCATATCAAAATGATCTAATCAATCTGCCCTATATACCCTATACAAATTTATGCCTTATGTCCTCTTACAAGGATATATACAATATTAGATTACATGTCCGCCATATAACATAAATGAATAAACATTAAAATAAGTTACTGATGCCGGATCCAAGATTTGTTGGCCTCCAATACCGATGACCTTTACTATACCATGTTGGCCTACATTCTTGGTGACCAAAGAAATCTTTTATCCTATCGGTGTTGGTGTCGGTGCTAGTGTAGAGTCTATGAAGCTAGAACCCAAAATCATGTTGCCATCAATGACAACATAGTGAAACCAACCAATAGAGTGTCAATTGCTAATACAAATAATGACAGCCACATAGGGATAGCTTCATGTTTTCCAGAGAAATCATAAGAATAGTAAAGGCTTAGATCAACAACAAAAAATAGAATATAATCATTAAGTATCCACTATTAATGACAAACATGAATCTATATGAATACAACATTCTATTGATGAGTAGAATCATATATGTAATCAAGTGTCAAACAACAAAAAGATAGTGGCAATTCTTTGAATGTGGAAAATGACATAAACAAATATTTCAAGGTCAACCATTGATAAGGAGAACTTAGTTTGTAGTTTCATATCCTACTGGTCTTTCCTTTGTATCATAACAAAACCATTGGGATTGTACTTTATCACAGAGAATCCTCATTTGGCTTCCTCTGTTCTATAGGTTCATGTTGTTGGCCCCAACTGGTGCTGAGAGGGGAGGGGTGAATCAACACTTTACCAGTTTTCTTCAATTAATACTTTTAACTTAGATTATCACTAGCTTAATATTCATCAATATAAATAAATATTGTAGAAGAATAATCATGCATGAAAAGATACATAGTGATGCCAAGATTTGTCATGGGGAAACCAAAATTGGAGAAAACTACGGTGTGAGTAGGAACTCACAAAATTTGTACTCTTCTAGAGTACACCCGGTGAGGAGCCATCCCTATTAGGAGATTACAAGGACACTGTTAGGTGCCACCCAGTTAAGGGATTTTGTCTAAGGCCTGTTAGTGCATTTACCCTATTAAAGGTAGCCTTCTCAAAGGTCCTAAGATCATCAATTAAGATGACACCATGTTAAGTGATTTATACAATGGGACCTGTTAAAGTCCACTATAATATGGGATTTTAGTTGCAATGGTTAGAAACAAATAGAAGGATGATCTGCTGAAGTAGCTACAAATATCTTGATCAGATCACACTCAAAAAATAAACTCTATCTTCTCTATACAACATCAGTTTCCTTCTTATACATTCAACTCTACACTCTGTCGGTCCTCTATCACTCGACTCTACATGCTCTTATACTCCCCCTATGTTCACTTTCACATAATCACTATTCGCATTAAAAATGACATTTACAAGAATGAATTATCTGTATTTATTACCCCTTGGGTCTATCACCAACTTTCCCTCCAAAACATCCTTTTCAAAAATCTGTTACCATGCCTTAAAACACTCCCTTGAAATCATTGAAGGAATCTCTGTCAAGACAGTCAAACATGCCGATAAGTCCATCGGTTGACTGGAGAAGACTCCCGGTTTAACTGAATGTTAACTGAATGTTACCAGTCTGTCAGTTACAGAGTCTGTCGATGTACCGATCAAAATCTTCCTAGCTAGTTTCCTCATATATACCGATCTGTTCTCTTATTAGCTAGTGGACCTCTTATGTACCGGTCTACTCACTTCTTGTCAATCTTCTATAGTAGTCTACTTAATGCTTGTCGGTCTACTTAGTGCTCGTCGGTCTTCTTGTTGCTTGTTGGTCTGCTTAGTTCTTGTCGGTCTACTCATGTTTACCTTGTTTACTTATTGCTTAGTCGGTTAACCTCAATATACTAATCTACTTACAATTGATAGAGTGTGAGGACTTGGGAAATGATGTTTCCAACAATGACAACCATATTATTCACCGGTCATACAAAATGCACCTGAATTCCAACAAACTCCCCCTTTGGCATTCGTTTCAAATACTATAAAACACTACAAAATTGTATCGGTTCTAGCTCCTATGACTCGTAACTCACACTATACAAGACTCAAAAATTCCCCCTTTTCCATCAATGGTAAAGACTATCAAAAACAATTTGTCTAAATAAAGCAAAAATATCTTTGAAGTTTTCTTGAGCCACTTTCAAAGAAGATTCCCATGAAGATTGAACCTGTTTCATGGTGATGAAGTAGCCATGTAAGACTACAATAAAGACCTCCATATCATCAACTATCTTGCAATCAGGTTCATTTATTAGGCAGTCTATTTGTTTAATATTTAGTTGCATAAAATCAATAATTGGTGCTAAATAGCACTGAAGCTCTAACAAATTAAGACTTTGTTTGTCTTCTTCTTCTTTCAACCGTCTGATTTCATGATTTAGCATTTTGAATTTTTCAGTAAAGGTTGATGTTGAACTGGTAAGAGGATCAAAAGAGCTTATCAGATCTTGAATTTATTTTTGAATCTGATTTCTTTTGTCCTCTAAATCTTTAATTAAAGTAGGAAAACTCAAAGATTTCAACTTTTCCAATTGATATTTGTTCCATTAAGTTATCTCCTCTCTTCGTTTCATATTTCCTTATTGCAACCTTCTCTAGATCGATTTCCTCTAAACTGATTGTTGAAACAAGAGTATTCAACTGATCAATGATGGATGCAGTATCATCAACTGCAATATTCAGGATTAGGTAAGAGAGAATTGCCTTGGCAGAATTGAGAATTCTTGCCTTCTTTTTCTTTCCTCTCAGTTTAGCCTTTTCAACTTGGATACTCAGTTTTTCTGAGACTTTCATCAATTTTTTGGGAGTTATTTTCTTTATATAAATAACCAAGTCTCCCTCTTCTTCCTCCTTTGTTTCATCTTCCTTTTCAACAATCTTAACTTCTGAGCTAGTTGTTGTGATGATTTTTACCTTCTTCTTCTCACTTTCATTTTCTAAATCTAACTTCCTCTTTGTCGGAGTACTATTCATCATTGGTTTATTGTCCTATGCATTCTTCTCTTCCTCTTTTCCTTCCTCTGTTTTCTTCTCTTCCTCTATTTTCTTCTCTTCCTCTTTTCCTTCCTCTATTTGCTTCTCTTCCTCTTTTCCTTCCTTTGTTTGCTTCTCTTCCTCTTTTCCTTCTTTAGAGGGAATAGGATTTGGTGTCAATACAGTTATGTGAGGTGTATCCTCATAAGGAATGTCTTCAACTATCACTTCATCTTGACCAAGAAGCTTAGTTTGATCAGCTTCCTTTACTAGTGAAGTGTGAACTGGTTATTCAATATCCTTTGTCAGATTGGGGATGTCTAGCACAACATTTCCTATGATGTCCTCAACTATGAAAGTATCAAAATCTTCAATGGATTATTTTTCTTTATCTTTTCCTTTGTCAAGGGCAACTACACCTTGGTCATGTTTTGTTCATTTTTAAATTTCTTCTTCAGCCTCCTTTTCCTGAGACATAAATTTCTTCGACAAGGGAACACCTTTAGCGTGCACTACTCAAGCTTCACCTACTACCACTCTCCCAGTTCTATTCCTTATTTTGAAATGTTGAATGCATGCTTCAGCCACTATTGAAGCTTGATCATGGTCTAATTCATGTTGCACTTCCATGAGTGCTTTTATTTTGAGTTCCTTTTCAGTAGCTAAAGTTGTTTTCCATATCCCTTCAATTTGATATTGCAAATCTAATGGGATTATGCCATCTAACTCACTAGGAGTCCTACAAAACTTGTGCAAGTTCTAGATCAGGGTTTCCTCAATTTTCCTTTTATCTTCTTCGTTACTGAGGGAATATTTTCTCCCAACACCAAACAGGCCTCCAAATTCTTTGATTCCATTCATGAACTCATCAATTGTTGGGGTTTTGTTCCTTCCACTTCTTCCTACCTCCTTGATTTCCACATCTGATAGGGTGTCAGTGATATCACCCTCTTTCTCATCCTTTTTGAGCTTAGAATCACTCATTTTCTTTCTGGTGTAAGTCACTCCTACGGGCCTATCTTTACTTGGTGAAGATACAGGAGTACCTAGATCTTTTTCCTTTGAGTATGTTGTAGGTTGGGTTCCTGCAGTCCCCTTAGGTTTTGTCTTTCACACTTTCTTCTTTCCACCTATTAAATCTTCATCTTTAACAAGTGTGACCCTTGTTTTCTCTCTAGCACCAGTGGAGGTAGTGGCACTAGATGCTTCACTTCCATATTTCCTATCAAAGGTATCAATCATTCTTCTTACTTTTCTTTTCATGATTGGCACCTAAATTTCCTATTTTATTTTAGAGCTTGCCTCCTCACATGTTTGAAATGTCTTTGCCTTTGAGTCTACCAGTTTAGAAAGAAGCATATTGACATGAATTCTAACAAGATCTATTGCGACCTAATAATCCATAGGTGGAACCCAAAAGGTTCTGGATTGAACTGCTTGAATGATACAACAATCTGTGTCTACAAGGAAACAAATGTTGTCTTTGTATTTTTGTACTATTCTGGTTGGAATTATTTCCCTCTTATGCATCCTAATTTGGAATTCCTTAAAGTATCCCCACATTGTTTCACCAAACTTATCTCCTATATCCCTAGACATTTCACCTATCTAGACCATGATAGGTTTCTCTTCAGACCATACTACCTTACCCTTACTGGGGGAAAATTTTTGCACATAGAAAAATATACATACCAGTAGTGAGCCATATTTGAAATTATTCTTCTTTTCCCTCTTAATTATTTCCATGTTTACCATAAATTGGCTTTTAATCATCTCACAAATATCATAGGTCACATCCTCTTTGATGATTCCATAGCCAGCATGTATGGCACCGCTCGACACACTATTCATTTGGCTTGATTGATAAACTTTGTAACCCAACACTGCAAAGAAAAATCTTACTTTATCATCCTCAATATGGGTGATTTTCATTTCTCTATTGTCACATCAGTATTTGGTCAACTGAATGAGTTCAGTTGATGAAATCGTTCTTAGGGTTAATGCTTCACTAGTTGCACTAAACCCTGTCACTCTTCGAATCACCTCCTTTGTAATCTTGATCAGTGCTTGAGATTCCAGCCACAAAAATTGATCATGAACCTTGCTCAGTACATACCTAACCTAGTCATCATGAAATTGATAAGGGAAGTGAACAACATTAGCCAAACCCTTGGTCTTTAGAGATAGAAATTTTGCCTTCAATTGATCATTAACACAAAACCCTTTAAAATCATTTTGAATGAACTTCTATCGAAGTTGTTAGATCTTGCAATGAATGTAGGAGCAAATGTATTCTACCAACATCACACAAGAGGGATTAGATGATAATGCACCGGTCATGTCAATTTCATCGGCTTTCATCAGATATAGCTTGAACTTAGGTTGGGGTTCTTTGATAGCTTCGGCCAACACATGAGTCAAAATCGGCATTGCCATGATGACCTTTCAACAAACTTTTCTCAGATAAAGTTGAATACCTTCTCCTTAGAAATAACCAAACACCACTATAGCTCTACTTGAACTTCCCGCACAAATATTTCTTACCAAGATTCAAATCACCTTTGATCGCACAAGAGCTCGAGAGATTTGACAAGAAAACAAGATAAATGAAAATGTGTTGGCATTTCCTAATTTATCCTTTGAGATATATCAGTGTTACAATATAACGGTTAGTTTTGAAACTTACAACTTAAAGTGCACCGATTTGACTTTACTGATTATTTGTTACTGGTACCGATAAGGAATTAACTAACTCATAAGACATTCTTCAACCATGTAATTTTGGACTATATTTTATGCATGATAGCTATGCAAATAGATATATCCTTATATTTGTTAAGGGGATTCAAAAGTAATCTTACCATATGTGCTCCCACTGAGCATAGGTGTGCCTAGTTTAAATAGGAACTGTCATCACTAGTGGATGATGACTTCATTTCTGGAAAATTTTCTCCTTCTTTTCTTTCTTTTCTCTTGATCTGTGTCTTTTTCATTTCATTCTCCACCTCTTCAACTTTCTTCTTTCCTTTCAGTTAATTTTGTCCTTTCTTCTTGCCAGACTAGTTTTTGTCTCCAATCTGGTTATAGGATTGATTCCTACATTCTCTAGCTAAGTGATCAATCTTATGGAAATTGAAACATGCCATACCAGTTGTCCTCCACAGTCCTATATTATTTATTTGCCCCATTCTCACTATGGAATTTGTTGCAACATGGCCAAGATGATGTATTGTTGGCATTGACAAAACCGGTCAATCTAGAAAACTGGTATATATGCTAAGGTTTGTCATTGATGTTCAACAGTTACTGGTGAAGATACTAACTAGTTTAGTGGTATAGGTAAAGTGATGTTTCTTTTTCAGTAAGCAATAATGAATGGGTATTGAATGATCAAAGGGTACCTCAGCTCAATGAAAGATAAAGTAAGTCAATCGATCTATCAGTTAGGAAGATTGGTCACCTTGATGATGGTCAAGTCACAAAAGGTGACTTAGGTAAAGAAACTTGTTTGTTCCAACCAACTGGTAACTCTCAGGCTAACAGGGGAGAAACATGATGCTAAAACAACAAAACGATATCAAAAGAATGAACCAGTAAAACAAGAATTACAATTACATACTGATACACCGGTATGACTAAAGGAAGAGAGGCAATAACCATAAGTTTCAGAGTAGTGATTGGCCATTTAGTTGCGGTGGCAAAGAATGAGTTGGTAGGCTTGTGTCTATGCCAAATAGTTTGTTGGTAGAATTAACTTTCAGTTACCATGCCATCAAGCATGATTACATGTGGATTCTCTCATTCACATTTATTTGACTGGACATGTCTCAGAGGTTTCTATCCTTGGAAGATGCGATGGCAGAACTAGTTGAACACTTGGCGGAATTACTGAAAGGTGTGCAGAGAAAGAGTGGGAGAGTTTTAATTTGATATCTTTCAAAATCCTTGATTGATCTGATTGAGGATATGCTTGTAGGTGTCGACTAAAAATGTATAAAGAGTTCTTGAGCTCTTTCAGAAAGTTTTTGATCATGAATTTTGAAACAAGGAAATCTTGGTGAAAGCGATCCAGGGTGAAGAGAAAAGTGAGAGGAAGTGCTAAGAGGTGTTAGAATAGTTGATTTTATGTGTGAGGTAGATCGACTAAGTGTAGAGTCGACATACATAGAAGAGGTTGAGTGCAGAGCCGAAGGATAGAGAACCGGCTGAGTGCAGAGCCGAAGGATAGAGAACCGGCTCAGGGAAGAGCCAAAGAACAGTGGACCAACATAGTGGAGAGATAAAGGTCAAAGGACTGACAAAGTGCAGTGCTCAAGGAGAGATGACTGACTCAGTGAATAGCCCAAGGTGTAAGAAGGAAACTGGTGTTGTGCAGAGAAGACACAACTAGTGTGTATTGAGTGGATTGCATATTGAGATCTAATCAAGCTATATGTAGCTAATTCAATAGATTATCCATTTGTTGCTTTCTAACAACTACAACATAAATCCCTTGACTGGGTGGACTTTAACAGGTCCCTATTGTAAAATCCCTTAACCAGGTAACATCTTAGCTGATGTTCTAAGTCCTTTAGCCAGGCTACCTTTAATAGGGTAAAGGCACTAATCGTCCTTCATCAAAATCCCTTAACTAGGTGGCAACTAACCAGTGTCTCTGTAGGCTCCTAAGAGGGATGGCTCTTCACTGGGCATACTCCAAAAGAGTACAAATTTTGTGAGTTCCTACTCACACCGTGGTTTTCTCCCTATTGGGTTTCCATGAGATAAATTTGTGTATCTTTGTGTATCTTTTCATGCATGCTAAATCTTCTACAGTAATTGTGTACATTGGTGAATGGTAAATTAGTTCATATTTAAAGCTAAAGTTTCAATTAGTAAGAAGTCGTAATGTATTGATTCACCCCTCCCCTCTCAGTACTAGTTAGATCTAACAATTGGTATCAGAGCTTAGTTCCTCTAAAGTGAATCTTAACAACTTGAGGATAAAGATCATGGAAGAGTACTGGTATTAGAAGAATATTGATGAAGCCAATGAGATCATTGCTCAACTAAAAGAGAGACTAAGAAAATCTCTTGCAAAAAGGAAGGAATTAGCTCAACAGCTAAATGAAAGCCAGGATATCATAGATCAACTCTCTAAACAAAGTGGATGTGAAGAAGCTAAAGAAGTAGTCTTAGAACTCATGGAAAAGAACAAGGAGTTGACCAAAGAAGTCACACATCTCAAAAGGGAACATGAAGGTCAGGCCCTAAGAATGACTAAGATACTAGAAGCTAGCATAAGTGTTGATGAAATAAAAAGAGAGGCAAAAGAAGAACTATCAAAAGCTGAAAGACCCAGGAGATAAAATGATGCAATTATGATTGAGAAAGACGAAGAAATTTGAGTTCTTACTCAAGAGAATGAATACATACACAAACATCTAAATGACAATGCAGAAGAAAAGGAGAAGATGATGAAATAGATTAAACAACTCAAAAGTGAGTTGAAAACTAAGAATGAGAGAAATGAGATGCTGAGAAAGTTCAATGAAATCTTTGAGAAGGTAGATAAATAGTTGAAGGCTCAGGGAAGAACAAAGGATACAACCGGTCTTGGTTACCCAGGTTCAAGTCGTATGGAAACTGGACAATCATCTGAATCCAAAAGAATGAAGGATGATAAAAGAAATCAATCAAAAGCAAGAGGTATGAAGTCTTTCAAATTCTCTTTTAATCATTATGGAAAATCTGGTCATAAGACCAATGACTATATGAATAAACTAGTTAATCAAAAGAAGACTTTTACTTTTGATGGTTATTATTACAATTGTCATACGTATGGTCACACTGCTTATGAGTGTAGATCTCAATCAAGCAGCCTATCAAGTGCAAAAAGATTTAATGGACATTGCTTCACTTGCAATAAGACTGGACATAGATCAAAAGAATGTAGATTCAATACAAAGGTATGAAGGCCACAATTTAAACTGGTTAGTCCTAACAAAAAGAGTAATCAGTTGAATGCCACCTATTCCATGTGTGGTAATGTTGGTCATGTTGTCGAAACATGCAGAATGAGGATGGGTTAGAAAAAAAATCCAAGACCATGGAGGACAACTAGTATGGCATGTTTTAACTACCATAAGATCATCCATCTAGCCAGAGGATGCAGAAGCCGATCCTACAACCGATCTGTAGACAAGAATCAGTTTAGCAAGAAAAAGGAGCAAAATGACGTGAAAGGAAAGAAGATAACTGAAGAAATAAGAGATGAAATTAAAAAGACATGGATCAAGAAGGATGAAGGAAAATAACAACAAGGACATTCTGAAACCAAGTCATCATCTATCGGTGATGATAGGTCCACTTCCAACTAGGCATATCAATGCCCAGGGGGAGCAAAAATGGTAAGATTACTCTTGAATTCCCTCAAAAAATGTAAGGATGTGTTTATCTGCATAGTTGTAATGCACAAAATTTGGTCAAAAAGTTCTTAATTGAAGTTTGTATTGTGAGTTATTTATTTTGAGTATCAGTATCAGTAATAAATAATTGGTGAAGTCAAATCGGTGTACTTTAAGTTGTGAGCTTCAAATATGACTGTTGAATCCTAACACCGATAAAACTCAATGGATAAATAAGGAAATGATAGCGCAATTTCATTTACCTAATGACTTGTGAATTTTCTTGATCTCTCAAGTGTTCCAAGGCGATATGAAAATTGCTAAGCTTTGTTTGTGCAAAAAAACAAAAAGGGAAATTCAAGCAGAGTGATAGTGGTATTTGGTATTCCCTAAGAAAGGGTTTTCAACTGCATCTAAGAAAATCTTGACTGAAGGTCATCAGGGCAGTGCAACTATCGACTCTTGTGTTGGTTGAAGCTATCAAGGAACCCCAACCCGAGTTCAAGTTGCACCTAATGAAAACCGATGAAATCAACAAAATAGGTGCTTTATCATTTGTGCCCTCTGGTGTATTGTTGGTAGAAGATATTCGCTCCTACATCCATTGCAATCTTAAAGACCTTGGAGATAAGTTCATTCAAAATGAGTTTAATGGGTTATGTGACAATGATCAATTGAAGCCAGAATTTCTATCTCTAAAGACAAAGGGTCTGGCAAATGTGATTGATTTTCCTATTTAGTTTCATGATGACTAGGTTAGATATGTACTAAGTTGGGTTCATGATCAATTTTTGTGGCTGAAGGCTAATGCACCTATCAAAATTTCAAAGGAGTTGATTCAAAGAGTGACTGGGTTCAGTGCTATCGATGAAGCATTAACCCTACGAACAATTTCATCAAATGAAGTCATCCGGTTAACCAAATCTTGGTGTGACAGTTGAGCAATGACTATCACTCATATTGAGGATATTGAAGTAAGATTTGCCTCTGCAGTGTTGGGTTACAGGGTATATCAATTAAGCTGGATGAATAGTGTGTCAACTGGTGCCATCCATGCTAGATACTAGATTATCAAAGAAGATGCAACATATGATATATGTGAGATGATTCAAAGTCAGTTCATGGTGAACATGGAAAGAATAAAGAAGGATAAGAAGCAATCGTTGAAATATGGATCTCTACTAGTATGTATATTCTTCTATGTGCTAAAATATTTTCCCAGTAAGGGTAATGTAGTATGGTCATAGGAGAAACCTATCATGGTTTAGATAGGTGAAATGATTAGGGATCTAGGAGATAATTTTGGGGAAGCAATGTAGGGTTATTTCAAATAATTCCAAACTAGAATGCACAAAAGGGAAATAATTCAAACCGAAATAGTGCAGAAATAGAAGAACAACATTTGTTTTCTTGTAGATACAGATTATTGTATTATCCAAGCAATTGTACCCAAAAAAATTTTGGGTTCCACCTATGGGATATGAGGTTTCAACATATCTAGTTAAAATTCATATCAATATGCTTCTATCTAAACCATTAGATTTGAAGGTAAAGAGGTATGGAACATATGAGGAGGTAAGTTCTAAAATAAAACAATAGCTTCGGGCGCCTATCATTAAAAAAAAAGTAAACAAAATGATAGATACCCTTGATAAGAAATATGGAGGTGAAGCATCCAGTTCCAATACCTCCACCAGTGCAAGTGAGCAAGTAGGGGTTACACCTGCCAAAGATGAAGAACTGATTAGTGAAAAGAAGAAAGTAATTAAAACAAAACCAAAGGGCACTAGAGCAACTAAACCAGCAACATACACAAAGAAAAGGAATCTAGGTACTCCGGTATCTTCACCAAGAAAAGATAGACCAGTAGGAGTAACTTACACTAGAAAGAGGAAGAGTGATCCAAAACTTAAAGAGGATAAGAAAGAAGGTGACATTGGGTCAGATGTGGACGTAACAAAGGTTAGAAGAAGTCAAAGGAATAAAGATCCAACAATTGATGAGATGGTGCATGGCATCAAAGAATTTGGAGGTTTGTTCAGTGTTGGAAGGAGATATTCTCTTAGTAATGATGAAGACAAGAGGAAACTTGAGGAAACTTTGATCTAGAACCTGCACAACTGGTAGAAGAAGTTCCAAGGAGTGAACCGATATTGGCTAGATATGTCAAAAATAATCACTCTATAAAAGATATCATCAGTGACAAGGATGCATGAGTTCTAACCAGAAGAAGAGCAAGAGAGAATGAGTGTATGCTCTTCATTTTTTAGCCCAAAACTACATAGGAGGCTTTGAATGATGATGACTAGGTCAAAGCTATGGAAGAAGAACTCAAGAAAATAGAGAAAAATGATACATGAACTCTAGTAATCAAATCAGAAAACAAAAATGTAATAGGCACCAAGTGGGTGTTTAGAAATAAGATGGATGAAACTGGTAAGGTGATAAGAAACAAGGCAAGATTGGTTTGTAAGGGCTATGCTCAAGAAGAAGGTTTGGACTATGGAGAAACCTTTGTACAAGTAGCCAGACTGGAAGGGTTCATAATTATGCTGGCCTATGCTCCTTATAATAAGTTTAAAGTATGCCAAATGGATGTCAAATCCACATTCTTAAATGGTATGTTAGAGGAAGAGGTATACATAGAGAAACCAAATGGGTTTGCATCTAAAGATGGGAGAAATAAGGTATGCAGGTTGTAGAAAGCTTAGTACGGGCTGAAACAAGCACTGAGAGCTTGGTATGAGTTATTACACTCATATCTACTAAGCATTGGGTTCAAAAGAACTAGTGATAACAAAGGTGAATGAGACACTTACCGGTCCATGATAGGTAAATTACAGTATGGTGTACATAGCAGACATGACATAGCACAAGTTGTTGGCCTGGTTGCTAGATTTTTTTCAAATCTGAAAGAAACTCACATGGTGGCAGTCAAAAGAATATTCAGATACCTAAAGGGGACTGAGGAGTATGGTCTCTGGTATCCACACAAAGGAGACTTTAGCTTAAGTGTCTTCACTGATTCATATTGGGCTAGAAACATTGATGATAGGAAAAGCACCAGTGGAGGAGCATTCCTTCTCAGAGAAAGAATTGTATCCTGGACAAGCAAGAAACAAAACTACATATCTCAATCTACAGCTGAAGCTAAGTATGTAGCTACTGCAATTAACTGCACACAGATAGTTTGGATCAAGAAACTGCTAGAAGGAATTCAAGAAAAGGTGGTTGGACTGGTAGTGATTCATTGTGACAACACTAGTGCCAATGACATATCTACAAACCTGGTGATGCACTCCAAAACAAAGCATATAGCCATCAAATATCACTATCTAAGGGAACAAGTTCAAGAAAAGGAAGTAATATTGGAGTACATATCAACAAAAGAGCAGGTGGCTGATATATTCACCAAGCCACTACAGAAGGACACTCTCAGAGGTAAGTTGGGGGTGATGCCCCTCCATTCAGTAAAGTAAGCAAATAGGATTCTTCATCAATCTGGTATGCTTTCAAGTTTTTTTTACACAAACTAGATTGATGAATGTTGACTACTTCAGTTAGGGGGAGTAGTCTTGTAAGTGGTTAGATAGAACTATTTTGCATTGTTGTCAAAGGGGGAGATATGATTAGAGTACAACATTGGTAGGTAGTGATTGAGCTGAAATTGTTGTATCAGAGTATGATCAATGATAGGGAGAGATATTCATTACTCAGGGCAGAAGTAATGACTAGACTATTACAAATATGAAGAAACATGCTTCTAACTAGCCAAAGTTTGAAGTGTTTACCATCAATGCCAAAGGGGGATATTGTTGGATTGTTGGAATTGACAAAACCAGTCAATCTAGAAAACTGGTATATATGCTAAGGTTTGTCATTGATGTTCAACACTTACCGCTGAAGATACTAACTGGTGTAGTGGTATAGGTAAAGTGATGTTGCTTTTTAGTAAGCAATAATGAATGGGTATTGAATGATCAAAAGAGTACTTCAGCTCAAGGAAAGATAAAGTAAGTCGGTCGATCTATCAGTCAGGAAGATCGGTCACCTTGATGATAGTGAAGTCACAAAAGGTGACTCAGGCAAAGAAACTTGTTTGTTCCAACCAAACGGTAACTCTCTGGCTAACAGGTGATAAGCATGATGCTAACACAACAAACCCACTACCAAAGAATGAACTAGTAAAGAAATAAGTACAGATACATACCAGTACATTGGTATGACTAAAGGAAGACAAGCAATCACCATAAATTTCAGAGCAGTGATTGGCCATTTAGTTGTGGTGGAAAAGAATGAGTTCCTAGGCTTGTGTCTGTGCCAAATAATTTGTTGGTAGAGTTAACTTTCTGTTACCATGTATTCAATCATGATTACATGTGAATCCTTTGGTTTGCATTTATTTAACTAGACATATCTCAGAGGTTTCTATCCTTGGAAGATGCGGTAGCAGAACTGGTTGAACACTTGGTGGAATTGCTGAAAGGCACGTAGAGAAAGAGCGGAAGAGTTTGAATTTGAAATCTTCCAAAATCCTTGATTGATCTTATTGAGGATATGCATGTAGGTGTCAACTGAAAATGTACAAAGAGTTCTTGAGCTCTTTCAAAAAAATTTGATCATGAAATTTGAAACAAGAAAATCTTGTTGAAGACAATCCAGGGTGAAGAGCATAGTGAGAGGAAGTGCTAAAAGGTATTAGCATAGTTGAGTGTATGTGTGAGGTAGATCAACTAAGTGTAGAGTCGATATGCAAAGAATCAGTTGAGTGCAAAGCTGAAGCATAGAGAATAGACTGAGTTGAGAGATGAAGTACACAAAACTAGTTGAGGGAAGAGTCGAAGAACAGTGGACAAGCAGAGTGCAGAGCCAAAGGTCAAAGGACCGCCAAAGTGTAGTGCTAAAGTAGAGATGACCAACTGAGTGAATAGTCAAAGTTGTAAGAAGGAAATTGGTGTTGTGCAAAGAAGACACAATCATTGTGTATTTAGTGGAATGCATATTGAGTTCTGATCAAGCTATCACTAGCTAGTTCAGTAGATCATCCATCTATTGCTTTCTAACAACTACAACATAAATCCCTTGACTAGGTGGACTTTAGTAGGTCCCTATTGTAAAATCCCTTAACCAGGTAACATCTTAGCTGATATTCTAATTCCTTTAACCAGGCTACCTTTAACAGGGTAAAGGCACTAACTGATCATCAAAATCTCTTAACCTGGTGGCACCTAACCAGTGTCTTTGTAGTCTTCTAACAAGGATGTCTCTTCATTGGGTGTACTCCAGATGAGTACAATTTTGTGAGTTCCTACTCACACCATGGTTTTCTCCCTATTGGGTTTCCATGAGATAAATCTGTGTGTCTTTGTGTATCTTTTCATGCATGTTTAATCTTCTGCAGTAATTTTGTACATTGGTGAATGGTTAATTAGTTCATGTTTATAGCTAAAGTTTCAATTAGTAAAAATTGGTAATGTACTGATTCACCCCTCCACTCTTAGCATCGGTTGGATCTAACACAAGATTATCATAGGTGAAATAGGTGGCTTTGAACTGATTATTATTAGGACTAACCGGTTTGAATAGTTGTCTTGATATATATGGTTTGCAATTGCATTCTTCATATTTGTGTCCAAACTTATTGCATGTGAAGCAATGCCCATTAAAACTTCTTCTATTTGGCATACAGCTAGATTGAGATCTACATTCATAAGTAGTGTGGTCATACTTATGACAATTATGGCAGTAACCTTCAAATGTGAAATTCTTCTTTTGACTAACAGGTTTATTTCTACAGTCATTAGTCTTATGACTTGATTTACCACAATGATTACAAGAGGATTTAGATAACTTCATACCTTTCACTTCAGAATGGTTCCTTTTATCATCCTTCATCCTTTTGGATTTAGATGATTCTACAGTTTCCATAGAACTTGTACCATGGTAACCAAGACCAGTTGTTTCTTTTGTCCTTCTCTGAGCCTTCAACTGTTTATCTAACTTCTCAAAGATTTCATTGAATTTCCTCAGCTTCTCATTTCTCTCATTCTTATCTTTCAACTCATTCTTGATTTGTTCAATCTCTTTCACCATATTTTCTTTTTCTTATGTGTTTTCATGCAGTTGCTTTTGTATGTATTCATTCTCCTGAGTGAGAATTTGGATTTCTTCATCTTTCTCAATCATGATTGCATCATTTTCTCTCAAAGCATCTTCAGGAAGCCTCCTCGCTCTTTCATCCTTTGACAATTCTTCTTTTGCTTCCCTTTTTCTTTCATAAGCACTTATGTTGGCTTCCAAGATCTTAGATATTCTTAGGGCCTAACATTCTTGTTCTTTTTTGAGATGTGTGATTTATTCGGTCAATTTCTAGTTCTTTTCCATGAATTCTGAGAATGATTCTTCAACTTCTTCACATCCACTCTGTTTAGAGAGTTGATCTATGATGTTCCAACTCTCATTTAGCTATTGTTCTAATTCCTTCCTTTTTGCAAGAGATTTTCTGAGTCTTTCTTTTAGCTGAGTAATGATTTCATTTGGTTAATCAATCTGCTTTTGATACCAGTATTCTTCCATGATCTTTATCCTCAAGCTATCAAGATTCACTTCAAAGGAATATAGCTCTGATACCAATTGTTGGTCCCAAATGGTTCTAAGAGGGGAGGGATGAATCAACACTTTACTAATTTTCTTCTATTAAAACTTTTAACTTAACTTATCACTAACTTAACATTCATCATTATAAATAACTATTGCAAAAGAATAAGAATGCATGAAAAGATACACAATGATGCCAAGATTTATCACGTGGAAACCCAAATGGGAGAAAAGCAAAGTGTGAGTAGGAACTCACAAAATTTGTACACTTCTAGAGTACACCCTGTGAGGAGCCATCCCTATTAGGAGATTACAAGGAAACTGTTAGGTGCCACTTGATTAAGGAATTTTGTCTAAAGCTTGTTAGTACCTTTACCCTGTTAAAGGTAGCCTTGTCAAAGGTCTTAAGATCATCAATTAAGATGACACCCTGTTAAAGGATTTATACAATGGGACCTGTTAAACTCCACCCTAATAAGGAATTTTAGTTGCAATGGTTAGAAAGAAACAAAAGGATGATCTGCTGAAGTAGCTACCAATAGGTTGATCAGATCACACTAAAAAAAAAACTCTATCTGCATCAATTGTATCTTCTCTATACAACACAGGTTTTCTTCTTATACATTCAGCTTTGCATTGTGTCAGTCCTCTGTCACTCGGCTCTACACTCAGTCATACTCCCCCTATGTTTACTTTCACATAACTACTATTCACATTAGAAACAATATCTACAAGAAATAATTATGTGTATTTATTACCCCTTGGGTCTGTCACCAATTTTCTCTCGAAAACATCCTATTCTAAAATCCGTTACCATGCCTTAAAACACTCCCCTGAAATCATTGCAGGAATCTCTGCTAAGACAGTCAAACATGTGAATAAGTCAGCCGGTTGACTAGAGAAGACTCCCAATTTAACTAAATGTTAACTGAATGTTACTAGTCTGTCAGTTACAGACTCTACCGGTTTACCTTATTAAAATTTTCCTATCTTTTTTTCTCCTGTATACCGATCTGTTCTTTGCTTAGCCGGTGGACCTCTTCTGTTTCAGTCTACTCACTACTTGTCGGTCTTCTGTACTAGTCTTCTCACTATTTTCCAATCTACTTACTACTTGTTAGTCTTCTTACTACTTGTTGGTCTACTTACTTCTTTCTGGTCTACTCATGTTTACCCTTTTACTTATTCCTTAGTTGGTTAACCTCAGTATACCAGTATGCTTAGTGTCGATAGACTGTGAGGACTTGGGAAATGATGTTGCCAATAATGATAACCATATTATTCACAAGTTATATAAATTGCACCAGAATGCCAACACATGTGTGAGTACATTCTTCTCAACTTGTGTTTGATGCCTTCAAGAGACTGTCTTCTAACTACTCTTTAACCTTTGTGAATGGATGTCACTATTCATCCCTATCTTCATATTCATTGTGTTTCTTTGTTGGCTTTCTATTCTAGGAGTCTCAATTTTGAATGCAAATGTGTTCTTACATGTGGTACTTTGATTTCATTCATATTCTGATTTATGTTCATATCTAGTCATTGTCTTTATGCTAATATTTCTTAATGGGTCATTGCCTTTTGCAAACAAGAGTCATAAGCATGAGACCTTCTTTTTCCCTTTCTCAAAGTTCTTGTATCCAAAGTTGATCCTTCCTCTAGAGTGGCTGTAAAAACTAATGTTATGGACTTATTATCTAACTGTGTTGTAGGTGTGTCTTTGTGCTTTTATTATTGCTCTAGAGTGACTCTTGTCTGCTTATGTTGCTTTGTCTTTGTTACAATCCTTTCCTTGATTTTAATGCAGAAGTTGTCCTAATGTCTTTACTAAAATTTTTTTTTCGAATTTTGATCTTGTCATGGAGGTTGTGGATTTTATTATGATCTCATGATGATGGGGTATTTTATCTGCTCTTATACTAGTTGTTATGGGACTACTATATGGTGACTATGATTATAACCTTTGAAAGGTTATTTTCCCTTGTAAACATGAACATAGATGTTGCTATGAATTTCTTGTGGCTATTTTATAAGACTGTGTTATGTTTAAAAGTCCACCAACATTGATTTATCTATATACACATTATTCTAGTTCTTGACAGTAATCCATTGTTATATTTTGATGGTGACTGCAAGCCTTTGATGATTGTTTTGTCCATCAAACTATCTCTTCTTTTGATGAGTTTGACCTTCAAAGAGTTATTGTGATGTCTTGACTATTTGGTTGATCTCCCAATCATTGAGGCTTCATCTTTTGTTGCCAATGCTTTATTCTATGGGGTTTGTGGCCATGTCCATGTCTTATAAACTTTATACTGTCCTTTTATTAATGCCTCTTTATACTACTATTGTTGATCCATTGTCCATTGCATCATTGCTTTGTGACTATTTCATTATCCTGAAGTTTTATGTTACAAACCTTCCCTCTATATGATGTTGTCTAGAAAAACCCTTGGTCTTCTTTGACATGAATGTGCTCACCGTTCTCACTGTTTTATTTTATAGAATTGATATTGTTATCTCTCTATGACTATACACATACATAACCTTTGTGTTTGGCGGTGTCTTCAATATGTTCTTTGTCTTGAAATCTACACTATAGACTATCCTTTTGAAGAAATAGATCAATAGAAAAATATTTTTAAAGAAATCATGAAAAATTTGAGAATATAAACCTTCTTCCATTGCCCTTAGTTCCTCCTGCTGAAAATAATCAAATTGAGAGCTAGTGCTTCCAAAGGTTATGGGATTGCTAACATCCATTTCTACATTTCAAAGATATTTGATGAAAGAATCACAAGCTTTGTCATAAGTTTGGGAGATATCTCGAAGGAAAGTGATGTACATATAAAGTACATTCAATGGTTGCTTTGTATCCAGTACTTGATATTTGTCTTCATATATATAGAGAATCTTCTTGACAAACTCAAATGGATTTGAAAGGCAATAGAGGCAATCTAATTATCCATTTATCCTATTCTCTCGTAAATATAGAAAATTACTCAATAAATCTCTTCACTTCTTTTTCAATGACCTTGCTTCCAGTTTTGAGGAGCATGGCCAAGACCTACATGAAAAATGATGAAACGAGTATTTTAAATAATGGTAAAAAGAAATATGAGAAAGCTCTTGAAATCCAGAACATAAAGATCTAACCTTGAATGCCTAGCTAATCATTTATTTCATAATCACTGCACGATGGTTTTCAAGTGCCTCAAATGTTTTCTCAACTATCTTATGATATTTACTGGATTTGGGTTTTATTTTATGAGCAACCATCGTCAATAAATTTTGTATCTTCATTATTGATTTTTCATCTCTGTTCATAAAAAAATTCATCCATATTTCACATCCATCCAAATAAAAGTTGAAGATGTCAAATATTACTGGTAGATTTTAAGAACTCAAGGAAAAGTTAAGTAGGCTATCCAAAAGTTCAAACATAACAGTCCCTTTCAAGATCGGGAAACATAGAAGACGTCCTAAAGCTTCTAGGGTATCTTTACAAAAATAGCTTGAATCTAATGAGTCAAACAACAATTTCTCCTACTATCAATTTCTCACAAATTCTTAAAATTCTTAAATATCCCCTACTAACAATTTCTCACAAATTCTTAAAATTTTAAAAATTTCACCAATTGAACTTGGTCTCCTTTGATGTTTACAAAATACTTAATATGGGCAATGAGCTAGAAGATAAAAACTGAAATCCTTATCAAATTTGGTAGGTAGAGTGTATTTGTGATATTCTTGCAAAAATACCAAATCATTGATAAGCATTACAAGATTCATTCATTTGACATTAGTCTCTTGAGTGACTATAGAAACTTTGTAATATTTTCTTTTCTTCATTTACATTGATTCTTACCTTGTTTTGATTTGAATCTCCTATGGTTTTTAAATCTGATTTGACCTCCACTAACTTGCATGGGGGAAAAGGACTTGAACTTCTAACCATTGATTCCTTCATATACACTTTCTCTGCATCATTTGCAAAGTATAACATACTCTCTGAACAATACTTCAATGCACGTTTAGTGACAGTAGGTTTATATTTCAATATCTTGGCATACTCTGTTAGAACATGGAACATATAGTTGTAAACATGTTTCATTTTCAATTCATTCAATGTGAAATGACTCCCTCCCTTACTAGTTGCCATGACCTAAACAGGCTCAAAAATTTAAAAATAATGCTACAATCAGTAAAACTAAGAAAAAAGAAGTAGTTAGACATTTCATACCACTATGTTACCCATCACTCAGGATGATACTCAAAGAACATGTTGTTAGGATAATCGGTGGACAAGTGAAAGGGGCGGGGGTGAATCAGTTGTCAATAGATTATATCAATTAAGCCACTTTATAACCTTTAACCAGTGCACATAAACATTGAATACCGGAATAGAAGAAACAGATACCGGTAAATAGTAAAACTTAAGAATGAAACAGATAATCAACACAATGTAACCATACCACATAACACCATGATTTGTATGTGGAAAACCTGATAAAGGGAAAAACCATGGTGGGAAGCCTACCCACAATCAGATGATACTTCTATAGAAAGTATGTGATACAATTAAGGGCCTACACATGTAGGAAGGCACACTACCTAGAGCACACTGCTCATTACAAAAGAGTCTCACTGGCTATAGAGAGGTTATAACCACCTCAAAATAATTGGACAACAATCCAGAAGAATGAACTGCCAGAGATAGCATCTACCATGCCTGATTACTATCCCAATTAAGCTCAATACTGGAGGCTTTGACCTCTTACATAAACCCAATTCGATATTCAATGATCGACCAAATATCCTTCGCATATGATATTATATTTCCATTCCCATACCCATTACATTCCATGATCTACAATGAGATCTTACATCAATTTATACCAACCCTAAGGCCTAAACCAATTAGGTAGGCCACCTAAAAGATATTACAATAAGATAATTACATAAATCCATATTATAATGATATGCCATGTCAACTTTAAACCAAAACAACATTAACCAATCCATAAATCATCTCAGTAACGTGTAGAGAACACATTATCATGATACCGGTCCATAACCTAGATAGGTACCGGACCCAATTTGGGTCCACCATGCAAAAGCAATGTCTTCAATTAGTTGAGGCATGAACAAAGATCATCTTCAACATCCTGAATTCCATCTAGAAGCCACACTAACACACTTATTCATCCTATCAAATATTCTTAGAAAAAGCTCTACCGGTAAAACCTTAAACCCTTACCAGTATAGGCTTACTAGAGTGTATGATAGCATCCGATCACCAGTTCAATACCAACTGACCAAAATATGCTCCAACAACATGTAACACATAAAACCAAGCATACTCCATTGATCCAAACATGCCAGAAGTGTCCAACAGATAGTCCCTTCTGCCGATAACACTAGATCTTTTATCGGTAACCAAAACCTGTCTGTCGGTAACCAACCATAACAACTAGTGTTGAAATCAACAACAAAACATCAATGCAACACATAATAAATTCCTCCATATTTCCAACACATGTAAGAAATTCCATAGGAACAATAAAGTCTATGACATGTAGCAAAAATCAATACAAGAAGAAATATGGTAAGAAAAACACCCACCTCTTATGTGTGGTTGTTTCCCCAATTGACAACAAACTCGATGTATTCACACTTATTATGTGGTCTTATGGGCCAGTAATGGTGCTTAGGAATAAGGCCTCACATGAATAAATCATAGAATTTTGGTGTTATCAGGAAACTTGGAGAGTTACATGCCAGAATATACTTGAGACTCATTGACCATGCTATGCCTTCTACATATATCTTGTATCTTGAAATAACGGGGCAATAGAACTATCTCAATAATTTGTGTATCCAAAGATATTTACTTTTTGAATGATGATATACTACAATGTTAGGCACAATTACATGAATGTTTTTAGTCACACCAATGTAAATAGAATTGAACATAATTGGCCTCAGATCCAAAAAGACTATTTTCTAAATAAGTAAACATATTGTAGAAAAAATCTTTTATAAAGTAGATATACTTTGATAGGTTGGAGAGACCACTTCAACCTTAAAAGGCTTAAAGGTTACTATAATTTTCTTATCAATATGCAATCACAAAGGCATGCAAGTATAGTTCCATATTGTTGCAATAGGAATACTCCCAATACTTCCAGTACTATTCATCCAATAATGAAAAGGAACACTAAAACATTGGAAGTATGTCTAATGGGACATTTCCAACCAATAATTTGTATGGGACATTGCAGGGTTTTAATTAAATGGTTTTGAGGTAGGATTTTTTATTAGATCTCACCCTTGTAATAGGCTGAGAATTGAAGTTTATCACTTTGGTTGTGATACAAAATAGAAAAATTTGACACTTCACTTTGGATTTAGTAGAGAATACTTTATACTTATGAGTACACTAGTTGGGAAGTCTGGAGTCTTTGAAACCATCATTAGACTTTAAACTAGTTCTATGTAAAATAAATTGTTGGAGTTAAATAGATATCTATAAAGAAACTCTTCAGTATACTTTGTCTAGATGTATATTGTATAAAGTTTGGCATTATAAGTCTATATGTAAGCTCTCTTCATTTTGATCATAAAGTGTGATATGAAACATTGGTTCAGAATCTATAATATAATTTTATTCAGAACAACATTATCTCTTAATATTATAAATTGTAGAAATCTCTTGTCACTCAAAAATTAAATTAAATTCTCTTACCTGTATATAAAGTCTGTCATTCCAATTGGGGATCTCGTTGCACTTCATGTAAGGTCCTATCTCTTGGGAGAAAGGAAGGGATTCCCTTTCCAATAGGCAGTTGTATCTTTACAAATATAGCTTGAATCTGATGAATCAGACAACAATTTCTCCTACTAACAATTTCTCACAAATTCCCTTGGGTGTGGTTTGTGAGATTTTGTTTCACTAGGAAAAGTATCTTTGTTATATATCCCTACCCTTTGATATCTGGGACACTTTTTCTATGATCCTTTCGCTACATTAGACCTACCCTCAAAGACAATTCCAGAATGACAGTCCTTACCATTGAGGCATGGTCATTTGTATTCAGAGGAATCATATTATCTCATGTTACCTTTGCATAAGACAAAAGATTGAACCTTTTGATATCATTTTACATTATCTTAATTCTATAACCTTGTGAGAAGGCTCAACTCTTTGTTTCTAGTTTATGCTACTCATGGCTAGATATGCATTGATCACTATCTCAGGATATTTCTAGCCTTTGTGATTGTTGTCTTGACTATCTATGTGACTGCGATATTTGCAACGCTCTTCATTACTTTATGACATGCCCTTTTTACTAAGAAACATCAATATACACCTTATTGTCAATATTTATACCTTCATAGCTTCATGAATGTCCTAAGTATTTTACATTGTGTATGGCATACTAGTAGTCTGATACCTTATTTTGAGAATCCCATCTTAACTTTCATTCTCTTATGATATTAGTTTCCATTTGTTGTTCAATATCTCTATTATTGAACTATGTTATGCTGCCTTTGTGGTTTGTGCATGTGAAATGTTTTCACTATTATGAGAATGGTGTGATGCTCACTATTTTCTCTTATGATGTAGCTACTAGGACTATATTTCGGTCCTTCCTGTAGGTCATTAATGCTTTATTATCATCAATATTGTTGATTCATATTGTCTATTTCATTTTCTCTATCCTTGAGACCCTAGAACAACTTGAATCATTTTCATAAAACCTTGACTATTTTAACAGTCCTTGCTCACTATGATGACATGCTATGAAGGCTTGTGTCGTACGAAACCCTTTCTTTTCACAATTGATTAAAAATTCTTTCCATTACTTAGATTGCTCATGAATATGTCTTAAATCTTTAGGATACTCTTATTGTGCTCTTTACATTGTGATATTGGCTTTCTTAACACCTTAGCATTAGTTCTATAAGATGACTACCTTGATGACTCTTTTTTAACCCATAATTATTCCTTTAACAGGGTTTAACCCTTAACCGGGTGATCCCTAATAGGATTGGTTCCTAATAGAACCTATTGTACTAGTCTTTAACTGGACAAGGCTCCTAACAGAGTGGACTTCTAAAGAGTTCACAAACAGCTTGTGGGTATTCATCTCCACCATGGTTTTTCCCAGTTGGATTTCCACGTGAAAAATATGTGTGTCATATGTGATGTCTTTTTCATGTGATGCAATGTTGTTTTCTGTCAAGTGGTGAATCATGTTGATCTAGCTGTTTATATATATATATATATATATATATATATCTTTGATGGTAGATTACTTTTTCATACACTAGGGTGAAATGAAAATGAAGTATTAGATTGTATGAGAAGATAAGTGTCAACTAGTTTATTCTTGTCTCAGTTACTCTGGGTTTTGCCAGTTGTACTCTGTTCAAGACTGGTGTTACTGTTAGTCTGCCTAAACACAGTGTCTACTGACAAACCAGTTTAGGATTGTGTTTTTGTCTGTACTGATTCACCCCCCCCTCTCAATACCAATTTGGTACTATCCATTCATCATTGAGTTATCAAGGAGAAGATCCTATTAGGAGTCACCTGGTCAAGGTATTTACCTCAGCCTTGTTAGAAGCTTTGATTTGTTAGGATCAATCTGTCAAGAGGATTTAGAACCGAGATATTGAGTCACCCTATTAGGGGATTTTACAATTTGAGTCTTGTTAGGACCTACCCAGTTAAGGGATTTTAGCTATTGTAATTGCAAGATAAGAACAATGAATGATCTATGCATAACACTCTACTCCTTTCTTGATCAGATTCAATTAAGTTCTAAGTCTATATCTCTTTGGTATATCTTCACACACACACTTTTTCAGCTTCTCACACTTCTCAAAATCACCAACACTCCAAAACATCAACCTTCCCAATATAAATAACTTTTACAACTAGGTCGACATCAAAACCCTAAGACTTACTACATAGATCACCACAGATCTTTACAACTCATTATAGATCATCATAGGGATCATTAAAATCAATTGCAAATCAATATCAATCGTTAAATGTAATGTGTGAATAATGTAATATCATTATGGCAGAGGAGTTAGTCGATCATTGGAGATCAAATTGGGTTTGTAAGAGGATTTAGTCCTCCGATATTGAGCTTAACCAGAACTGTACTCAGGCATAGGAGATGTTATCTTTTGCAGTTCAACACTTCTCTAGATTATAGTTTGGATTTGTATGTAGTTAGTGAGAATCCTTTAGTGATGAGAAGTGTGCTCTAGGTTGTTGGCCTTCCTACAAGTGCAAGCCCCTTAATTGTAAATTCACATACTTACGACAAAAGTATTATCTGACCATGAGTAGACATCCCACCATGATTTTTCCCCTTAAATATTTTTCCACGTACAAATATTGGTGTTGTGTGGATGGCTTTTATTTTGTGATTATTGTGTATGCTTAATTGGATTAACTACTATTCTTGTAATCTTATTTTAAATTAATAAAGCTTTCGGTAATCTGTGATAACTGATTCACCCCCCCCTCTCAGTTGTCTTTCAGTTATCTGAACTGTCTAACATATTCTCCATGATCAATAGTCATATAAGTGATATAAACCGTAGCTTCTATCTTTATTATCAATGATTTGTGACTATACTGCTCCACTCATTGCCCTCTTCAAACTTCTAGCAAAGACACTTATTAGTTGTGATTTAGCCTTGAGCCCTTCAACCATGTATTATCCATGTTCATTCTATTGTCTATCCTTTTAATCTCTTTCACTTGATTTTGCATTCTTATCTTTACACTGTGAGGTACGAAGGTCTAAATTTTTTCTTTTTGGTAGTGATCACTAATCTCTACAAGAATGATTTGGCTTGACCTGGGGCACTGATATGTAGGTCATCATTGTGCATTTCCATCCCTTTAAAGGCTTTTAAAAAATTCTCATTGATTACTTTAGTACTAAGCCTACAAGGCTTTGCTTCTTGGATGTTTAAGATGATCATTAATGTGAACTGCTTCATGGTTTTGGGACTGCTATACGACCATATTATTGAATATCTAGCACATATAGTGTTGTGGCTGCATTGATAGTGTTCTTGGGAAATGCATCTTTGTATTTTACTGCTATTACTCTCTTTTGGTAATCTTTTGGGCTGTTATCATTTCTTTATTAGATGGGGCCTTCTAACCTTTTTAACCTCCCTATCTTATCAATATTCTCACACTTTCAACAACAAACACCATAACATGCAAGAACTTACAAAATTGAACATCAATGAGTAATTAAACCGTCCTATTACATTCTTGTGGGGTAGGAAAAGTTGGCACATTATCAACTACCTCCTCCACCTATTGATCATCTACATGCATAAGATGACCTCTACAGTGGCTTTCTAGTGAAAAAATTCAAACACCATAACATGACTCCCAATGGTGATGTAACTTGTGAGTAGAGGGACCATATTTGTAGTGCCCTGGGTTTTTTTTTTTTACTTTAGTTTCTCTTTTTATGGATATACTCATGATTTGGTGATTTTAAAGTTGAAAAAATCTAAAAATTCTAGTACAATGTTTGTCCAAAAGATGGATTTAGAACAGATTATATTTACAATAAGAATACATTAGATAAACTATATTCTTTTCAAGCTACCTTGCACATGGATTATCATTGTTTCATGCAAGACTAATGGAATTGAGAAATTGTTTTAACATTCAATACTTCACGATGAAAGTAAGATTAAAGAACTTCAATTCTCATGAGCATGGGAAAAAGGGTATGAACTACCACCAAATGTTGCCATCATCACACTATGGGTAATGTTTGTGTAACTGATGATTTTCACTCAATATAGGTGCTCTTATTGGGAATCAATATATATTGCCAAAATAGTGAAATCAAGCTCTTAAAGGTTCTCTTATCATTAATAATGAGGTGAATATAAAGCTCATTCAAAGGAAATGTTGTAGCTTCATTTTGTGTGTTTCCCTCATTCTCCATGAACTACACCTTGAAATCCTTCATGAAAATGGTGCTAATATTGGGTAGCATTATATCTTCATGCTCAATTAAAAGGTAAAAAACCATTATTTCTCTTATAACACCTTCTAATGCCATAAACTACTAGTAGATTAGAATTCTTCATAGACTGCCAATTTTCTATAAATCTTGTGCAAGTTAGGAAATATCAGAGGAAACTATAAAAACCAGATTTTTTTACCATCATTCAAATAAGATATTAATTTGTATGAATTTATCACATGTTATATATATTAATAGAAACAGTTGTTTTTGTTTTCTTTATGCAAATCTATGAAGGCTCATGTGAATATGCAAGGTCCATTACCACAAAATTGATAGAAGTTGTAGATTGTCCAACAAGCTACATTTATAATCTTTGAAGTACCATTGAAGAGTTGATGTATTTATACCTTTGGTGATTGACTGACAGACATTTTTTTTAATAGAAATGACACTTGAGACTAATTATATGGTGGTCATATGGGACTTTAGACATAAATGACCACTGCCCTCATATTGTCATATCTCTTAGAAAACCTATTATAGTTCATTCTTCACTATTTAGAAAACTATGAGCATACTTTTTTTTCATATAACTTGTGATTATTATGTACTCGTACAAAGTCTTTGCTAATGCATATAATGTACATTTGGAGTATCTTCTCATTATTATATTAACAATTAACTAAATCAACAACTAAATATATGACTAAATTATTGACTAAATCACTACCATGACTAAATAAATAGCCACTTAACAACAATCAATGACTAAATTAATGACTAAATTAGTGACTAAATTAGTGACTAAATCAATGACTAAATCAATTACCAAATCGATGACCAAATTGATCAATCAAAACAACCAATAAATGACTAAAATAGTTTACTCATAAATTTGGTCACATGATTTATGACTGGAAATGAACTACCAATGGTCACGTGATCAAATTTAGTCATTTATATGCAATTTTTGGTAGTTTTTTTAGTCATATATTATTGTTTTTGTACTAGTGTTGATAGTGATTATTCACATCATATGACCAATGACAAAAGAAAATTTGTGAGTATGGAAAGGTATGATTGTGGAATAGTTAGATTTAGAGATGACAAAGCCTGTACAATCTATGGGAGAGGTTCTATTTATTTTGATGGTAAGCATAACACTGAGGATGTCTTGTACGTTGAAGGGTTAAAAAACAATCTTTTGGGTGTTGGACAAATGGTTGATAAAGGTTATGATCTACAATTCAAGGATAGTAAATGCAAGATCTTGAATGCCTCTGGTATAGAGATTGCATTTTGGACTAAGAATGAAGGTAACATTTTTCATTTGAATGCTGGTGAGAAAATTTATTTGCTTGCTTAGATTGAAGAGAGTTGGTTGTGGCATAGGAGAATGTGTCATGTGAATTTTGATTCAATTATTAAGATCAGTTCTACATATGTTATTACAGATCTGCCTAATATTGTTAAGCTTTCTTATCCAGTTTGCAAGGAATATTAGTTGGGTAAGAAAACAAGGATTTCTTTCAAAAGAGAATAGTATAATCAGAAGGATTGCTAGATCTTGTGCATACTGACCTGTGTGGACCTAAAAGTGTTAGAAGTGTGCAGGGTGAGATATTTTATGCTGTTAATTGATGATTATTCTAGGATAATGTGAGTTGTCTTTTTGAAGGAGAAATCAGAAGCATTTGATAAATTTAAGATATTCAAAGCTAAGGTTGAGACTGAGTCTAGACTGAAGGTGAAGAATTTTGTTCTGCCAATTTCAATTGATTCTGTGAAAAGCATGGGATTAGAAGACAATTATCTACTCCTAGAAGTACCTCTCAGCAAAATGGAGTTGTTGAGATGAAGAACATAACTATTTTGGATGCTAAAAGGACTATATTGATTGAAGGAAATGTTTCAAGTATTTACTAGAGAGAAGCCATTAACAGTGCTATTTACACATTCAATAGAGTTCACATCAAAGGTGATGCCGATAAGACCCCTTATAAGCTTTGGTTTGGTCATGTTCCTACTGTGAGATATTCCATAGTATTTGATAGAAAATGTTATATCAACAGAGATGAGGATAAATGAAAAATTTGATGCTAGAAGTGATGAAGGTATCTTCTTGGGATATTCTACAAAGAGCAAGGTCTACCGATGCTACAATAAGAGACTGATAAAGATAGTGTAGAGTGAAAATGGGAAGGCGGATGAGAACCTTGGGAAAGAGATCACAACATGTGGTTATGATTATGGTCAACATTTTGTTTTAGCCCATATTCAGACTGAAGAGCCCAAGCAAGATGATCTGATAGAAATTGTTAATCCAAATGTTGTTGCTTCTAGTGATGGAGTGTAGGAACCTGATAATCAAAAAAATCAAAAGACTCTGAGGTATGTAAGATTGAATTATTTTGAAAATTAGATTATTGGTGATAAGAATAAGGGTGTGATGACTACAAGAAAGTTAGTTGTTGAAGAAGTATGTCAGAATTCTAAAGTTGAACCTAAGGATTTTGTTGAAGCTTGTAAAGATGAAAGTTGGATGAGATCTCTAGAAGAGGAAGTAGATTAGATTGAAAAGAATAATACTTGGGAACTTGTGTCTAGACCTAAGGATTAGAATGTCATTGGTGCTAAATGGGCATTCAGATACAAGCTGAATGAAGTCGGTTAACTTGTCAGAAATAAAGCAAGATTAGTTTGGAAAGGATATTCACAACAAGAAGGAATTGATTATGAGGAGACTTTTTCTCTAGTTGCTAGACATGAAGCTGTTAAATTGCTGCTTGCTTATGCTTCTTATAAAGATTTCAAAGTATATAAGATGGATGCCAAATTTGCCTTTCTGAATGGTGATCTTGAGGAAGAAGTTTAATTTGAACAACTTGATGGATTTTCATTGTTAGATGATGGAGACATGGTATGTAAATTGAAGAAATCTCTTTACACATTGAAACAAGCCCCTAGAGCCTAGTATGCTAGATTAGATAAATACTTTTTGAAATTGAGATTTACTAAAGGTGCTACTAACAGTAATCTATATTTAAAGATTGAAAATGATAACATCCTGATTGTTCAAGTCTTTGTTGATGATATTATCTTTGGTGGTAATGATGACTTGAGTATGAAGTTTTTTGGTGATATGCACAAAGAATTTGAGATGTCTATGATTGGTGAGATTAAATTTTTCTTAGGTTTCCAGATTGCAGAAACTAGAAAAGGTATATTCATATCTCAAAATAAGTATGTGAAGGAGCTACTGAAGAATTTTGGATTAGATGATTTCAAACCAATTGGAACTCCTATGATGACTAGTTTTAAATTTCCTAAAAATGATGAATCTCCGAAAGCTAATCAGAGTTTGTATAAATCTATGCCTGGTGGATTGCTATATATTATTCAGACTAGATCGAACATTATGCATGTTGTGTATTTGGTTGCTAGATACCAAGTTGATCTGAAATAGACTCATGTTACTATTGTTAAGAGCATATTCTTGTACTTGAAGAGAACTGGGGATTTTGGTTTGTGGTATCCTAGGAATAATGATTTTATGCTATGTACTTACACTAATGTTGGTTTTGTTGTTCATGTTAATGACTAGAAGAGCACTACTATTGGAGTAGTCTTTTTGGGTAAGAATTTGGTTTTATGGGCTAGTAAGAAACAATATTCAACATCCGTATCCACTGTTGAAGTTGACTACATTGTTGTTTTTAGTAATTGCACTCAGGTAGTTTGGATGAAATAAACGTTGAAAGATATTAGAGTTATTCATGATGAACCTACTGTTATCTACTGTGATAATTATAGTTCTATTAACATGTCAAATAATCTAGGGCCATTCAAAGACTAAACATGTGTAAATGAAATATCATTACTTGAGAGACCAAGTCAGTGAAGAGAAGGTGAAGATGGAGTATGTATCTACAGAGGAACAAATTGTTGATATTTTCCTTAACCCTTTGCCTGCGAATACATTTTCCTACTTGAGAGACAAGTTAGGGGTATCCACCCCTCTTGATGATAACTAGATGCATGGATTTGTATCAATCTGGTAGATTCCAGAGCTTTATCTTTTTATCCAGATTGGTGTGTTGGTACTACTCCTCTGCTAGAGTAGTTTGTTGGCTTGGTTGTGTGTCCCAGGGGGAAAGAGTTTCATGTTTTTTTATGGAGAGAGAGTTTGGTTTTCTATTTTGAGATCTTTGGCATTGCTCAAAAGGGGCAGAGAGATCATGTGAAAAAATTCTTTATATATCTTGATCTTAGGGGGAGTTTGCTGGAGATATCTCTTTCTTTTGCATTGATTGTTTTTCACATTCATATATTGTCATCAATGCAAAAGGGGGAGATTGTTGGATATTGTCATGCATTTTTGTTTCTAGGATATGTTTTTGTCATTGATGTTAACATATTCCTATGAATTCATCCGATGTGATTGAGAAGATCTTATAATCCATTTTTGTTGTTGGTGGTTTGTTGGTCATTGTTTTACAGAGTTCAGTATATCCTCTAATATATTCCAATATGATCAGATCTTGTGATGATATTTTGATATATTTTTTGGATGGTATTATGTATCTTCATTTTTGATGGTTCATGATTTGGTTATCCACAAGTTATCCTTCTTCATGAAAGTTGTCGATTTGGTTGTGTTCTTGAGCTTTCAGATGTTGATCGATGAAGATTTGGTAAGTGGTGTTGGTGCAACTATTCTTGATGATTATAATGTGCTTTCTAGTGTTTTATAGTTGTGTCCTATTTGTTTTGTTTATCTGCATTGATCTTTGTGTGAGTTTTTGGTGGTTTCTATCAACAAGTATTGATTTGCATGTTATGCGATATTTTTGGTGGTAGAGCATGTTGCGGTTGATCTTGGCATGATTTCCGCTAGATTTGTGCATTTCTGAATTTGGTTCAAGTCCACTCTATGCTATGTAAATATTCTATTGGTCTGGTGGTCGATCTTTTTATCATGTGGTGTAATTTTTTAATTGTGAGTTAAGGGTTAGGGTTTAGCCTACCTTGTTATCAAGGTTGATGAATTGTATATATAGGTGATATATTCATGTAGTTTGAGTGTTGATGTTGTGTCTACATTATCAGAGAGAGGTGTATGTGTGAACAAGTTATTTATCCTTAGGTGTTGAGTTTGAGGAGAGATTCGTGTTGCAGAGCAGGTGTATGTGCTTAACAAGAACTATAATCTGGTATTTGGGGATGTTATTATTTTAGTTCATTTATTTTGGATTGTAGTTTGAATCTTATTGTAAGTCAGTGAGACTTCCCTTAGGCTTATGCACTTCTGGGCCATTATATTTGAGTAGTGAGGTAGTGAGCTCTAGGAAGTGTGCCTGAATGCATGTGCATTACCCATTGTCATATTATTACATACTAAAGAGTAAAAAATTAGTTGCTGGAATTTTAGCGGACATGAAGCGGGAGTAGGTGGAAAGGACGAATCTTAAGACTGCCCTGACTCCTCTGAGATAAATGGAAAGGATCTGGTAGATGGGGACCCACAAGGTGGTGACAAGCCTCTTGATCCTGATGGGGGGAGGGGAGAATCACATGCTGGAGACAACCCAAGGTAGGGACCCATTAGAAGGGACATCAGTCAGTTCTGGATATCTTTGTTCAGTGTTAAATCAAGTGGAAATTCTTTGCTCCCTGTAGTGTGTAATATCTTAGAACCAAAAAAGGGTAGAATTTCTATTCAAGTTCCAGATCTAGTGATTGAGCATAACATTAACCTTATGGCTCTTACTCTGGTTGGAAAACTTTTGGGCCCTGGACCAAATATTGATATTGTTAGGGCATTTGCTAAACGTAAATGGGTGCTCAAAGGTCAAGTGAAGATCACAACCATATCCAAAGGCACATTTTCTATGTTCTTCTCTTGTGAGGAAGATATGTCGAGGGTGCTTTGTGATGGACCTTGGTTGATTGGAAAATATAAGCTTGCCCTGCAAAAATGGTTGCCTAAGATGGACCTAAATGAATCTTTTTTTTTACAAGCTCTTGTTTGGGTCAGATTACTGGGCCTTCCACTAGAGTTCTGGGTTGAATATGTTTTCAAAGGAATCGCTAGTTCCTTTGGGGAACCCTTATCTATGGACCCTATCATAGTGGCTAGAAGAAGATTCACCTTCGCAGGGATTTGTGTGGGAGTTATGCAAGGAATGGATATGCCTTTATCTATTGAGATTAACTCCATATTGGGAAAGTGGGTCCAACCTATGCAATATGAAAGTGTCCCTTTCGCATGTTTTCACTACAAAAAATTGGGGCATACTACTAAAAAATGCCCTCTATAGGCTGTCAAAGAGAAACAGAAGAAAGACATGACAAGGAAATAGACATCCATAAATCATGCTAAGCAACTGGTGATTGCTGAAGGAAAAACAATGGTAGAAGAAGCCTAGAGTGTAATCATCGCTGACACTTTTGAGCAACAGGGGAACATTAATTCAGAAAAACAAAAAAACCATGTGTTTGAAGATGGGAAAGAGGATAAAATAGGCAAAGATGAGAGAGAACAAAAAAACACCATTCACGATGAACAACAAAGTGATAACCTGGAAGATGGAGAAATACAGGTGGTTCTGTAGACCAAGGAGGAAGTATATTTGAAGTGCACTATGGAAAGCACTAACAGAGATTTCCCTAGATCTAACTATGAGGATGCCCAAGGGTGTTTGATCCTTGGATAGATCTCGTCATCAGAATCACAACAGTCAGTGGATATGGTGAAATCTACCTTTCAGTTGTCCCCAATGACTTCATTGCTTAACATAAGTGCTAAGTGGGATGATGATGATGCTTTCAAGAAGAAGACAACCACCCAAAAAAACCAAGAGGATGATATCCAAAATAATGAAGCTATGGAAAGAAAGAAAGTTGGAAAAAAGGGGCCAAAATCAACCCCTCAAGATATTCCAGTCAAGACAAGAAATAAGATAGGCCAATACAAGTTTTATCCCCTCTTCCTCTAGAAGAAGATCAGCAAGCTAGATCAAAGATCAAGAGGTAAGAAATAATATAGAGGATGGTACTCAGATGACCATCCTTGATGTATATTCCCTAAAAAGAAAAAGAAAATTGTTTCAAGGAATATTCATGGATTGAATAGTCCACAAAAATAGGATGTTCTTAGAAATTTAGTTAGAGAGCATAAACTAGATATTATTCTTATCCAAGAAACTAAAATGACTAAAAAGAAAGTTGAGAAGATTAAGCTTTTTAAGGATAGTGGATTTTTAGGAGGTAGCTCGAATGGTGCTTCTAAGGGCATTGCCATTTAATGGAATCTAAGGCATGTTACAGGGGTGCTTGTTAAGTAGGATAATAATTTGGCTTTGTTAGGTTTCATCATTTAGGAGATGGTACCTCTTGGATCTTGACTAACATTTATGCCCCTAATAATATACTAAGTATAAGTAAATTTTGGAAGAAGTTGGAGGCCATTTGGTCTCCTCTTAAGGATGAATGGTGGATGGTTATGGGGGACTTAAATACCCCTCTCCGTGACAATGAGAAGTTTGGGGGTGTCCCATCCCAATTAGATAGTAGAATGGACCTACTTAACTTTATTAATAACTAGGGTTTGCATGATATAGCTCTCCAAGGTGCCAATTTTACTTGGACCAACCAAAGGGAAGGGGGAGATCTTATTCAAGTCAGATTAGAGAGGGCCCTAATCTCTAATGACTAGTTTAGTAATTATCTATGCTCTGTGTTGGCTATTTCACAGATTGGTTCAAACCACTTTCTTGTGGTTTTTATGGCAGAGAATATAAGTGTAAAAATAAACTTCTCGTTTAGATTAGAAAGGATGTGGCTAGATCATCCTAACCTTGAGAATATCATTGAGGAGTGGTGGTTGATTGATGTCAAAGGTACTACTATGTATAGAATGGTGAAAAAATTAAGGCATGTTAAAGATAATATTAAGAAATGGAACAAGGAAGTTTTTTGGGATCTTCTTGTTGCCAAGTCAAAAACATAGCTTGAGACAAAAGAAATATAGGATAAAATCCAAACCAACAGATATAATGAGGTGTCTATCAGAGAGGAAAATGAATTCCTTGTCAAGTATCATAAGATCATCAGAAGAGCAGAAGAATTTTGGAAACAATGGTCCAGAACTCGTTGGCTTAAAGTTGGGGATAGAAATATCAGGTTTTTCCATATTACTGCTATGAAACATATGTTGGGATCCAATAACACTGAGAAGGGGGACTGAATTAGTGTTATACTAGAATGATCAATTTTAGCCTTATTAAAATATGCATACACCAACCAGTATATTGGTACATACAAAATTGAAAGAAGTAAAGAAACCAATAAGCCTATCACATAAATGAGAATCATAACACATATAATTATATGTGGAAAACCTCAAAGACGAAAAAATACGATGGGATTTGTGACCCATAATATCAATCCACTGGCCATATGAAGAGATATTACATAAGATAAGGGGCATGCACTTGCAAGAAGGCTTACAACCTAGAACACACTACTCAATCAAAAAAGGAGCCTCACTAACTACATATAAATCTAGACTACAATCCAAAGAAGTGTTGAACTGCTAAGATAACATCTTCTATGCTAGAATACAGTTCCGGTTTAAGCTCTATCTATTTCGATCTGAAACCCTAAACCCTTTACCAGAATAACCCTTACATAAATATCCTCACATACATAATCTCTCTGATATATTTTTCATATTCGTGTATCCATCGCCATATCTTATATTCTTATCCATTGTCTATATCAAAAATGATCTAATTCAACTAACCTATATGCCCTATACCAATTATTATGCCTTATGTCAACTTACAAAGATATATATGATATCAAATTACATGTCGACTAGATAACATGAATGCATAAATATTGAAAACAATTGCCAATGCCAGATCCAAGAGATGTTGACCTCCAATACCGATAACCATATTCTTAACTATGTAGGGCTACATTTCTAGTGACCAAAGAAATCTTTCTGTCCTACCGGTGCCAGTGAAGTGCCTGTGAAGTGCCTGCGGGTACACAAATAGCATCTTCATATGTTGGATTCAGTATCGGTGTAGTTCCGATTGTCTTCACGAAAACCCTCCTTCAATCTTCAAATGATGTCTGCATGTATAGATCTTCTTATTCTCACATATATCTTCACACAATCCTTTATCGCACTCCACACTTGATCTTACAAATAATATCTTACATTTATACCATAACCTAGGACCAATTTTAGTAGGTCGACTCTACAAGATATATTACAATAAAATCATTTTATAAACAAAACAATATCCAATGCAATAACTGATTCAACATGTTGGCTCAATGCATCTACAACACTAATAAGTCATCTCCATAGCGTGCCATGCTGATCTGGAGAAGATAAACCTACCGGTGTAACCTGGACCTATTTGCCAGTAACAACAAATATGTAAATATGAATATGCCAATTAACAAAACTTTAAGACAAGGTGTCCACATGATGTCTTCAAAATAACCAAGTGTTTTCCATATCATTCCATGTGTCAGTGATCATTATATCTTGCTGGTGTACCAGATACTAGTGACTGTGCATAAGTCACTTGCTTGCTAGTGAATGTTGTTGATTCTCCAAAGTGCAAGAGTTGATAAGTGTTTAGTAGGTGTTGACATCAATGAAAAAACCATACAAAATACCAACAATCTCCCCCTTTGGCATTGATGGAAACACAAGATGAAAAAAACATCAAAGTGCCAAAATAGAAATGCCAAATACCAATAACAAACAATCTCCCAAAAAGAGATCATAACCAGAAATCAAAATATAGATACAGAGAGTAATAATCTCTCCCAAATAACAATCTCTCCCCCTGGGAGCAACATATGTTTTCCTTGTGTTTTTCCATACCAATATTTCCCCCTTTCACATCAAATGCCAAAGTTATTACAAAACCAAGTTCATATACAAAATACCAACCAAATTAGTATACCAACTACTCACCCTGAGAAGTAGCTTCCTCATCAAAGTCGAAGTAAAAATATTTCTTTGTTAATTCTACCAGTTGATGACAAACATCAACTTCCTAAATCTCTACCAGTGGGGGTATGACCACAAGCTGGTCTTTGAGATATTCAAAAGTCTCCTTAGGCAGAGGTTTAGTGAAGATATCTGCAATCTACTCTTTAGTATTCACATAAACCAGTTTTATCTCCTTTCCTTGAACATTTTCCCTTAGAAAAATCAGTTTGATAGAAACATGTTTGGTTTTAGAATGTAATACTGGATTCTTAGATATATCAATTTCTATAGTATTATCACAATAGATAGTAATAGGTTCCTTACATTTGCTTAAGCCATAGTACTTGTGTATAGTTAGTTGCTACTGCAACATATTCTAATTCTGTTGTTGATAAAGATGTACAACTTTGTTTCTTATTCAACCAGGAAACTAGTCTATTTTCAAGAAAGAATGCTCCACCAGTGGTGCTTTTTCTATCATCCACATCTCCTACCCAATTTGCATTTGTGTATGCACATAATTCAAATTTTTCATCTCTAGGATACCATAATCCAAGATTTATAGTGCCTTGTAAGTACCAGAAAATCCTTTTTACTGCTGATTCATGGTTTTCTCTTGGATTGCTCTGAAATCTTGAAACAATACATATTGCATTCATAATATCAGGTCTGGTTTGTGTCAAATATAGTAAACCTCCTATCATAGATTTCTATCTAGTTGGATTTATAGGTGTAGATTCATCCCTTAGTGATAGTTTGTCATTTGTAGTCATAGGTGTGCTTACCGGTTTAGAGTTCTCCATCCCAAATTTCTTTAGTAACTCTTTTAAGTACTTGGATTGACTCAAGAATATACCTTTATCAGTTTGTGAAATCTGCAATCCTAAAAAGAATTTTATTTCTCCAATCATAGATATTTCAAATTCTTCCTGCATTTTAATAGAAAATTCTTTACATAATCCATCTTCTCGCCCAAAGATTATATCATCAACAAAAACTTCTATAACCAAGATGTCATCATTAGTCACTTTATAGTATAATTTGCTGTCAGCATTACCTTTAGAAAAAACAATCCTTAAAAGATACTTATCCAATCTTGCATACCAAGCTCTTGGAGCTTGCTTCAATCCATACAAAGCTTTTCTTAACCTGCAAACCATATCTTTGTTATCTGTCAAAGAAAATCCATCTGGTTGTTCAATGTAAACTTCTTCTTCAAGATCTCCATTCAAAAATGCACATTTAATATCCATTTGATATACTTTGTAGTTCTTATGTGCTGCAAAAGCCAAAAATAATCTAACTGCCTCAATTTTGGCTACCGGTGCAAAGGTTTCATTGTAATCAATTCCTTCTTTCTGATAATTTCCCTTACACACTAGTCTTGCTTTATTTCTGATAACCTTACCATCTTCATTAAGTTTATTTCTGAATACCCATTTGGTTCCAATTACATTTTTATCTTTAGGCTAGAGAACTAATGTCCAAGTGTTATTTTTCTCAATTTGTTCCAATTCTTATTCCATAGCTTTAGTCCAATATTTATCTTCACTTGCCTCATTAACAGATGATGGTTCAATTTGAGAAATAAGACATACCTCTTCATTTGCCAGTCTTCCTCTCATCATAACTCCTTTATACTTGTTTCCAATTATCTGATCTTCAGAATGATTAAGTCTTACATACCGGGGTGTCTTTGTTTGCTGATGTTCCTCAGTAACTGTGGAATTTTCAAATGATACCGGTGTAACTGGATCTTCATTTTGTACCGGTGGATTCAGTGTAGGTTCATTTGTCAAAAATTTTGTTGCCGGTTTAGAGTCTAAATACCTTGAAGTTCCTCTAAATTGTTCATCAATCGTTACATTTGCACTTTCAACAATTTTTGCAATCTTTTGTTAAAACATCTATATGCCTTGCTCTTAGATGAATAACCAAGAAATATTCCTTCATCACTTCTAGGATCAAATTTGCCAATATACTCGTCTCTTCTGATATAACATTTACTTCCAAAAATTCTAAAATATTTAAGAGTAGGAGTGATACCAAAGCATAGTTCATGAGGGGTCTTACCGATTTCACCTTTGATGTGAACTTTTTTGAATGTGTAGACCACTGTACTGATTGCCTCTCTCCAATATACATGTGGTAAGTTTATTTTTGATAACATACTTCTTGCTGCATCCAAGATAGTTTTGTTTTTCCTTTCAACAACTCCATTCTATTGTGGTGTGTGAGGTGCTAATAGTTATCTTCTGATTCTATTTACTTCATAGAATGTATTAAATTCCTTAGATGTAAATTCTCCTCCTTGATTTGATCTTAGACATTTGATTTTCTTACCGGTTTCATTTTCTACCATAGCTTTGAATAGTTTGAACTTTCCAAGTGCTTCTGATTTTTCTCTGAGAAAAGTAACCCAACACATTCTAGAATAGTCATGAATGATTAACATGAAATATCTATCACCTTGTAAGCTTTTAATTCTAGCTGGACCACATAAATCAGTCAAGAGCATTATTGGATTTTTTTGGAATACTTTTGAAACTATCTCTAACTTGTTTTCCAAATTGACATTCCTTACTTACTGTATTGTGAGGTTTGACAATTTTAGGTAAATCTCTAACTGCCTTAATAGTACTGATTTTCACCATGCAATCAAAGTTTACATGACAGAGTCTCTTATGCCATAGCCAACTTTCATAAACATGTGCAATTAAGCATGTCTTTTCACTGTTATTCAAATGAAAGATATTACCTCTAGTCTGATTACCAATTGCAATTTCCAAACCAGTTCTATTCATGATTTTGCATTTTCCATTTTTGAATTGTAACTGAAATCCTTTCTCAACTAATTGAGCAACACTCAAAAGATTATGCTTTAAACCTTCAACATAGTAAACATTGTCAGTATTATGGTTACCATCAAGAAATATTGTACCCTTACCTTTGATCAAACAAGATTTATAATCTCCAAATCTTACCAAGCCTCCATTATATTCTTGAAAGTTCAAGAATTTACCTTTATCTCTTGTCATATGATTAGAGCATCCTAAATCAATGATCCACTCATCCTTTACTTCAACTTTAGTTGCCAAGGCTTGTTCTACCGGTTGAGCAGTAGGTACCAGTTGATCTTCTATTATAGCAACAAAAACCCATCCATTTTCTGCCGGATCCTCATCAGAATCATCAGTCACACCTTCATCAACAATGTAACAAGATTTGTCTTTATTCTTCTTAAATCTATATCATTGATATTCAGGGTTAGGCTTGTATGTTCTTCTAGCTTCTTCTCTTAGTCTAGCATGTCTATCAGGGCATCTTGAAGCCATATGACTAATCTTATTCTAGTTAAAACATTTGAAGGGTGCTTTACCTTCATACTTACTTCCAACTAGACCTTTAGGCATTTTCCATGCAAATAGTGCTTCAAGTTCTTCATTTTCTTTCCTACTTTCTTCAAGTTCTCTTGCATAAAAGGCTTTCCAATATGATTTATCAAATGATGGTGTAGATTATGTTGATTCTTTAAAGGCTAAATCTATCTTTATAGTAGCAACAGGACCAAATTCTTCAATTTCAAAAGCTGAAAGGTTTCCAATCAATGTATCCCTAGTTATCAATGTATTACACATTGTTCTTAACTCATTTATAGCAGTGACTTTCATTTTATATGCTAGTGGAAATCCTCTTAAGACTTTTGAAACAATTTCATCCTCACTTAAGGTTCCTCCACAACATTTAATACCCAAAACAATCTCATTTATTCTTTCCATAAAAGTAGAAATTCTTTCATCTTCTTCCATTTTTCAGATGTTCATACCTAACCCGGAAGCTTTCAAGTTTTGCACTTTTGACTATGGAATCTCCTTCATTAAGTGTTTCCAAATGATCCCAAATAGCTTCAGCAGTGGACCTATCTGATAATCCCATGATTTGTTGATCTGATAATGCACGCAAAAGTGCTTCTCTTGCTTTGCAATTATTTTCTTCATCTTTTCCCAGGGTAGGTGGATTAGGCTGACTAGGAGTAGGAGCAGTATAACCATTCTTTGTAACATCCCAGATATCCTTTCCAATTCAATTTAGATGTGTCTCCATTCTGATCTTCCATATGATATAGTTGGTTCCATCAAGTTTAGGACTATCCTTCCTGAAATAGTTAGTAGACATTGGATCTCCTCAAGCTGTTAAACTTCTTCAAAAGAGGACTAGGCTCTGATACCAATTGTTAGGTCCTAAAGACAACTGAGAGGGGGGGGGGGGGTGAATCATTTGTCAGATAAATTTAAACCAAAAACAACTTAACCAACTTAATGCTTAATACCGGTAAACCAATCTAATATGTCGGTACACAGTTTTAACATTTATTTCAATACTGGTAAGGATTAATGCATGAATAAAAAAGACAAAGTCATCTACAACACATAACACCAATATTTGTATGTGAAAACCCTGTAAGGGGAAAAATGACAGTGAGAAACCTTACCCACAATCAAATGATACTACTGTAGATAGTAAGTGTATACAAATGGGGTCTGCACATGCAGAAAGGCCAAGCGCCTAGAGCTCACTGCTCAAACACAAAATGGGAGTCACACCGACTACAATTTGATGGTTAAATCCAATAAGAATGTACCTCTCAAAATAGCATCTTCATATGTTCGATTCAGTACCAGTGTAGTTCTGATTGTCTTCACAAAAACCCTCCTTCTATCTTCAAATGATGTATGCATGTATAGCTCTACTTATTCTCACATATATCTTCACACAATCCTTTATCGCACTCCACACTTGATCTTACAAATAAGATCTTACATTTATACCATTAACTAGGACCAATTTTAGTAAGTCGGCTCTACAAGATATATTACAATAAAATAATTTTATAAACAAAACAATATCTGATGCAATAAATGATTCAACATGTTGGCTCAATGCATCTACAACAATAATAAGTCATCTCCATAGAGTGCCATGCTGATCTAGAGAAGATAAACTTGCCAGTGTAACCTGAACCTATTTACCGGTAACAACAAATATGTAAATATGAATATGCCAATTAACAAAACTCCAAGACAAGGTGTCCACATGATGTCTTTGACATAACCAAGTGTTTTCCATATCATTCCATGTACCAGTGATCATTATATCATTCCAGTGTACCACATACTGGTGACTATGCATAAGTCACTTGCTTGCCAGTGAATGTTGTTGATTCTCCAAAGTGCCAGAGTTGATAAGTGTTTAGTAGGTGTTGACATCAATGACAAAAGCATACCAAAATACCAACAATATTTGATATCACCTTGTGTTGCAGAACACCGATAAGGTAAGAAAGAGAATGTGATTCAGAGGAATGATCACTAGAGTCACCAGTACACAAGTTAGTGTCTGACTTGTGTGGATGAAATGGTAAGGAAAGGATGTCAATTGGTAAGTGATGTGTTGACAATGAGAAAGATTCTTGGATGTTGTTTGGGATCAAAAGACAAAATGTTACTTGAATCCCATCAACATTAGAGGTGTAGTATGAGTAGGTCACTACAATGCTAGTGTAAAGTCAACTAGTAGGACTCCCACCAGATAAGAGATATAGTCACCATGTGAAGAGATGACTAAGTGTGAATGTGCCTAGTTGAAGATATGTTGTACAAATAAGGAAGCCATATGAGTGCATTATAGGATGCTGATGACAAGGAATCACTACCACTAGTAAGTGGATCTTATCTCCTATTATGCATAATATGCATTCTAGTTCTGTGAGATAAGGAAGAAGAGGTAAAGCCAAGTGTTTGAAGGCTCACACCGAATCTACCGGTGAAACAAAGGAATGCCTCAAGTGCATAAAATCAAGGTTATGCACTGGACCAATAGAGAAGGCATGATGGGATGTCGGTGTAGATGAAGAGTGCTAGGTTTGTCACTTTGACAAACTGGTTGAGATACAGTCCAAGATGATCAAGGAGAAGGCAAGGTTGAGCAGATTCAGACAGAGGAAAATGACCTAATTGAAGATGGAGTCTGCTTAATAAGGTTGATGACATTGTGTCATCAAGAGTTTTTATTGTTATGTAAGTCCACCGATAATATGGACAAGGTGCAGATGCAGAAGACTTCCCACTTGATGAGAATGAGCATGCTATGGATAGACATGTCTGATGACCAGTTAAGGTGTTCCATGAACCTTACAATAAAGAGAAGACATGAAGGTTAACTGATAAAGTGTGAGATACAAGTAGGGTTAGTGAACCGGCATAAAAGAAGAACCAATTGAGTGTTTGGTTGATGATCCTATTCATATCGACACAAATGATCTAGCAGAGGTGGAGGTTGACATGGATGCCACGTAGAGATGAAGTGGCAAGCTTGCAGAGGTTGGTGAAGTTTCATGTAGGGATAGGTGTTTCTTCAGGTGTGCATTTAATATGGATCTCGTGATTTGTGGATCAGATCAGAGGAGTGCGGCTCGAGGAAGAATGAATAATAGAGAAAAATCAGGGAGTAGTTGGCACCTAAATCGAAGAAAGAAAATCAAATTGTGAGAAGACCTCGAGAAGGAAATAGAAGAAATATTAATGGCATTTTGATAGATGTAGGTCATGATACAGGGCCGTGGTTGCTACGTTTAGAAAACATTTATTAGAAGGCACGTTAATGGCGGTGATGTGCAAACAGCTGTCTGGGGGATCAAATCCAATAATATTTGATTAGATTTGGTTCGCCTCAAAGTCGATGAGGAAACCCTAACTGCCTAATATTTGAATAAGCTTTTGGCAGGAAAACTAGGTTATAAATAAGAAAACCAAAAATCATTGTAGGGTATTGCTGGATGAGAGAAGATAGAACAACTATGAAGTGAAATAGTGTTGCATGAGATAGTTATATCAGTTAGAGGAAAAATAGTAGAAGGTAATAGTGACTGAGGGAGTGAAGGTTAAACTGGTGATACGGTTTAATAGAGGTTTAACCGGTATGGTTTGAGAAACTGATAAAGAAGATAGAATGCATTAGAGGAGATAACCGATAGGTTCTTATACCAGCATGAAGACAATAGAGGGTACTGAAGAGAATAAAAGTGAGGAGGAGAACTAGTAGAGCAAGAAGAAGGGTAGTGGTGAACTGTTAGAGTTTATTGACAATGCAGTAGAAGAGTGAACCAGTGTAGCAAAGAAGGTGTCTCACTGACAGAAGGAAGCTATGTGTAGAGGTTGCAAAACTCTTTTGTAACTAGGATATTACTTTTGTATTTGAATGTTTATTATGGTCATTGATTTGTAGCTCGGTGCAGGGGTTGGTGCTCCTTGGGTTGGTGCCCTAAATTAGGGGTTGTAGCTCCTTGGGTTGGTGCCCTAAACCTTGTAACAGATTTCATTATGAGGCTAGATTAGAGTAGGAGACTCCAACAACATTTTTCACCGAGGTTTTTCCCATCTTGGGTTTTCCTTATACATATTGGTGTTATGTGATGTCCCTTTCTGTGAATACATTTGTGTTTAGTCTCCTCACTAACTGGTAAGTCTGCATCCAGTTAGATCTGTTAATTGGTATACTCTCATAGGATAGTTAAAGGGAAAATTTTGAGAACCACTGATTCACCCTCCTCTCAGTGGTGCATTGTGTTTAATAGTTCGTATCAAAGCATAGGTACCCTATTTATCAAGCTTTCTCTTGCTTGGGTAGATTCTAGCTTAAGGATACAATGGTCTATTTAGTGTCAATCCCTGCTCTAGTTTTTGATGGTTCAAACTATTATATTTGGAGTCATAGAATCGAAGTCTACTTGTCCTCTATAGGGTTTGATGTATGGATGTTAGTTATAAATTGTCTCCCTAGGAATGTTTGTCATCCCACCGGCTCTGAAGAAGAAAGAAGATGCAAGTGCAATGATGAAGCTATGAAGGCTATATTCAATGGGCTCACCGGTGATGTCTCCTCACAGGTGGATAAGTGTAGATCGACAAAGAGTCTATGGGATAGACTAAAGAGGCTCTATGAAAATGAACCCTACACCACTAGATCAGTGTGTGGAAGTAAAAAGAACAATGTAGTAGATGCATATATAGATGATAGAGGTAGATCAAATTGTTGCAGTAGTATTGGTGATGAGGAGACTCATCTCTTCATGGCCAATGAGATAGATATTGAGAATCGCACATCAAAAGAGGTTCATGTAGGTAGATTTCATTGGTATGATGTGTTTGGTAGTGATAATGAAGAAGATGAAGAAGGAGATAAGGCAGATAGATCTAGCCAACAAGATCTATTTGATAGTGAAGGTGAAGAAGAAGAAGAAGAAGTAGATGTTGACCTTGAAGGTGAGCTTGTGAATGCACTTGAATAACTTAGTAGAGTAATAGAGGAATACAAGCTATTCAAGAATGTTTCTATTGTAGAGCAGAACCTATTGATAAAATGCATTAAAGAATCTGATAAATGTATCTTAGAGTTGAAGTCTCAAGAAGAAGGTACTAAGGAGTGTTGGTGTGAAGATCTAGCATCTAGGCTAGATGTAAAAAATGAAGAATATTAGCAGCTACTTGCAGAAGTGGAGATTATTCAAAATGACCTTGAGAAATGTCAGGATGAGCTCAAGGTAAGAATCCAATTCAATGGTAGTAGTGATGCCTTGGAAAAAATATTGAAAAAGAAAAAGCATGCCAAGGATATTGAAGGATTAGGAAGTGGTGGCGATGAATGCTCCACCAACAAGAATGTCCCCCAGAATGACATTTTGTTTGTCTCCTCAAATGGAGAAAACAAGGGGCAGACCTTCATAGTTAGAAATGCTCCACAGAAGAAGGTTGACCTAAATACAACCGGTGAAGACTTGCAGACAAAAATGAAGACCGGTGTTGCAAGAAGAAGGAACACTACAGACCCCAAAGGAAAATAAAAGATGGGAGAAGACATCTTCACCGAAAGCAAGAGCATGAGAAGACAAAAAAGAAGACCTCCTATCGGTAGAAGAAAAGGAAGTGCTACTACCCATAGGACAAAGCAACTATTGGAGAAGAAGATACCAGATGGAAGAAATGCAAAGAATGGATAACCCAGGATCTATCCTCAAAGAAAGAGAAATGGAAACACCAGATCGATAAGATCTCCCCATGCATGGCAGAATCAATTTGTAATTCATATTCCATCCTTTACCAGTTATTGCTTTGTATGTAATGGCTATGGCCATAGGGCAGATGAATATAGAAAGGGATCTAGAAGGAATAATCTAAGATCTCATCTATTTCATGCATATGAGAAAAATGTATCCAGGAGTAGATACATGCATGTCCCCCCTCTTGGTCATGCAAATATTATTTGTTATAACTATAATAGAATTGGCCATAGAAAAGTGCAATGCAGGAAGGGGAACTTGCAGTCATATGGAGGCCAATATAGCAACTATGCTCTGCAGAAAAGTGGGTACAAAGCATATGGAAGTCATAGACCTACATGGAACCAAAGGAGAAATGTCCTTGTAGGAGCAAGAGGTCCACCAGTTTCGATTCCTAGCCACAACAACATGACTAGGAGAAGATGGTCAAACCAACATGCTAAAATATTCCCCAATCATGAAGTTGGGATAAATAATGTATGCTACTATAGCACTATTTCCAGTTGTTATGTAGTATCCCAAAAAATAAAAGACCCATCAGTAGGAGAAAAAGAAACCTTCTCCCCTGACTGAAAAAGGAGAAGAAAAGTGAAGCCAAGAAGGTGTGGAGGAAGAAGACCATCGACCAGAACTATGTATTCAATGCACAAGTGATATCTCCTAAGTCCTAAAGGAGATGCAGGACCTTAGGGGGAGTAGTATATTGAACTAGATCATTCACCCCCTAAGTGAAGAAGAACACTTGGAAGAACAAGTTGTTGCTGGTAAGAGGCAGAAAATGAGATGATAGTGTGTGTGTAGTTACTGCCTTGTCTACACACCTAAATATGAAAGTTGAATCTCTACTGCATGTGTCAATGGATAGAGATTAACAATTGAAATTAGACACAAAGTTACACAAAAATTCAGGAGTCACAGGAAGGTGTTCTAGTAGGGATGATAGACTGGTATAGGAAATTGGTATGTGCGAGATGTTACCGACATGAATGCTTATAGGTACTTGCAGGTTATGTAAGACAATAAGGTTGGAGATCATTGCATTAGCCCTGGTAACATGGAATGGTAAGTTATGTCTTAGGTGGTTTTGATGAAGACCTAAATGACATATGATGGCCCAATTGTTGATCATGCAGGCACGTATATTTTTGGGCTAACCAGTTTAATTTATGATGTGACGATGTCATTGTATGACATTGTGAAGATCAATGATCATGTCATTGGATGTGATGAAATAATGGAGCTGAAATATCATCAGATCATCACATATGCATATCTCAACTAGTATATGGTGAAAATTGAAGCCCTGGTATTGGACTTGACCGAAGATGAGGACCTTAGATATATGACTCAAGGGGAGTTTAAGTGCTTATGATGTTGAGCCGACATGCTTGAACTTGTAAGTGTACTGACTACCCAAACTGCAGATGATGGAAATTGCAGTAGGATTACCTAGGATAATTTAATGGTTAAGGGTATCTACTTGTCATTTGGTTGGTTGTGTCTATAGTACAATCACATTTGATTCTAAAGAAATTTGTGATCAAACGGGAGGTGATACAGTTTGACCGGCAGGTAAATAGTATTCACTGACACATCCTCTAGAATTGAGTGCTTTAAACAATTAGTATCAGATTTGCATGCATAATAGGTGTCAGTTGATGGTTGATTCTTTCATCTCAAGTGTTGTGACTTGAGAAAATGTAACAAGTGGTATCAAAGGAGGAGATGCATCCAATGATGATAAAGGGGGAGAAAGAATTATGTCAGTGACCAGTAAATTCAAGGAGAAATAATAATCCTGATAGTTCCCTTTGCCATTGTTGTCAAAGGGGGAGAAAGATTTTATAGTATACCACATACTACATGTGTGAGAATCCATTAGATCATACAAAGGAGGAGAGATATTATGTAGTATGCCTGATACTACATGAGTTGATATCAATGCCAAAGGGGGTGATTGTTGGCATTATGTTGTCATTGATGTCAATCGGTATGGGACAACTACTGGTATAAGAGATGTATGTGCAACACTATCATGGATGAGTACAGGATGAGATATCCTTAATATCATCTTGTGTTGCAGAACATTAGTAAGGTAAGGAAGATAATGTCATTCAGAGGAATGATCACTAGAGTCACCAATACACAAGTTAGTGCCTGACTTGTGTGGATGAAATGGTAAGGAAAGGATGTCAACTGGTAAGCGATGTGTTGACAATGAGAAAGATGCTTAGATGTTGTTTGTGATAAAGAGGCTGAATGTTACTTGAATTACATCAACATCATAGGTGAAGTATAATCAGGCCACCAGATTGCTAGTGTAAGGTCAACTAGAAGGACTCCCCCCGGATAAGAGATGCACTCACCATATGAAGAGATGACTGAAAATGAATGTGCTTGGTTGAAGATATGTTGCACAAACAAAGAAGCCATCTGAGTGCATTACAGGATGCTGATGACAAGGAATCACTACCACTCGTAAGTGGAGCTTATCTCCCATTATGCATAATATGCATTATAGTTCTATGAGATAAGGAAGAAGAGGTAAAGCCAAGTGTTTGAAGGCTCACACCAAATCCACCGGTGAAACAAAGGAATGCCTCAAGTGTATGAAATTGGGGTTATGCACTAGACCGATAGAGAAGGCTTGCTAGGATGTCGGTGCAAATGAAGAGTGATGGGTTTGTCACTTCGATAAATTAGTTGATATATGACTTGAGCTGATTAGGGAGAAGGAAAGGCTGAGCAGATTTAGACAGAGGAAAATGACCAGATTGAAGATGGAGTCTTCTTAATAAGGTTGATGACATGGTGTCATCAAGAGTGTTTACCAGTATGTAAGTCCACTGGTATGTAAGTCCATCGGTAATATGGACAAGGTATAGATGTAGAAGACTTCCCACTTAATGAGAATGGGCATGATATGGATAGACATGTCTATTGACCGGTTAAGGTGTTCCACTGATAGTTCAACAAAGATAAGGCATGAAAGTTAACTGGTAAAGTGTGAGATGCCAACTGGGTTAGTGAACCGATAGAAAACAAGAACTGGTTGAGTGTTTGGTCGGTGATCCTATTCATACCGACACAAATGATCTAGCAGAGGTGGAGGTCAACATGGATGCCATATAGAGATGAAGTGGCAAGCTCACAGTGGTTGGTGAAGTGTCATTTAGGGATAGGTGTTTCTTCAGGTGTGCATTTAATATGGATCCCGTGATTTGTGGATTGGATAAGAGGAGTGTGGCTCAAGGAAGAATGAATGATGGAGAAAAATCTGGGACTACTTGGCACCTGAATCAAAGAAATAAAACCATATTGTAAGAAGACCACAAGAAGGAAACATCATAAATATTAATGTCCTTTTGACAGATGCAGGTCGTGATACAGGGTCATGGTTTCTAAGTTTAGAAAATGTGTATTGGAAGACGTGTGATGGTAGTGATGTGTAAACAGCTGTCTGTGGGATCAAATTAGATAAGATCTAATTGGATTTGGTTCACCTTAGAGTCAATGAGGAAACCCTAACTGCCTGAGATTTGAATTAGCTTTTGGCAGGAAAACCAAGTCATAAATAAGGAAGCCAAAAATCATTGTAGGTTGCTACTAGATGAGAGAAGATAGAACGACAACGAAGTGATTGAGTGCTTCATGAGAGAGTTAGATCAATTAGAGGGAAAATAATAGAAGGTAATAGTGATTGAGGGAGTGAAGGTTAAACAAATGATAGGGTTTAACAAAGGATTAATTGGTATGGTTTGAGAAATAGTTAAAGCAGCTAGATTGCATTAGAGGAGATAACCAATAGGTGCTTATACTGACAGGAAGACAACAAAGGGTACTAAAGAGAAGAGTAGTGAGGAGGAGAACTAATAAAGAAATAAGAAGGGTAGTGATGAACCATTAGAGTTTATCCACATTGCAGCAGTAGATGAGAGAAATAGAAGAGTGAATCGGTGTAGCAGAGAAGGTGTCTCACTGATAAAAGGAAGCTATGTGCAAAGGTTGAAAAACTCTTTTGTAGCGAGGATATTACTTTTGTATTTGAATTTTTTTTGTGGTCTCAGAGTTGTAGCTCGGTGCAGGGGTTGGTTCTCCTTGGGTTGGTGTCCTAAATCAGGAGTTGTAGCTCCCTGGGTTGGTGCCCTTAATTAGGGGTTGGTGCTCCTTGGGTTGGTTCCCTAAATCAGGGGTTGTATCTATTTGGGTTGGTGCCCATAAACTTTATAACAGATTTTAGTGTGAGGCTAGATTGGAGTAGGATACTCTGACAACATTGCTCACAGAGGTTTTTCCCATCTTGGGCTTTCCTTGTACATACTAGTGTTATGTGATGTCCCTTTGTGTGAATGCATTTGTGTTTAGTCTCCTTACTAACTGGTAAGTCTGTATTTAGTGAAAGGGAGAAGTTTGAGAACCTCTGATTCACCCACTCCTAGTGGTGCATTGTGTCTAGCAATTGGTATCAAAGCATAGGTACCATGTTTATCAAACTTTAACTAGCTTGGGTAGTTTCTTGATTAAGGACACAATTGTCTATTTAGTGTCAATGCTTGCTACTATTTTTCATGATTTAAACTATTATGTTTGGAGTCATAAAATGGAAGTCTACTTGTCCTCTCTAGAATCTGATGTATGGATGTCAGTTGTAAATGGTCTCCCTAGGAATATTTGTCCTCCCACCGGCTCTAAACAAGAAAGAAGATGCAAGTGCAATGATGAAGCCATGAAGGCTATATTCAGTGGGCTCACTGGTGATGTCTCCTCACAGGTGGATAAGTGTAGATTGACAAAGAGTCTATGGGATAGACTAAAGAGGCTCTATGAAAAAGAACCCTACACCACTAGATCAGTGTGTGGAAGTAAATAGAACAATGTAGCAGATGCATGTACAGATGATAGAGGCAGATCAAATTATTGTATTAGTAATGGTGATGAGGAGACTCATCTCTTCATGGCCCATGAGATAGATATTCAAAATCGCACATAAAATGTGGTTCATGCAGATAGATCCCATCGGTATGATGTGTCTGGCAATGATAATGAAGAAGATGAAGAAGAAGGAGATATAGTAGATAGATCTAGCCAACAAGATCTATTTGATAGTGAAGGTGAAGAAGAAGAAGAAGCAGAAGTTGATCTTTAAGGTGAGATTGTGAATGCACTTGAAGAACTTAGTGTTACTATTTTCCTATCAATGGATGTAGTCAATGAAGTCAATCCATCAAAAGAATTAGCTATATTTGAAATTTTCTCCTAAAATTCTTTTATCTTCTTATCCATATTAACTGTAAGTATATCAGCATTACAACATACCCTATAAATATTTGTACATTGCTTCAAATAATTATGTACAAGTTTTAGCTTTTCATCAGTCTTCTTCTTCTCAGATCCAATCACCTGATCAAATGCAACTCTTTTAGCTTGAGTGAACCTCTCCAATGCTTGTCAGTTTGAAATCTATTGTAAGGATTGAAAATCCTTTGAAATATGCTCAATAATTGTCTTAAGCATGCTGGATGGGATTGCTTCATTGTCAATCTTACACTCTAGGACTAGTATGTGTAAAATAGTGATTGATTGATCAATAATCCCTTTATCTGTAGATCCCTCCTTCATTAGTTTTTGTGTCCCCATCATCATGAGTTCAGTAGGAATCATCTTGGTTATGTTTTTCTTTTCAACGAGGTGTCAATTGACAACAATGATGGACCAACTACTAGTTCTCTGCTGAATTCCCCTTTCTTCTCCTCTAATGATTTATCCTTTATAGCTTCCTCACTTGTGCTAATGGCTTCACTACTTGGTGTAGTCTCTGTAACTATCAGTTCCTTTATAGGAACTGTAACCTCAACCTGTACATTTGTATCGAGAGGACTATTATCCTCAAAATTAGTATCCCGCACATTATAAACTTTTCCACTCTTTGTTATATTTAATGACAATCCCAAAGACACTAATAAGGGGGGGGGGGGTGAATCAGTGCCTAACTGGTTAGCATAATATTTATACTTATTTAAAACTTTGCATCCCAAAATAGTGTACTAGTAAATAAGAATTAATGTAGCAAATAAGAATAATAGAGATAGCATAGAAAACACACCATAACACAAGATATCTAATGAGAAAACCCGGTGTGGGAAAAACCTCAGTGGGATTTGTGACCCACAATATTCTCACTGGCCAATGAATAAATACTACTTACAATGAGGGGCCTGGACATACAAGGAGGCCAACAGCCTAGAGCTCACTACTTAATAAAGAGTCACACTGACTACAAAATGGATTATCAAAATCCAGTACAATGTACTACTTCAAAACAACATCTCATATGCCAGGTTCAGTACCGGTTTAAGCTCAGATGGTAACCGAAACCTTCGTTGTCAACTATATAACCTTATACAAAATTATACATCATATCTCACTCTTCTCTATCTCTCATGCCATCTATTAAAATGACCTATAAGATCTCATACATATATTAGTCTATTACAATGTACCATGTCGGCTTACAAAAGATATTTGTATTAAAATACAATAAACAAAAGTTTATTCCATGTCGGCCTGAGTGTCGGTATGCATTGTTGTTGATTCTAGTGAAGTGTTTGCCGGTGTATGTAGAAATCTATTGCCGATGCTGGTATTTGCCGGTTGGTTGCCAGATAGTTGCCATCAATGACAACATCAACTATTCTCATAAGAGTGTAGAATGCCAACAATCTCCCCCTTTGGCACTGATGGCAACACTCATGAGAAAAATCCAAAAACAGTTTCCAAAAACTGAAGTCCGAAAATATTCCAAAAAGATGTGCTCCCCCTGAGCAAGTGAACTCCTTTGTACATGTATTTTTCTCTCCACTACTCCCCCTTTGACATCAATGACAAAGGTTGTCAAAAATAATCAAACAAGTTCAAAAATTTCACCTCAAAGTCTGTAATAGGTTGGTTACAATCTAAAAAATATCTATCAAAACTAAATTCAGACTCTGCATAAACCTTTTTCTATCATTCAAAGTTGCCTTAGTCTGTTGGATGGTGCTAGTGAGATAATGCATGTGTTCCTCCGATGATCGCTCTACTTGAACTAATGCCTTAGATATTGCAATTCCCTGAGTGATAAGATTTTGCAACTTAGGACCAAGTTCATTCTTAAGTTCCTGGGCATTTGACCTTATCCTTTCCTTCTCTTTCTCAAGTTTCTCTAACTTCTCCTCAAAAACTGCCATTTCCTGCTCAAAAACTGATATATGTCCAGATGAACCAATTATATTATCTTCTATGTCATCAATTTCTTTATGTGTTTTTCTGATCTCCTCATCTATATCCACTATCAAAAGGTGGGGTTTGCATGTTTCCCTATATAGCTCCTTGTACTCCAAAATTGTAGAGTTAAGTACCGGTAATAATGTATTTATGTGTTCTATACATTTCTATATAGTGTCTTGAAAGAATGTTTTTTTCTCTTTTTCAACTCTCTCCTTAATTGTATCCTCATTCACCTTATCAATAGTTATTACATTATCAACAATAAATTTGGACAATGTGTCCAATTTACCTAAAGAATCAGTAATCTGATCTATTTTACAATTTGGTGCAATCAACTTACGAATGTGTAGTATGTTATTAATTGCCTTATAGGCCAATGCGTTGCAATCCGTTATCTTCTTAATTGAATCCAAAAATACCTATGTAATATTGGTAGGTCTAATTCACTTGTAGATGTGCTGAATGTTTGACCAATCATTTTAATTACCTCTTTGCTTCCATCAGATGTGTCCATTTTGCTTGCATTTTCTTCTGGTGGATCAGTCTGTGTTTTGCATCTCAACCTTTAAAGGTTTCTCAGATAGTTTCAATGTTTCTGTGATTGTTGATTTCTCATTGTCTGTGTGCACCTCTGCCTCAGTTTGTTTTTCTACCTTTTTCTCTGTCTCTGGTGGCCCTATTCTAGTACCTTTATCTTCAGTATTTTTTTCAGTCTGTGTCAGTTGCTCTGTTTGTGTTGATGTCTCAGTTTCAATAGTTTGTACCGGTTCCTCTGCTATGTTGCTATTGTCAACATTGTCTGACTTAACTTTAAAGGTTTCCTTATCCACAACAATGTTTACCTCTTGAGTATCCACATTCATTGTAAAAAGTATCTCCGACTCAGGATTAGTATCATCATGTGTTATTCCTTCAATGTTAATAATAGGTGGATCTTGTGAGTGTACCAGTATAGTATCCAAAGGTGGCGGTGGAAGATTGTCAGTAATCTTAATGTTTGGAACACCACCAATTATTACTTTACCTTTGTCCTTTTGATAAACCTTAAATGTCTTTTTGGGTCTTCTCTTTTCCTCTTGTTTTTCTTTCTCTACAAAGAATATATCCCAATTATCCATTGTTTCTTCTACAATTTCCTTCACTCTTCCAGCCATCAAGCTCACTTTGTTGGTGTTCACTAGCAAATACTAACCAGTTAGCCTCAAAAATAAGTTGATCTATTTATTCTTTGGAGTTAACCGGGTGAACAACCAAGAGTGCTTCAAATTTCAATTTCTTATCTAATTCCATCACAGATAGCCTTTTAGCTTCTAGTCTCATGTAGAAATCACTTGGTAGCTCATCAATAACTTCAATCAAAACTTTCTTATAAATGTCTAAATGAAGAACAATGCTTTCTTCAATAGTTTCCCTGTTAGTGTTATTGAAAGAATGATATAACTTGTTCACATTTGACAAATTTCCCTCATGCATAACTTCATTAAGTAGATCATTCAGTGAAGGGGTAATCAATGTTTGTTTTCTCTTCGGAGTAAGCTTCTTCTTTGGTTCCCTAACCACCTGTTGTTTCTTCCTTAATGTTCTTGTTTTCTTTGGAGAAGGAGAGGGTACCGGTGAGGCTTTCCTTTTCCTTTCCACTCTTTTGAATTCAACAACCTTCCCACTATCACTGTCAGAAGATGTGTCAACTAGTGAAATATGTGCCTTCGATTCAAGTCCTTTAAGCTCACTAGCCAATATGCCACTAAGGTTCATGACATTTTCTTTGATTTCTTGTGCTTTCTTGGATGCATCCCTAATGAATTTGTCTCTTTTCTTCTTATTTTTCTTCATTGACACTTTACTAGCTATAGTTTCAGCACTTCCAAATATTTCCTCAGATAGTTCTCTAGGTGCTTCAAGAATTTCTTTTGCATACATTTCCAAAATATGTAGATTAACCTCATAACCCTTTTCAGTAACCCAAATACATCTAGGGCTTATTGCTTCCATCCAGGTTTCATCTCTTTTAATGACAAAATAGATTTGCTTGTCATATTTCTCAACTATGCTCTAAGGAATCCTTTCCCTAGCTCTCATCTTAGATTGGAAAATTTTCAAGTAATATGTTATGTTGTTATCTCTATCAGTTCCCATGGCAGTAAAACCTTCCTATAGTTGTTTTCCTACCAGTGTATCATAACAAAAGTGTTTGTGTCCTGTACTAGGATCTCTTTGGTGAAATATAACATCAAACATACCAGAAGGTTTCCAAAGCGGAAAGTACCCTTTTTGTGTCCCTTAATCTTTTTCAGGTTATCAATAAGCTCATCTTTTAACCATTTACACACCTCTATCTTATAATTGTTGTTTATCATTTCATATGCACTATAAATACAAAGACTGGAAATAGAATTGAGTTTGTTACCATGTGTGGCTTTGTATCCAAGGACCATACTTACATATCTCACATTAATGTCCTTAATGTGATTTACTCTAAGTGATCTATTGTCAGATGTTGCTCTGTTGCTCCGGTTAGGTTTGTCACCATTTTGTTGGGAATCTTCTTTGTCATATCAAGTCTATTACCGATTGAGGGTAAACCAATAACTGCCCTAATTGCTTGTCGGGTTATCTTACAAACAGAATCCAACCATAAGAATTCTCCATGTGATCTACTCAATACAATCCTTACCACTTCCTCTAGAAATTGAGGGATATTCAGTATCTCCACAAAACCTAAAGTTTCCACAATCTTATGTTCAGGTTTAACAATTCCATGTTCATCACAAATGACCATGTTAAACATTTTCATTAACTCCCCAGATCCTAGGTCTTCTATATTGCAATGTATATAAATCATAAGGTCTTCTTCAAATGCTACACCCTTAGGTATTTTTGAAAAAGCTCCTACAGAGCCGTCTTGCTTCACAATCTTGGGAATTATTTTGAATACGGTCCTAGGGTGTTTCACATTCTCCACAATGGTAGGGTTTAGAATAAATTTAGGAACAAAAGATGAAGCAACCATTATGAAAAATACCTCTTATCTGGATGTTTACTAAATGCTTGAAAAACACTTCTCAGATTCACCTTGAATGCCTTTTCTTGATTTCATGCTCACAAAAATTTTGAATGCTCGGTGAGTTTGAAATGAGGGTTTCCCGGTGCTTTATAGCCAAATATTTCTTTAAAACATCATTAAATGCTCACTGATTAAGTGAAAACTTAACACATGTCAGTAAAGAAGAAATGTATCTTCTCACCATCAACCAAGGGTAGAATGCATGTTTTTCAATTCGCTTCCATACCACCAAGGGATTAAGCCTTAGTTAGATGAAGAGTCTCCTATCGATGGAGAGTTACTCTCTTCTACCGGTGCAGAGATTGTTTCATCAATTCTTTGATCTCTTTTCTTAATCCATTGTTTAGAAAAATATTGTTTTACTTCTTCTACCATCTCTTTTCCCTTCAAGATAGATCTCATATTGTTTGCCGGTGCATTCTTGCTTCTACAATATTTTGCAATATGTCCAATATTGATACAAGCATAACAAGTCACATTATTCCTCCGAATGGCCTTTCCATATCCTTGACCAGTTTGTGATCTGTATTGATTAGATAAATGTCTAAATCTTCAACAAACATAGCATTTCACATTCATTCTACAACTTTCTAAATTATGACCAACTTTATTGCATTTGGAACATTGACAGGTGGGTGAGTTCATATTCTGATTATTTCTAAATCTACACTGATTTTCTCTATGACCATATTTGTTGCAATTGAAATATTTGCCATTAAATTTATAAGCATTAGGTTGTCTTACCAATTTGTTCTAATCTTGATTATCTTTCTCCAACTTCAAATCCAAGTCCATTAGTATCTCCATTAGGCTTTTGTTTCTTTAGCATGTCATCAAGTTATTTTGAACTTTTCTTGAATTTGTCTTTGTGTTTATTTGCAGTAGCCAACTCATTTTCCGGAATTCCAACTTGTCTCATAAGCTCAGTTTTATCATGTTGCATGTGAATCAGATCTATCTTCAACATATCATTTTCATGACTAAGTCTCAGATTTTCATTTCTAGCATCATTAAGTCTCCTAGTCAATTCTTCTTCATTCTTCTTCCTGTCTTCAATATCTTTACATAACCTCATAGCCATATCCTGCATTTCATTCTTCATACTACTGTTTTCTTGTCTCAACTTGTTTGCAATGTCTCTAAGAGTTTCTTTTTCATCATCATCATTTTGCATCTTCTCATGAAGTTCTTTTCTTTTATTTTGTACTATACAAGAGTTCTCTTGAAATCCTTTAATGAATTCCTGTGCAATCCTTAGATCATCTTAAAGTTTGATATTCTTCAATTTCTCTACATCAAAATCTTCAAGAGCTCCTTCTAGCTATTTTCTTAAGTTCTCCATCTGTACGGATGTAAGAATCTTCCTCAAGCTATTAGGTGATGCCCTCCTAAATGGCACAAGATTAGTCTGAGATCAATCAACACAAAACACAGAAAACATTAGTGTTAGTCAATCGAAAACTAATCTAAAAAGGCATACCAAGAGAGAGACTATAAGCATGCAAGCATATTTAACTATCAAAGCAAACATGATGAGGCATCTCCAAATACCTCCTAACATACTCTTAGCTCCTTCTCCCTTGTTCCTCTCCTCTCCAAGTTCCAAAATAGTGTAGCTCTCAGTAGCTTTTTGCACTATGGATGCTTATGGAGGATTGAGATTTATAGAATAGCTCTAAATATGAAATGAAAAGCTATTTTAATGCTAAAATGAAGTATTTTAACCAAAAAGACAAGATTTAGTTATGCTATGCTAAAATGCTCTCTAAAATGGCTATAGTCTAAATGCTTACAAGTTTTCAGGATCTGGATTATGAAGGAATGGGCTCTATTTATAAGAAAAATGGAGCAATGGATGGCCAGGATTGAATGGTTTAATCAAGGGTCAAGCTTGAAAGTTGGGGATCCATGTGCACAATTGGCACCAATAAAATAATGACAAGTGTCAACACAGGATTGGGTTGAAAGAAGAGGTTGGAGGCATTAAAGGCCTGAGAAGACCTCATGGTTATCTAAAGGCTAAGGGTCAAGCCTAAATTAGGATTACCTACTGAATTAGGAGTTAATCCCAGGATAAACCTTTGTGCAAATGATTAAGAGATAATCATGGTCAAAGTATTAAATGCTTGATGAGACCTTTGTGGTTGGGTAGAGGTTGAGTCAAACAAATGTTTTAACCATGTGGGAGGGTTGAATTAACCATTAATGGTTATTGGAGACTTTGGGGAATTAAGTGGTTGAAAGTTGGAAGCCTTTAATGGTTTTCAAAGACTTTGGGCCATTTGAGAAGTGACTCCATTTTGCTTAGGAATGTGACAATATTTAGGAAATGGTTTAGGCTAATTAGGAAGGGTTTAGAAGAATCTAGAAGGGGATTAGATTTTGCAAGTGGATTTGGTGGGTGAGGGAAAATAGGATTTTATTGAAATAAAAATTCATTTATTTCAATAATGTGTGCAAGTTGCATTTGTAGGAAAATGCAAGTGGGGTGGGGATAATGATTTAAATAAATATTTTATTTAATTTATTTAAAAGAGGAAAATGAATTTTAATTAAATAAATTGATTTTATTTATTTAATTGATTGAAATTTGATTTAATGAATTAATTAAAATAAATTGAATAATTTATTTAATTAATAGAAGAATGTTTGGGGATGAATTAATTAAATATTAATTTAATTAACTGATGGCTAGTGGATTTTTAATCAAATAAATACGAAATATTCATTTAATTAAAATGGACAGATTTATGTGACTACATTTGCCCCTCTTTGAGACGGTGCGGTTTATCGCGTCGTTTCAAAGAAAGAAAAACTGGTGTGAAGAAATGCCCCATTAAAATGTTAATTTAATGGGTGGTATGCCCCCTCGAGAGATGGGCCGAAAAATTTTGAAAAATCGGGCGATCTCTCGAAAAAGAATGAAAATTGGCAGGGTGGTGGAATAGAAGAAATTAGGTATACTGGGGAAAAATAGAAGAAATTGGGGGAAACATGGAGAAATGGGGGGCTCGGGAAGTTCACGGGGACCACGGCGATGAGCAGGGCGAAGTTACGGTGACGTCGGGGGGTATAAATGGGGTGAAAGGGGTGAAAATAGGATCATTTGTGACCGCGACCAGTTGAAAACTATAGCTCTGACAGTGACATTTGGAAGAGCAAGGAGGAGCGACGATGCCGTTTCCGATCACCGAGCACCGATTTGAGCGAGTCCGCCGGTACCAGCGCCCAGCCGACTATGGACCAGCGGTACGCGAATTCAAAAACTCACTTTTTATGCATTTTTAATACGTTTTTAGCTGAGTCCAAGTCAAGTCGGAGCAAGAGCGCTGGAACTAGGTTTTTAGCACTTTTGCTCCATGAATTAGCGCTATTGTTCCGCAATAGCGCTTTTGTAGGCTAGTTTTAGCGCTTTTGAGTTTATTTAGCGCTTTTGTAGGCAAGTTTGAGTGCTTTTGATAAATTAGCGCTACGGTAGGGTCAATTGAGTGCTATTGATGTTTAGTAGCGCTATTGCATAGCGGTTTTAGCGCTTTTGATTAATTAGCGCTATGGCGTATTTAATTGAGCGCTATTGACAGGAATAGCGCTATGGTGTAGCTTTTTGAGCGCTTTTGTTTTGGTAGCGCTATTGTAGGGCTTGTTGAGCGCTATTGAGGTTTTTCTAGCGCTATTATTCCGAATGAGCGCTTTTGTAGGTGAAATAGCGCTTTTGCTTTAGGATAACAAGATGCCCCAGTTTCGGACAAAATAAAACTCCGGATACCTAACGATTGATGGATGGTGAGGTGAAGTGGGAGTTGTTTTGAACCATAGCAGCCCGATGAGACTTAGGTCATTTGTTAGGAGAAATGCCTGTTGAAGTCTAGGCGGCCATGATTGCTTACCTGTTGAGACTCGAAGATACTTGATCAAAGTATCTGATGATAGTCTAGGTTTAAACTTTAAGAAAGTTTGATAACAAAACAACTGATGGTGGTTTGATGAATGTCTATGTGCAGGAGGATCTACGCGTGTTGCAGTTATGCGAGCGCCACCCCGCGACACAGGGGTTGCGAGATCGTTTGACTCAGATCGAGATAGATTGTATTGCGGCTACTGGGCTCTATGAGGTGATGCATATGCCCGTGATTCGGATGAATCACGGCCTGATTACAGCTTTAGCAGAGCGATGGCACAGTGAGACATGCACGTTCCATCTGGCTCAGGGCGAGATGACGGTGACTTTGGAGGATGTGTGGCGTATTCTTCGGATTCTGATTCAAGGGCAGCTGGTGACGTATGATCGATCCTGGGGGACAGTGTCTTGCCAGAGGATTTTTGATGAGGACGTATTCATTGATAATGGGTCGATTGCCTGGGAGGATATAGCGGCACTATATGAGCCCCTTCCAGCAGTATTGTCAGGGATCGTGGGAGGGCTCCTGTGTCCAGACAGGCGGTCACATGGATTGGCGGTCGGATGGGGACAGGTGATTGAGATGATGGTGACAGAGGGGACCCGATATGCCTGGGGGCCATGCGTGCTAGCGCACATGTACCAGGAGCTGCACGAGGTAGTGTACAGAGGGCGGGGGTCTCTAGCAGTGGGTATGACGCTGCTGCATGTGTGGGCATGGGAGCATCTACCAGTGACTCGACCAGTGAGTCTGAGATTCTGAGCCGTGGATCAGCCCTATATGTTTATGTATAGTGGTATGATGAGCCAGCCCCACTTGGGGAAGCTAGAGTGGTGGCGGCGGGCATTAGATGATTTGGATGCAGTGATCTGGCGGCCATACTTGGAGTGTGAGCCATGGGATGATGATGCTGAGGCACTGCCGTATTGTTTTATGACCCGATTCCTCATTGGGAGGACCTCTTATCACGTAGAGAGACAGGTGCCAGGACGGGTTATGAGGCAGTTTGGACGGCAGCAGGGACTGCCGAGCGGATCGGGAGAGTATGCTCGAGTGATTCGAGAGCGGTATGCATGGGGTCCAGTGCTACCGTATGATCAGGCATTGGCAGAGTTCCGGACACTGCAGGCGAGGCCATGGGATCTACGACCGAGGGTCGTTGATGCAGGGGTTACAGCAGAGTATACCCAGTATCGGGCGGTGCACCCGATTCGACGGATATCAGATCCAGCAGAGCTGATCCCAGCGTTTGAGGATGAGAGGGGACGAGGACGGAGAGGAGGAGGTCGAGGAGGAGGTGGTGGTAGAGGAGGAGGAGGAGGAGGAGGAGGAGGAGGTGGAGGAGGTGGAGTAGGGATGGGGATGTCGAGACAGCGGAGAGGGAGAGGTGGACTACCTCTGCAGATATCACAGGGACCGTTGATGCAGGGAGGAGTGCAGCTGAGTGGGAGGGGGATGGAGAGAGAGATCCCGATGGATACAGGTGCAGGAGAGGGTGGTGCAGGGGAGTGTGGTGCAGGGGAGGGACCTAGTGGAGGGGGTGATATAGGTGCAGCAGCCATGGATATAGGGGAGTGTGGTGCAGGGGATCTGCGGGAGCATATGATAGGTTATTTGCAGACCTGGGTAGAGAGATTAGAGGCGGAGGTAGCAGCTAGAGATGTGCAGCTATTTGCACGTGAGTCAGAGCTGACAGTGGTGCTGCGGGAGAGAGATACTACGGTGGAGAGATTGGCAGAGCTGCAGGAGAGAGTGCGGACTGGTGCACAGGGGCCTTCAGGAGAGGTTATGAGGGAGATACGGCGAGCACAGGTGGAGATAGAGTACTGGCGGGGGTTATATGAGCAGGTGGTACCGATTAGCCAGCGAGCTCTCAGTTACTCACAGATGCGGCAGGCCAGATCCGAGCGATCACAGAGGATGCAGAGCAGTGGGGGAGTGATGGGTCCTTTGCGGCAGGATAGATCAGGAGATGCAGGAGGGAGTGGGGGTTCGATGAGGCCTCCACGGAGAGATGGATCAGGTGGTGCCGGTACCAGCGGTGGAGCAGGTAGGGGTGGGGCAGGTACAGCATCTGGCCAGAGCGGTATCTGAGAGAGCATTTTTGCATACATGTGTTGTATCATTGTCTATGTTTTGGACTGTATCTTGGATGGCTCTTGGTAGCCGATTTTTGTAGACTTCATTGTACTCTGATATATGAGGAGATCCCATATTTGTGATGATTATGCATGTGATTATGTATGGTCGTTTATGCATGATGATGATTTATTGCTGAGATGTATATGTGTACATGTATGCATTTGATGAGATGTTTCTTTTATGCATGTTTTTATGATGATTTATGATGTGAGATACTGACATATGAATGCAGGTTGAGATGTTTATGATGTATGTGAATTTTGATGCAATGCTTTATGTATGGAATGCCATGATGAGGATATATGCTTATGCTTGATGTATGAACAGGTTTTTTGGTATTTCCTATTTTGTTAATGATGCGATGATGTATATATGCAATATAATGATGCAATGATTTATGTGATGATGTAAATGCAATGGTTAGATGAAATGATTTTATGTATGGATATGCATCTAGATGATATATGCTTATGTTTTCGATGGATGAACAAGATTTTATGATGTTTCCTTTTGCGATGTAATGATGAGACGATTTATGTGACAATGTTAATGCAATGATTTTATGTATAAATATGCAGCTAGATGTGTGTTTTAGATGAATGTAATATGGATAAACAAATTGTTTAAGTGCAAATGTTTATTTGATAAATGCAGATGAATAAACAAATGTAAAGTACAAATGTTTATATGATAATGCCTAAATGAATGATTCTAAATGCGTTTTAAATATGTTGGTAAGTGCAAATGATAATGGGATGATATGATAACTAATGGGGATAATAACTGCACCTTAATGTAATGATAATAAATGCAATGTAAATGAATCCTATAATGAACATTTATAAGATACTTAGTAATAAATGAATGCATCTTTTATCTATAAAGAAATGAATGCAAAGGATAAATGATGAAAAGTTTAATAAAATGATAATGGATAATTGATATAAGATGAATGCTTATTAAATGATTTAATACAATCAAAGACAATTTAATCCCATGAATGGATCTAATTATTTATGATTGATGAAAATGATTGTTAAATGATTTTAATGAAAACTAATGTCAACAATGAACTATATGCAATGTTTAAGTTTTTAACATGACATAAATGGACGTAATGCAAGATGCACCTAAATGTAATGATGATATGATCATGAAGAATGCAAGATCTTGTAAGACTTTGCATGATGCATTGATGATGTATCAGAGTACTCGGTCGTGATTGTATCCAAGACCAGTTTTTAGTAGTCATTTTTGCATGTAAAAGCCTACATATGAATGGATGGGTGATATGCAACGGAATGCAATATATAAACAGATGAGGTGAAATGACGATCCATAGTGCTCTATTTTCATCATTGAGCTTTAAAATGTTGGAAGAGAATACAAGCATCTTGACATAATGATTCAAGATGACCTGAGTATTTCTTTCATGGTTTTTAATATAGCAAGTTAATACAAACGACTTGATATAAGGGTCAAGTCGACCAGAGTATTGCTTGCGGAACAGACAAGGATTATCTCCTTTCGTGCATGACTTGGATTGTCCTCCTTGATCTTAGGCTGATCATATCCTGAGACAAGTGCATACCGTACTAAAAAATAAAACCTTTATCCAATTTGGAGGAAGAGGAACCAAAGGATGCGCATTGTACCTGCAACCAAACAGCATATTTACATAAAGAATAAAGAATAAGGATCCTTGGTAATGGCTCATGCTCATATGGTCAAGGTATACACTGTAGTCAGCAAGCCGTAGTGATCTATGATTGCATTTTGCATAGGATCACGTAGCTTAGTGAACTTCCCACGTAGACACCATTAGTACATGCCCCAGAACTTCATCGGAAATGATGCGCAAACAAAACAAAACAATGCTGAAAAGATCCCGATACAGATAAACAAACGATTGTACTCACAAATCAACCAAGTATTTGATAGCTTAACATAATTTTCTTGTCAAAGAAAACGTCATCTTGTCTTTGTTTTGGTAAGGAAGGATACATCCTTGGTTAAAGACAGGTTTGGATTGTTGATGTCGATTGTTTTGGTTTGATTGGTAAATGGTCATTGTGTGAGTAGTTTATCAATGTTTGTTTTGCATCTGATTGGATGAATATGTACAAGGTGTTGTCATGTTTTTTGGATTTTGTGAGTCATTTTTGAATGTTTTTGGATTTTCTTCAGGACATTTTCTGAATGTTTTTGGTATTTTTCTGATGATTGCTTGAATGAAGAGCGTAATGATATATAAGACAATGTAGAATCCACTTCCATTACGAGGGTAAGGGTATTGCCCCCAGTTTGTAGACCTGACTATGAAAAGGTGGGATGCTAGACGCATGGAGTACTTTCTTAATTGCAGATCAAATAACAAGCCATGGTTGGGATGGATGGATGTATGTGTGCATGAATGTGATCGCAACAAGCTTTGAAAGATAATGGAGCTATTGCCTTTACGAGTGGTGCCTGTTTGCCAGGTTTTTACCATCGCACTTACCCAAGGTGCCACCAGAGTGGTTGTTCACCGTTTGGATGCATGATTTTTCTTTACTTTTTTGAATGTTTTTGTATTTTCTTCAGGACATTTTCTGAATGTTTTTGGTATTTTTCTTCAGGACATTTTCTGAATGTTTTTGGTATTTTTCTGATATGTAGGGGAGCCTGATGCCTTGTACACCTTAGGTATAAAACCTTTTGAGGTGCATGCTATTGATTGGATCTACGAGCGGTTCTCCTTCTGGTGTAGCCAACTGATATGCCCCGGACCCGAATACAGTAGTGACAACATATGGGCCCAACCAGTTTGATTCAAACTTGCCTTGATGTTCTCTGTTTGGTTGGTTGCGAGGATTTTCTCGAAGAACAAGATCACCTACCTCAAATGTACGAGATCTAACTCGGTGATTGTAACTTCTACTCATGCGCTACTGATAGGCTTTGAGGTGATTGTATGCAGCTTGTCTTTTCTCATCAAGTAACTCTAAGTCCTGAAGGCGTGAGACTCTGTATGCTTCATCATTTATGAGATTGTGCAAGGAAACCCATAGTGACGGTATCTCGACCTCAATAGGTAAGATAGCTTCTGCACCATAGACCAATGAATAAGGAGTTGCACCTGTAGGGGTTCGAATGCTAGTTCGATATGCCCATAATGCTGGATTCAATTGAACATGCCAATCACGACCGGCATCATTGACTGTCTTCTTTAGGATTCTCAATATGTTTTTATTGGATGCTTCGGCCTGACCATTGCCTTGTGGGTAATAGGGAGTGGAAAAGCGGTGTTGGATATGAAATTTCTCACAAAGTTCACGGACATCCTGATTTTTGAAAGGGAGACCGTTATCTGTGACAATAGACATGGGTACACCATACCGGCAGATGATGTAATTGAGGATGAATGAGGCGATCTGCTTGCCGGTAACTTGGGTAAGTGGAACAGCTTCGATCCACTTGGTGAAATATTCGGTGGCGGTAATAATGAATTTATGGCCATTGGATGAAGATGGATGAATCTTACCCACAAGGTCAAGGCCCCATTGACAAAAAGGCCATGGTGTCGTGATTGGTTGCAGTTCCTGGGCTGGTGCATGTATCAGGTCGCCATGAACTTGACATTTCTTGCATTTCCTGACAAAATAGTAGGAATCCTTTTCCATAGATGGCCAATAGTATCCGGCTCGCATGATCTTCTTGGCTAGTGATGGACCACTTGAGTGAGTCCCACAAATTCCTTCATGTACCTCTTCCAAAGCCTTTGTTATCTCATCTTGTTCCAGACATCGAAGGAGAGTACCATCAAGACTACGTCGGTATAGGGTTTCGGCAATAATGGTATATCGAGCAGTTTGGCGAATGAAGGTTTTTCGTTGGTTATTCGATTGGTTGGGAGGAAGGGTGTGATCGCGAAGATAGGTGTAGAACTCACCGTACCATGGGGATTCGGAACCGACAAGGCGACATATTATTTCAGATTCGGGGATATCATAAGCAGGAATCCAAAGCTGTTCTACCAAGAACTCGTAGCGTGTTGAATTCTGTGGAAGATCTAAGAGAGATGCGATAGTAGCCATAGCGTCAGCAGCTCGATTCTGATCTCTTGGTATCTTCTCAAAAGTAATAGTAGTGAATGATGTCTTTAGACTGTCCACCATTTGTTTGTATGGCATGAGTTTATCATCCTTGGTCTGATATTCATCAGTTGCTTGTCAAATGACCAGTTGTGAGTCGCCATATACTTGAAGTTCTTTTAATTTCCATTGTATGGCTAGCCTGAGTCCTGTGATCAAAGCCTCATATTCTGCTATGTTGTTTGTGCATGGAAATGTGAGCCTGTAAGACTTCGGGATGCTATCACCTTGAGGTGTGATAAACAGAATGCCTGCCCCCGAGCCATGCCTAGTGTATGAACCATCAAAATATAGTTTCCATGACTGTGCTTCTGTAATCATGAATATCTCTTCATCTGGAAAATTGGAAATGAGGGGATGATCACCTATGAGAGGTGCATCGGCCAACTGATCTGCAATGACCTGCCCTTTGATAGCTTTACGGTCCACATACTCGATGTCGAATTCACTTAGAATCATTACCCATTTGGCCAAACGACCTGTCAATGCTACTTTGCTGAGTAAGTACTTGAGTGGATCAATCTTTGCAATGAGTTGCACCTTGTGTGTCAATAGATAGTGTCGCAATTTAGTGGCTGCCAGGATTACTGCTAGGCAAGCTCGCTCAATAGGTGTGTAATTGAGTTCATAGCCAACCAGTGTGCGAGAGATGTAGTAAATAGCACACTCTTTTCCTTCTGCATTATGTTGTGCCAGTAGTACACCCAATGTTGTACTTGTTGCTGAAATATAGAGTAACAATGGTCTACTTGGATCTGGTGGCATCAACAATGGTGGATTCATGAGATAGTCTTTAAGTGCCTGAAATGCTTGCTGGCATCTGTCATCCCATTGAAAGCGTATGTTCTTGTGTAGCAGGTGTGTGAAGGGGTGACACTTATCAGCCAATTGTGCAATGAATCTTCGGATGGATTGAAGCCGTCCTTGTAATGTCCTTAGCTGACTGATATTCCATGGAGGTGGCATGTCCATTATTGCCTTAACCTTTGCTGGGTCGACCTTAATACCTTTGCTTGAGACAACGTATCCTAGAAGTTTCCCGGAGGTCACTCCAAAGACACATTTCTTTGGGTTGAGTCGAACATGATATTGTTCCAGTCTATCAAAGATTTGATCTAAGATATGGAGATGTCCTTCTCTTGTGAGTGATTTTGCTAGTAAATCATCCACATAGTCTTCCATCATAGTATGCATCATGTCATGGAAGATGGTGGTCATTGCTCTTTGATAGGTCGCTCCTGCATTCTTTAGACCAAAAGGCATTACATTCCAGCAGTATGTGCCCCATGGACATGTGAAGGCTGTCTTATATTGATCTTCTGGTGCGATCTTTATTTGATTGTATCCTGAAAAGCCATCCATGAGTGAAAGCATGGCATGTCCTGCTGTTAGATCCACTATGATGTCAATATTTGGAAGGGGGAAGTCATCCTTAGGACATGCCTTATTCAGATCTCTGAAGTCAGTACAAATGCGGATGCCCCCTTTTGGTTTGCCAACTGGCACGATGTTGGAGATCCATTCTGCATAATCAATTGGTCTAATGAAACCAACATCTAGGAGTTTCTTGAGTTCTGTTTTGACTAGCACTGCAATCTGGGGATGCATCTTACGAAGCTTCTGCTTGACAGGTTTGGCTCCTTCTGCTACTGTGAGATGATGCATGACTAAATCAGGATCAAGCCCAGGCATGTCTGCATATGACCATGCAAAGTTGATCTGGCGCTTTTGGAAGAACTTTATAAACTTAGGCTATTCCTCTGGAGTGAGAAGAGATGCCAGATGTATGATATGAGGGTTTTCAGGAGTCCCTACATTGTATTCTTTAGTCTCCTCAATGAGAATCGTCGATCATTCCTGTTGTGTACTAGCAGGGAGAATGTCAAACCCTTCATCCTCAGGCACCTCAGAGAGGTTTTCACCATTGGATACGCTCTTTCTTTTTACTTTTGTCGAATCAAACAGTGCCACAGTGTGGTTTTCACTGGAAGATCCATGTTTTATTGTTATATTTTTGCAGCTGAAGGGTTTGGCATCCGCCCCGAAGTATGCTGCGCTATTAAGTTCAATGCCGAATCCAGCTTTGTGATCCCCGCTTGGTAGATTATCCCTTAATTCCAAAAAGTCAATGATAGCCTCATCGTTTTGGAAGAGGTCAAGACATGGGGGATTTGGTTGGTTCCATTCGATGAGTTCAGGGTGGATAATGGGCATTACTTCATCGATTAGATTGAGTTCGTTAGAGGTATCAGTGAGGGTTAAGACAGTGTGGTGAAGGTCGTTGATGGTACTCTCCCTGTCAGAATCAGGCGTAGGATGAGACGTAGGGTCTGTGGAAGATGTTTTCAGCTCAAGTACCCAAGTGGTCTTTATCTGTGCTTCTCCGTAAATAGGAATGTCTTTGCGTGGCGGAGGTGGTGATGTGTCTTCCTCATCTGAAGTATTAAGTTGCACTGAATCGAATTCCCACTCATGTGAGTCGGTCTCTGAATCACTTTCCAGCATTCGATTGCTATACCATACTGGGATGTCTTTAGAGTTAAACACGGCAGGTGTGATTGGTTTATGTATCTTTGTAGTGATCAGTGTTGCAGGAACCGTGATGGGATTTAAAGGATTTGTCACTGGAAGTATCGACAGTGTTGATTTAGTGGCTGCTGTTGGAACGGCTGGTGCCATAGATGTTACTGCGGGTTCCAATGTAGTTGCTGCTACTATTGGTGTTATTGATGGGATTACTGGTGCGATTGGTGGTATGTTTGGCACTGGTGATGGTTGCGGTGGGGTTGTGAGTCTCGATGGGGCAGTGGGGATAGTGTTTGATGGTGCTTTGAGTATGAAAGGTGTCCTCTTTGCAGTAGGTGGGCAATATGGTTTGCTAGGTTTTCCTTTAAATCTGAGTTTAGGAAGGACTTCTTTTTCAAAGCCTAGGCCTGTATTACCTTTGGGCTTGAACTCTGGCAATAGCGGTTCTTGTCGTCCTTGTTTGCAGGATCCCAAAGCACTTTGACCATCATACCCCATTCTTTGCATAATGAGGAGGCCTTTGCCATACTGTTCTGTAGGAAGCGTAACTCGCGGTTTATCAGTGGTAACGGGGTCTTTATAGATCCAGTCTGCTAGGTCCTCATCTTGTGTTTCTTCCTCTTGACTCTTTCCAAGGACGAAAGGTGTTAAAGCACATGCGGGCGTGACTATGGATTGTTGGAGCAACTGCTGGGGTTTACCATGCGTTCTAGGAGAAGTGGGCATTTGTCCCACACAAAAGAGTTGACTCAAGTTATATTCCCCGGGACCTTCCTCTGTGACTTTCATCTTAAGCTTTTCTTGCTTGGGTATAGGAGTGTTTGAACTGGCAAGAGAGGCGGGATTTACATATGATGTGGAGGAAATGGCTTCCCTATTATTAGGAACAGTAATCTCTGGTTGATGGCTGATATTATGGCAAAATGCAAAGGGATTTGCATCGCCCAGGATTGTGATCTCTGCACCGTTATGTGGGAACTTGATACATTGATGGTAGGTAGATGGAACGGCTTGCATGGCATGTATCCAAGGTCTTCCTAATAATAGATTATATGGCAGAGGAAGGTCCAGAACCTGACAAATGATGTGCTTTACCACAGGGCCCACTCGGATTGGTAGGACCACGGCTCCTTTGGATGAACGCTCTGCATCATCATAGGCTTTGATGGTGATCTTCTTGCGAGGATCCACTGATTCTACTGCATATCCCAATGCTGTGACCAACTGTAGTGTACAAATGTTTAGGCCTGCTCCATTATCGATCAAGACTCGCTTGATCCTGTGTTGGTTGACAAAGCCTTCAATGTGGAGTGAGGCGTTATGAGGTTGCTGGAAGGAAGAGTTGTCACTTTCGGAAAAAGTGAGACAAGGTGAGGACTTTAGATTTCCAACCATGGCTTGAAATTGGTCTGTATTCAGGTTTGCAGGGACTGACGCCTCTTGGAGTGCTTGATCCAAGATAGTTTTATGAGAGGGTGACAGACGCAATAGTTCCAAGATGGATATAAGTGCAGGGGTTTTGTCTAATTGTTCCACAAGATTCTACTGCTTTGGGATGGAGGTGGTGCCTTGTGGAGCTGCCTTTATGGTGACCTTGCCACGACGTGTAACAACATTGCAATTTGAGGTGGGATTTTTGAAGGTGATAGTTGCAATTTGTTCACTGGCATCATACAGGTGATTGACAGTGTAATTATACGCAGCTTGTGTATAATCAGTGGTATGAGGACCTCGTCTGGACGTGGAAGGACCCCTTTGATCTTGCGATGGAAGTGGATTCTTGAACATCTGATGATCATTATTGGTCATTTTTGGGTCATGCCCTTCAATTTCAATTTCTCCTCGATCAATAAGATCTTGAATGAGATCTTTCAATCGATGACAATTACTTGTCTTGTGTCCTCTTCCTTGATGGAATTCACAATGTTCAGTATCTCTCCACCATGCCAGTTTGACCTGAGGCTCATAGTTTGATAGCTTAGGTAGAGTGATCAAATTCTGAGAAATGAGTTGTCGCATCACTGTTTCAATGGGTTCCCCTAAGGGAGTGTATGTGCGTTTTTGTTTTTGTGGACGAGGTCTTGGTTCATCCTGAGATGTGATGCGACCTTGATTAGGAAGGACATTTGTGTTATTTTGAGGTGGAGGATTTTGTCCTGCAAACTGAACCACAGGTTGTGCATTTTGGACAGTCCGAGCATCCACAACCCCATCATTGACGATATTCTTATTCTTGTTCCAGAAGTTCGATTTATCGCTATTGAAGCGCGGGCGAGGACCATCTTTGGGTTCATTAAAGATTTTGATGAGTCCTTTTTTGATGAGTGCCCTTTCACATTTTATACCTTTGGTGATCATATCGTTAAAAGAATCTGTGTCTTTGACATCCAGGTGAAATTCCATTTCTTCGTTTAAGTTGGAAATGAAAATTTCCACTAGTTCTCGTTCAGGTAACTGAAGAGAACGTCTGCTAGACATTTGGCACCATCGTTGCAGGAATACTGAGAATAATTCACCTGGTTTTTGTTTGGTGTTGCATAGATCAGCCATGGTGATGTCGCGTTCAATATTATAAGAGTAATGAGATAGGAACTTCTGGATGAGTTCCTCAAATGTTCTAATGCCACCTGGTAGTCGAGAAAACCATGATGTGGTTGTTCCTCCCAAGCTTTGGGGAAAAAGGCGCATTAGGTATGTGTCCTCATAAGCCACTTCAAGACAAGCGGAATGAAATTCTCGGACATGATCGCGGGGATCTCCCTTTCCTCTATATTTTTCAAATTTTGGTGTTTCGAACCCGCGTGGAAAAGGTGGCATATAAAGATTCCTATCAAACGGATAGGGACAGATGTCGTTAAGTGAGAATTGATTGGTCTTAACACCACTATGAAGTTGTTGGGCGAGATTCTCAACTTGTTGCCGCAACATCTCTATTTCATTAGGAGGAGGAGGTGGTGGGTTACCTCGAGGGATGTTATATCTGATGGGATCTCTACGCCTTTCCTCCTCATGGCGACTTTGTCTTTCTGATGCTTGTCTTAATTGGGCAAGATCAAAGTCTGAGGGGAGTTTGGCTCCTTCTTGAGCAAGTCGTAAAAAGTGAGCATCCGCATTGCTCCTTAATATTTCATCAAATAATCTGTTAAAATGAGGGTTATGCTGAACCCTTTCGATTGTTGAAGGAGTGGGTGTACCTGGGTTTTCATCATTCCCATTTCCTCCAAGTGCTTCTTGAAATTCATTGAGGTTGTCCTCTTCTTCCTCAATTTCTATTTCTCGCTACCTTGATCGCGATCGGGTTTGAGCCATTTTGTTTACTAGTTTGTTTTTGAAGTTGATTGAAGATGATGATGAGTGGTGATGAAATGAAAGATTGATTGGTTGGTGATTTGTATTGTATGGGGGATTTCTAGCACTTTAAGGTATATGTAACCGAAATTCCTTCGTTGAATTGCTTGCTTGTTTTGATGATTTTGGATGTGATAAGGTGTAGAGAAATCTGAGATGTGTTACAGATTTTGACTACCTAGCAATGAGAGGATTCACTCATGAACTAGTTTTAACCTGCGTAGATGTGTCTCTTAGGAGGAGCTTATCCTAGATGTAGAAACAATCTAAAAGTGATGTGATGTGTTTTGATTTCAAGCAATATCAAAAAAGGAATCGTGGGACAAGAACCTCTTAATGTTTTGAGAGTTGGGAGGGATTGATGATGAAGTGATGATGTATGAGTGGGATGATGGATGAAAATGTTTTCAACTTTCAATAAAAACTTTGTGTCACAAATGGGACAAACTCTTCTTCTTCCCTTTCAGGGGTTGGTGGCACTTCTCGAGCTGTGTTGTAGGTGATACAGATGTTTGGGAAGAAATTGGGATTAATCTTTCCTCCTTGATTTTTGTGATAACTCAGAGCTCTATATTGCATAAAAGCTCTGTGGTTCAATGATTCTGAATCAAATTCGTTTGTTTTTCCTTGAAGGTATAGACGCATGCGATGTAGAAAGACTCTATGTGAGACAAAGATTTGTCTATTGATATAGAAGAATTTCCTTCTTTTGATTAAAGCCTTTGAGCTCAATGGTCTTCTTTTCAAGGTAATATTCTGATGACACTTCTTCTTTCGCAAGATGTGAAGAATGGTCATAAAAGTGGTGACTCTGTGTTGTTTGCACTTTGTTTTTAGTTGTGTTGACAGATGTTGGATGAATACTTTGTTTTTGGGATTGATTCTCTGATTTTTCTGTGACAAGAAAACAAAGCAAGCACACAAACACAAAATTGTAGCCTCAAAGGCACAAATGAGTATGGGTCTAGATCAACCCAATCCTTTGGACTTGTTTTTGACCCTTCCTTTAGATTTATTTTAAGGTGTATTTCCAAAGCCTGAAGTCGGCTCAATTTGCACTAGGTCTGTAAAATGAACACACTTCAAACACTTTTTATCCCTAAGGTCAAATGGCCAGTTGTGATAAATTTAGCCCACATCTTGATATTTCTTCGACTTTGGTACTACATACCTTATGAATCCCGCCGTGGCAGGTAAGGATGTGATATACTAAGTCTTGCACGAGCATAACAAATAGATGATCCCTATGATGGGGGAGTCACCACTTTTATCAAGCCACAAGTGACTTTTCAAAAAGCTATGTTTCTACTCAAGGAAATATGTATGGTGAGTATCTTGGGAGCAAAACCATCTATGCTCTTGCACTAAATTATACCTCAAATATCCTCAATCAATAGAACAGGTGGGCTACTACTTAAAAGTGTTTAGTCATGTTCGATGGCTTTGGACATAAGTTCATTCTGCAGTGACTCACTTAAGAGCCTTGTAACTGGTGGTGGGGCCCATTTGTCCTTTCGGCCAGTTACACTGTAGGAACAGCTATACCCAAGGCTACAGCTTTCGCTCTCACCTAATTTCTATAGCGGCTCGAAGGATTTACCGCTCGAGGTCGTTCCCAAGAGTATCGATCCCTTGGCAGGCCTCTCTTAAAAAGATAAAATTTGAGCGTTACTAACACTTTTCTCTTGCACCTAGGACCACGAGAGCCAAGGGAGAGGATAGTGTGTGTTAGAAGTAGGACCACTCGACTGACTTTTTGTGCACAAGCGTGCCAAACACGAAATTCACTTGTTCTTTTTAATCCAACATTTGCAAAGATGATCTAACTATTTGGAGATGTTGCTCCAACAGCCATGGTGTTCATTTTAACTCCAAAGGCAATGTGTTTTGTAATCTAGAATTTGGAAATTCTGGTCAACTTAATGAAAAACACGATTGCATGAAGGAAAATTTGTTTTTGCCAAAAATGAAGACAAGTGGATTGTTCTTTTTACTGCACCAAAAATTTGAAGTGTGGATTGTGATTTTTAAGTCCCAATTGATGCAAGAAAGAAAGTTTGTTTTGTTGATTTTAAGCACCAAATAAAAATGAGGCCTAACTAGAAAACAATGAAAAACTCTTTTTTGTGTTTTTAAGTTCTTTTTAAGCACTAAATGAAATTTTTTGTGATTTTTGTTGTGTTGTTTTAACCTGCACAAAGAAAAGAAACAAGTTAATAAAATCGATGCTCAAAGAGGGGAGCTTCCACAAGCCTAATTCTTGATTTTTCGGTTACAAGTCCATTTGGGCGACACTCTGTCGCAATAGCGCTATTCTGTGTTTTTACAATAGCGCTAGTCTGCGTGAGCAGAAGCGCTAATTTAAACAGTAGCGCTTAAAGAAAAGAAAATCTCGAGAAGACAAAAGCGCTAGAAGTGCGTCAACAGCGCTGAAACTGAGACAATAGCGCTGGAATGTTGTCAATAGCGCTGAAAAACTTTCAATAGCGCTACTTTAGGGTCAATAGCGCTAAAAGAAATTTTTCAATAGCGCTAAAACGCGTTCAATAGCGCCGAAGCGCGACCTGTGTGGCAGTTTCAACAAGAAAAAATGTTAATTTCAAAAACAATGATCAGAAGGTTGCGTGTTCGATTCACGTCGGGTTCACCAAATGATGCCCTCCTAAATGGCACAAGATTAGTCTAAGATCAATCAACACAAAACACAGAAAACATTAGTGTTAGTCAATCGAAAACTAATCTAAAAAGGCATACCAAGAGAGAGACTATAAGCATGCAAGCATATTTAACTATCAAAGCAAACATGATGAGGCATCTCCAAATACCTCCTAACATACTCTTAACTCCTTCTCCCTTGTTCCTCTCCTCTCCAAGTTCCAAAATAGTGTAGCTCTCAGCAGCTTTTTGCACTATGGATGCTTATGGAGGATTGAGATTTATAGAATAGCTCTAAATATGAAATGAAAAGCTATTTTAATGCTAAAATGAAGTATTTTAACCAAAAAGACAAGATTTAGTTATGCTATGCTAAAATGCTCTCTAAAATGGCTATAGTCTAAATGCTTACAAGTTTTCAGGATCTGGATTATGAAGGAATGGGCTCTATTTATAGGAAAAATGGAGCAATGGATGGCCAGGATTGAATGGTTTAATCAAGGGTCAAGCTTGAAAGTTGGGGATCCATGTGCACAATTGGCACCAATAAAATAATGACAAGTGTCAACACAGGATTGGGTTGAAAGAAGAGGTTGGAGGCATTAAAGGCCTGAGAAGACCTCATGGTTATCTAAAGGCTAAGGGTCAAGCCTAAATTAGGATTACCTACTGAATTAGGAGTTAATCCCAGGATAAACCTTTGTGCAAATGATTAAGAGATAATCATGGTCAAAGTATTAAATGCTTGATGAGACCTTTGTGGTTGGGTAGAGGTTGAGTCAAACAAATGTTTTAACCATGTGGGAGGGTTGAATTAACCATTAATGGTTATTGGAGACTTTGGGGAATTAAGTGGTTGAAAGTTGGAAGCCTTTAATGGTTTTCAAAGACTTTGGGCCATTTGAGAAGTGACTCCATTTTGCTTAGGAATGTGACAATATTTAGGAAATGGTTTAGGCTAATTAGGAAGGGTTTAGAAGAATCTAGAAGGGGATTAGATTTTGCAAGTGGATTTGGTGGGTGAGGGAAAATAGGATTTTATTGAAATAAAAATTCATTTATTTCAATAATGTGTGCAAGTTGCATTTGTAGGAAAATGCAAGTGGGGTGGGGATAATGATTTAAATAAATGTTTTATTTAATTTATTTAAAAGAGGAAAATGAATTTTAATTAAATAAATTGATTTTATTTATTTAATTGATTGAAATTTGATTTAATGAATTAATTAAAATAAATTGAATAATTTATTTAATTAATAGAAGAATGTTTGGGGATGAATTAATTAAATATTAATTTAATTAACTGATGGCTAGTGGATTTTTAATCAAATAAATACGAAATATTCATTTAATTAAAATGGACAGATTTATGTGACTACATTAGGCTTTTAAAAATAGAGGACCAAGCGAGTTGATACCAATTTTTAGATTTAATGAAAGTCACAAAGACACTAAGAGGGGGGCTGAATCAGTGTCGAACCAGTTAGCAGAATATTTATACTTATTTAAAACTTTGCATCCCAAAATAGTGTACTAGTAAATAAGATTCAATGCAACAAATAAGAATAACAGAGACAACATAGAAAACACACCATAACACAAGATATTTAACGAGGAAACCCGGTGTGGGAAAAACCTCAGTGGGATTTATGACCCACAATATTTACTCACTAGTCAATGAATAAATACTACTTACAATGAGGCACCTGTACATGCAGGGAGGCCAATAGCCTAGAGCTCACTGCTCAATAAAGAGTCACATTGACTACAAAATGGATTATCAAAATCCAATACAATGTGCTGCTTCAAAACAACATCTCATATTCCAGGTTTAGTACCGGTTTAATCTCAAATAATAACCAAAACCTTTGCTGTCAACTATATCACCTTATACAAAATTATACATCATATCTTTCTCTTCTCTGTCTCTCATGCCATATATTAAAATGATCTATAAGATCTCATACATATATGAGTCTTGTACAATGTACCATGTCAGCTTACAAAAGATATTTCTATCAAAATACAATAAATAAAAGCCTATTCCATATCGGCTTGAGTGTCGGTATGCATTGTTGCCGATGTTAGTGAAGTGGTTGTCAGTGTATGTAGAAATCTATTGCTGGTGTTAGTATCTGCCGGTTGGTTGCCAGATGGTTTCCATCAATGACAACATCAACTATTCTCATAAGAGTGTAGAATGCCAACACTCTTTGTGTTAACTGATATCTTAATATTTGTCTATGCATTTGTATCTATCATGGGTTGGATTTCTACTATCTTAATGTTCTTCAAAATTGTGGGTGAAGTACCCATAATCCCCTTTCCTTTTCCTTCAACCATGGTGTCTATAGTGTCTATCTTTGATTCCAATGAAGTAAAGAATCCTCTATTCTCTCCAAAGAACTTAACCCATGCCTTTTGAGTCTCTTTTATTATTTCATCTACCCTTCCTAGCATCAAACTAGTTATTCTATGTTTCCTATTAAAGACTTTTCTATCTGCCACCTCAAGTGTCCTCTCCATTTCCTCTGGAGCAATAGGAACAAAAATAGATAATAACTCTTGAATTTTGATATGCTTATCTTCTTGCATAACTGACAGTCTTCTAGCATCTAACATATTATACAGTTCTACCAGTATTTGATTTCTATTTCTATTAAGGATTTCTTATAGATATCCAAGTATAATAAGACTTCTTCCTCTATCTCTCTCTATTCATCATCCTCTACGTGATCATAGTAAAACTGTACATTCTTTAACATGCCATCCTTAGTTATTTCATCTACTAATTCAACACAAGTTCTAGGTGGAACATTACCAGATTGAATAGTTGTATTAGTGTCATGCTTCTTCTTCCTCTTTGCAGTACCAGATGCAACAGAAGTGGTTACTTTTGGTGCTTGCTTCTGTGCCGGTATCTTTAATGTAACCTTCCTAACCGGTTTCTTTTTAGCTTCTACCTTTGTTTCCTCTATTTTCTTTCTTACAACCCTCTTGAATGCCAACAATGTTTCATCCTCAGATTCTAACTCAGGAGTAATAGGCTCAATCTATACTTATGGATTCTCCCTCTTCCTGCCTTTCTTTGAGACATCATCAATTAATACTTTAATGTCTTGTGAGAACTTCTCAACAAATTTTCTTGTTTTTCCTTCTTGCTTCTCTCTCTTCTTCCGGTTGAACTTTGTTTCAACATCATGTGTTTTTTATTTTGCAGTACCACGGGGCTTCTTGTTAGGCCCAATATAGAAAGCTAATGTACTGAGAGGGGAGGGGTGAATCAGTACTTCAAAACTTTTTTTCAATAATAACCTTACTATTATGCATAAGCAGAATAATGCAGTAACATAAAATAAAACTATAATCAACAGATAACAATCATACATGATTCACTCCATAACACATATATTTTGGTCACACAAAAACTCTTGGTTAGAGAGAAAAACTGTGGTGGGGATGGCACCCACAACTTCACTACTGAAATAATAAAGAATGCTCAGTTACAGCTACATTTAGCTATTTCTGATAGCTTACCATGTTAGGAGTATTAAGATCAATTAGATCTACCTTACTAAAGGATTTTACAACACTATATAGGTGTAGCACCTAGTTAAAGGATTTACAATTTATAGACTTGGTTAGAGTCTTTTACCCTGTTAAAGGTTTCTCTTACAACTTTAATATATTACAATATAATCATTACAAATATCTGCAACTTTACATCTGAAATGCTAAAGTAGATTCTATGTGCTCTGAATAAGATTACCTAGCTTGTAGCATACTTTGGTAACCCATAATGAAACTCGATAAACCCTTCTGTTTACTCTATTCTTCCACTGTTCACTGATAACCTTCTCGGTGACCTCTCTGTCTCTGTAACAGTCTTCCTTCATGCATACACACTGATATCTCATTGCATCTCATATCACATCATATCATCTCATTTTTCTAACCCTAGAATCATGTTGTATATATAGATCTCTTACAGTAGTGATCTGATTCATTGCTTCGATCTTACAAAAAGATTCTTTGAATGAATAACTAAACAAAATATCTCATAGGTTAGATTGGCCTTGTAATCATACACAATCTCATAGTGCAATTTCCAATGCAAAAACGGTTAGATGTGCCTCGATCTTGTAACACGTTTTCATGTGCATGTCCAGGTTCAATGTATTTGGTAAAACATTTCACTCGGTGAATATCAACTCGGTGAGTTAACTTTACCACTCGGTAGCCATGAAACTTTACTCGGTGAATACTATGTTCTGTGACTGCATTCTTTAGTAACCGACTAGACTATTCATACTGGCTTCTTTGTGTGTACCGACTTCATGATTCGGTAATACTAACCGACTAGAATATAGTATGACTTTGGATATGAAACTAATGGAAATTTGATAAGTAGTAACAATCTCCCCTTTTGACATTAGTTGAGATGTTTGACAAAAATTACTTACAAAGTCATAACTCAAAAACTATGTACTTGACAAAATGACTATACTTGACAATATGTACAATAGTCAATAGTATATGCAGATATACTCCCCTTATCATTATCCTATACATAACTCTGAATTTTGCATGTTTGGTTCTATTCTATACTTGTGTGCTCTGAATACTCTGTGTATTCTACTTGATATACTCCCCTTGTATACAATACTCAAAATTGTGTTATCAAAACTGTACTACTCTCCAAGTGTAGAATTACTCCCCCTTTGTTGGGCTTTCCTCTATGTAGTAACATAATATTACTCCCCCTTTTTGACAAACATTAAAAACTTAATTTGCATCCAGAGGCGGTAACTGATCAAAAATAGTCTTATACTTGGTCTGGGCGTCAGTGAGGGCAACTGAGAGTGAGTCCTTGAGACTTTCCATTAATGAGTTTGGTGCTTGAATATCAGATAAGAGTGATATAAAGCCATCAAGAGTGCTTCCCTCTTGTGTAGTTGATAAGCTTGTAGCTTGGTTGAGCTTCTCTTGGACTGATGAGAGATGAGGAAGGAATAATGTTTGAAGGGTCATTATATCCATCCTAATTTTATGCTCTTCATTCCTCAGTTCTAACTGTTGTGCCATGAGCTATTGTAGCTTTTTGTAAAAATTCTGAACTGAATTAGGCTCAGTGGTTAACTTGGATGAGAGATCGGTGATCTCTTTCTTGATTGCATCAGTTTTATTTTTGATGTCTTTAATAAATAAAGAAAATGTACATAATTTTTGGAATAAATAAAGAATGTGCTTGAGTTGAGGGGACAACTCAGCAATGAATTTGACAAGTTTTACCTTGCCAACAGCAATTGATTTTTGGACTTCCTCTATCATTTTTGTTGTAAGCTCTTTATCCTTGAGCTTGCTTATGTACTCGGATGCATCAACTCTAGATGTTTCAATCTGATTAAGGAGTTCATCCAACTGAATATGGATGGCTGCATCGGTTGACATTGTTGTTGATGGTAGCATTTCTGAGCAGTGTCCTAACCTTTTGAATTACCTTGTTCTTTTTCTGTATGGCCAGTTGCTTCTCCTGTTTGGCCTTTGCTTTGCATAGTTCACTAAATTCAGTGAGTGCTTGCCCTTTTAATTTCGAAATGGTGACATTGGGCAACACGATCGGTTTAGATAAGTCAAATTTAAAACCATGCTTTCTCACCTTCTTCTCTTTTCCTTTGATCTATGGCACTAAGAAAACTTCTTGTGAGGCTTGCTACTCCTCTGTAGGTTGCTCAGTAGATGCAACACTTTGGACTATTCGTGTAGCAGTTGCAATGTCTTTGGGTGGTTTGGTGCTAGGGGTCTCAGCTGTAATGTTTGTAGTGCTTGTCTGTGCTTGAGACATTTGATCTTTGGTTGTGTCTGCTGCAGCTTTAGATTTGTTACTTGTATCTTCTACAGCTTCAGATTTGTTACCTTCGGTAACTTGTTCGATGTCCTTGGGAGCTTCGGTTGGGACTGGTGGCTTCACCGGTGGATAAGGCTGAACTTGTTCTAAGACCGATTCACTAGACACAAGTTTTGCATAAGTGGTGCCTTCAATCATTTCTTGCTCCAGTGCGGCTTCATCCATTACATCTTCATCAATTTGTATTGTGTCAATTGGGTCTAGACCTTGCTCGGTGACATCTGGATCTTGCTTGATGACATCAACAATTTTAATTTGAGATTGTTCACCGACATCCTTTTGTTTGAAGATCTCCTGCCACTTGGCCTTAGTCTCATTCTCCACATCAATATATAGCCCATTCATCAATTTTAAGGCTCTCTGTTTCACAAGAAATTTGGAATTGTATGTGGACAAATGCTCCTTGATTTCAGCTATGGACATGTGAGGAAATAAATGGACAAGACTTCTTTCTCTTATTTGTCTCTTTGAATCCATTGCATATTTCCATCTATTATCAATATGTGAGTAGAGTTCACTCAGAAGTGACTTTGCTAGTTCTAATGGTGCTAACTGAAACTTCAGAAGTGCACATATGATAGCTTCTTCAATCTATCATTTCTCATCATTATTCCTAGACTCATACTTAACATATTTGAATCCTACAAATCCACCATATTCCTTAAGATTGGCACAAAAGTTTTCAACACTATGAATGTTTGCCTTTTTGCTCTTCACAATCTGGAATTTGTTAGCATCATCAGACTTTGTATCACTCAACTCTTTTGCCAAAATGAGTCTCCGAGTAGATTTCTTGTAAGTCTTTGTTACTTTAGGAATGGCAACAGTCTTTTGTTTCTTGCTCGGTGATGCAGCTAATGCTCTAGTGTTGGCTCTCTTTGCTGGTGGAGTCGGTAGGGCCTTTGTGATGTCTTGTTTCTTTCTTTTTAGAACTTTTCCCTTTGGCAAATCTATGCTCAATGTTATTGTAGCCTCCTATGCTTCTGATTCTTCCTCGGTAATGGCAAGATTGCCTTTGATAGGTGTAGATGAGGATTCTTCTCCGAATTTCTCAGATAAAGCTTTTATCATCTTTGTAGCTTTTCTTGTAGCCTTAGGAACTACAATGCTCATTTTTACTTTCTCCTTCACCTCTTCATAGGTTCCATACCTTAGTTCAGTTGCATGCCTTGGCAATGATAGGTAGGCATCAATTTGTTGCTATGTGATATCATAATCAATTTCATAAGCCATTGGTTGCAATGACTGAATCCTTGGTTCAACAACATTTACATAGCAATAATCAGTGTCGACTTCAAAACATATATTGTCCTTGTATTTTTCGACTAGCTATGGTGGGATCCTATACCTGTTGTGCATTTTCTCTTGGAATTTGCTAAAATAATCATCCATGATATCATTAAAGTTATCTCCTAGCTTCTTGATGTAATCATTGATCTGATGGGTGATAGGTCAGTGTAGCTCCCATACTACTTTACCGACTGAGGGAAAGAACTTCTCAAAATAGAAAAATATACAGACAAGTAGTGAATCGAACTTTAGTGTGTTTGCCGAGTTGTTCTTTTTTGGCTTCCTTATTGTGTTCAAGTTCTCAAATAAGTTCTTTAGTAGCACTTCACATAAGTCTACTTTCATTCCCTTCTTTACTATTTTGTAGGCCAGGTCCACTGCAGCACATGGTACACTATTTTCCCTTGCAGATTGGAAGAAACAGTAACCAATAACTTTGATTGCAAATTTTAGTTCAACATCAGTGACATTATTCAATTTCAGTCCTTGGTAATTGGATTCTACTCCGATTAGACTGATTAGCTCCTTTTGTGATATCATTTTTTGTGCACGAGCATGATTGTAGATGGGATATCCGGTGATCAGGTGAATGACTTCCTTCATGATCTTGAATGGTTTCTCTTGTAGCCACATGAAATCATCATGTACTTTGCTCAATACAAACTTAACCCATTGGGGTTTGAACACACGAGGATAGACTAGGGCTTCAGTTAATCCCTTGATTCTGATATGTTCAAATTTACTATCTAGTTTGCCATCAGTGCATAGTTCATCATATGTGTCACTAATCTCTACATGATCGAGTTCCTCAACATGACACTTGGTAAAGAATCTGACGTCTTCTGCCAATAAGACTCGATCCGGGATGAGTGAAAATGCAGTTTTATAATCCAGTTCTAATGCAACTTTAGGAGTTAGGGAATACTTCAGAGATGACTTCTCCACATTTTGGATAGCTACAGGGTCTTGGATCTTGGGCACCATGGTAGATCTCAAGTAAAATTTGATAGGTTATCCTTAGGGTTTATAAGTGACTTATTCTTCACACTCAGTAGACACTAGCAATTTGACTAGATTGGAAACCAACTAAACAGTGTGAATAGATTGATGTAAATACCTCAAAATTTGCTTTGAATGAAGTTTGATCGCTTTGATTCGCTTTGCTCTACTTCTCGAAAACTTGGGTGAATGATAATGACCACAAAAACACTTTTAAGTACTCAAAAATACCTTATCGAGCTTTGTGCAAGTTAGGTCAAGATATTAAATGCACTCGGTTCACCTTTTACCGATTTACTCCATTTTCTATTTTCACCGAGTACCCAACTTTTCTTTGTTAACCAATTTGATAGGTTTGTTGTATACACCGACTTGACATGTTTCCTGTATAGTATGCAAACTGACTAATTGCATCTTAACTATGCAGATTTTGAATTCTTGTTTATAATAAAATAGTAATTGTTATGATTTAACTTTTAAAGAATGCAGTCCCTTCATACCTTTTCTTGACTAATTTTAAATAGGTGCACCTAACTCAGTAGGTAAGGTACTTTCTTCATCAGACATAATTTATTTCTTTTTTGAAATCATCTTGAATTTTTCTTTTATCTCCTCAGTGTCTCTTCTTGGTTGATCTTTGCAATCTCTAGCTAATTGTCCAACTTTGTGACAATGAAAACATGCCATACTGAGATTTCTCGATGATCTTCGATTGTTCATTCCAAACCTTATAAAATAGTTGGCACTTATATGTCCATATCTTCAACAACATTTGCACCATATCCTTGTATTGTAATCCCATGGTACTTCTGCATATTGTCGGTAAGGATCTGTGTGTGTTCGGTAACCTCCAGTGTTTGCTCGGTGTGGATACTTCATGTAGTTCTTTTGCTTAAACCAGCACTTCTCGGTACTATGTCCATATCTATTGCAGTTTTTACAAAACCCTTTGAATTTTGCCTTATGATGGTTGTTAACAGACTTTGTCCTACATTGATTAGGTATGTGACCATATTTATTGCAATTATAACAATATCCATTGTACTTAGAGATATTCAGTTGCTTACCTTTTATGATCTAGTATATGTTGGCAGTATGACCTTGATTTCCATAGTAGTAGCAAATAGGCTTCTTCCTTTTGATGTTATTCCTTTTTCCAGCTTGTTTTGATGATTCTCCTCTCTTGGTAGTATGAATTCCTTTCTCGGTAGAGTCTTTTCCTTTGTAACTGAGTCCTCCATCTTTGTAGAGTCTTCTTGTATTCAGTTGCTCATCCAACATCTTTAATGCTTCATAACTTTTCTCCAATGATTCTTTGGATTTCTTTTCTGTTTCAAGTTCACCAGTCAACCTTGATACTTCAAGTTTCAATAATTGATTTTCATCATTCTTTAGAATTGCTTCATGATGTGCATAACCTATTTGATCTATCATATTTTGTTGAATACCAGTTAACCTTATGATTTCATCATCCTTATCAGATACTAGATCTTCAAGTTGTTGTTTCTCTCTTTGTAGATCTCTTGCTTTATCCTCAGCTATCCTTAATGTATCTATATTTTTAGTCATTTGTGTACTGAAATGTTCATGTTCTCTTTTCATTGCTTTTAGTTGATCAACCAATGCTTTGTTCTTTTCTTTCAACATCCCAATCATTTCTTCAGTTTCTTCAGATATACTATTCTCAGATGATGTCTCGATTTGTTCCACTAGATCTTGAGAATCCTACAAGTCATCAGATAATCTTCTCCTTACTTTCAGAGATTTTTGCATTTGCCTCTACATGTCTACAATCACTTGATTTGCATTATCCAACTCTTCTTGAAGATGCACAATCCTCTGAGATTGTTTGTCAGAGACAACTGAGAGAGGGGGGTGAATCAGTTGTCTAATAAATTCAAACCAAAAACTTATTAACCAACTTAATGCTTAATACCGGTAAGACAGTTAAGTATGTCGGTAAATAGTGTTAACAGAAAATTGCAATACCGGTAAGAATTAATGCATGAAACATAAGCACAAAGTCATCCACAACACATGACACCAATATTTGTATGTGGAAACCCTGTAAGCAGAAAAACCATGGTGGGAAACCTTACCCACAATCAAATGATACTACTGCAGATAGTAAGTGTACAAAGAGGGGTCTACACATGCAGAAAGGCCAACAGCCTAGAGCTCACTGCTCAATCACAAATGGGAGTCACATTGACTACAGTTGGATGGTTAAATCCAATGAGAATGTACTACACAAAATAGCATCTTCATATGCTAGATTCAGTACTGGTGTAATGCTGATATGCTTCTACAAAAACCTAACTTCACCTTCAAATGATGTCTTCATGTATATCTCTGTTTGATCTCGCATATACCTTTCCTTAAATCTTTTTTTCATTCGACACTTGATCTTACAAATAAGATCTTACATTTATACCATACCCTAAGACCAATTTTAGTAGGTCGGCTCTACAAGATATTACAATAAAAACATTTTACAAATAATACAATATCTGATGCAATAATTGATTGAACATGTTGGCTTAATGCATTTATAACAATAATAAATCATCTCCATAGCATGCCATGCTGATCTGGAAAAGATAAACCTACCGGTGTAACCCTAGATAACCTGGACCTATTTGCTAGTAAAAGCAAATATGCAAATAAGAATATACCAATGATTATTACTTCAAAGTAAAGTGTCCACATGATGTCTTCAATATTACCAAGTGTCTTCCATGTCATTTTAGGTACCGGTGAACATTATATCCTGCCAATTGACTATATACCGATAACTATTTGCATAGTTTACTGTTTGTCGGTGAATGTTGTTGGATCTCTAAAGTAGGTGTATTTAGCAGGTGTTGACATCAATGACAAAACCATACCAAAATACCAACAATATCCCCCTTTGGCATTGATGGAAACACAAGATGGAAAAACCATCAAAGTGCCAAAATAGAAATGCCAAGTACAAAAACCAATTCTCCTCCTGGGAGTAATATGTGTTTATACCAATCTCTCCTCAAAAAGATAATGCATTTTTCATACATCTCTCCCCAATGTTTTTCCATATATCTCTTGCCCTTTGACATCAAATGCCAAAGTCACAAAAAGTCAAGTTCATACAAAATACCAACCAAGTCAATATACCAACTACTCCCCCTAGGAGGTAGCTTCCTCATCAAATACTAGAGTAAAAGATTTGTCCATTTAATTCTATCGGTTGATGACAATCATCACCTATCTAAGTCTCTACCGGTAGAGGTAAGACTCCGAGCTGATCTCTGAGATACTCAAAAGTTTCCTTAGGCAAAGGTTTTGTAAAAATATCTACAAGTTGTTCTTTAGTATTCACATAAACCAGTTTTATCTCCTTTTCTTCAACTTTTTCCCTTAGAAAATTCAGTTTGATAGAAACATGTTTTGTTTTAGAATGTAATACTAGATTGTTAGAGATATCAATTGCTACAGTGTTATCACAATATATAGTAATAGGTTCTTTGCATTTTACCTTTATGTCTTTCAACATTTGCTTAAGCCAAAGTACCTGTGTACAGTTTGTTGCTGCTGCAACATATTCTGATTTTGTTGTTGATAAAGATGTACAACTCTATTTCTTACTTAACCAAGAAACTAATCTCTTTCCAAGAAAGAATGCTCCTCTAGTGGTGCTTTTTCTATCATCCACATCTCCTGCCCAATTTGCATCTGTTAATTCATATAGATCAAAATTTTCATCTTTAGGATACCATAATCCAAGATTTGTTATACCTTGTAAGTACTAGAAAATCCTTTTTACTGTTGATTCATGATTTTCCCTAGGATTACTCTGAAATCTAGAAATTATACATACTGCATTCATAATATCAGGTCTGGTTTGTGTCAAATACAATAATCCTCCTATCATAGATTTGTATCTAGTTGGATTAACAGGTGTAGATTCATCCCTTTGAGATAATTTGTCATTTGTAGTCATAGGTGTGTTTACCGGTTTAGAGTTTTCCATCCCAAATTTCTTAAGTAGTTCTTTCAAGTACTTAGATTGACTCAAAAATATGCCTTTATCAGTCTATAAAATCTGCAATCCTAAAAAGAATTTTATTTCTCCGATCATAGACATTTCAAATTTATGCTGCATTTTAAGAGAAAATTCTTTGCATAATCCATCTTCTCCTCCAAAGATTATATCATCAACAAATACTTCCATAATCAAGATGTCATCATTAGTTACTTTGTAATATAAATTGCTATCTGCATTTCCTTTAGTAAAACCAATCTTTAAAAGATACTTATCCAATCTTGCATACCAAGCTCTTGGAGCTTGTTTTAATCCATACAGAGCTTTTCTTAATCTACAAACCATATCATTGTCATCTGTTAAGGAAAATCCATTCAGTTGTTCAATATAGACTTCCTCTTCAAGATCTCCATTCAAGAATGCACATTTGATATCCATTTGATAAACTTTGTAATCCTTGTGAGCTGCAAAGGCCAAGAATAATCTAACTGCCTCAATTCTAGCTACCGGTGCAAAGGTTTCATTGTAATCAACTCCTTCTTTCTGAGAATATCCCTTACACATGAGTCTTGCTTTATTTCTGACAACCCTACCATCTTCATTGAGTTTGTTTCTAAATACCCATTTGGTTCCAATTACATTTTTATTTTTAGGCCGGGGAACTAATGTCCAAGTATTATTTTTCTCAATTTGTCCTAATTCTTCTTCCATAGCTTTAATCCAAAATTTATCTTCACATGCCTCATTGATAGATAATGGTTCAATTTGAAAAATAAGACATACCTCTTCATTTGCCAATCTTCCTCTTGTCACGACTCCTTTAAATATGCTTCCAATTATCTGATCTTCAAAATGATTCAGTCTTACATACCGGGGTGTCTTAGTCTGTTGTTGCTCTTCAATTACTGTGGAATCCTTTGATGATGCTGGAGTAACTGGATCATCATTTTGTACCAGTGGATTTACTGTTGGTTCATTTTTCATAATTTCTGTTACCGGTTCAGAGTCTATATACCTTGAAGTTCCTCTGAATTTTTCATCAATCTTTACATTTGTACTCTCAACAATTTTTTGTAATCTTTTATTAAAACATCTATATGCTTTACAATTAGATGAATAACCAAGAAATATTCCTTCATCACTTCTAGGATCAAACTTGCCAATATACGCATCTCTTCTAATATAACATTTACTTCCAAAAATTCTGAAATACTTAAGAGTAGGAGTATTACCAAACCATAGTTCATGAGGGGTCTTACTGGTTTCACCTTTGATGTGAACTTTGTTGAATGTATAGATAGTAGTGCTTACTGCCTCTCTCTAGTTCACATGTGGTAGATTTGCTTCTGATAACATACTTCTTACTGCATCCAAAATAGTTCTATTTTTCCTTTCAACAACTCCATTCTATTGTGGTGTCTGAGGTGCTGATAATTGATTTTGATTCCATTTACTTTACAGAAGGTATTAAAATCTATAGATGTGAATTATCCTCCTTGATCTGATCTTAAACATTTAATTTTCTTACTGGTTTCATTTTCAACCATTGCTTTGAATAGTTTGAACTTCCCAAGTGCTTCTGATTTTTCTTTGAGAAAAGTAACCCAACACATTCTAGAATAATCATCAATAATTAGCATGAAATATCTATCACCTTGTAAGCTTTTAGTTCTAGGTGGACCACATAAATCAGTGTGAATTAAATCAAGAGCGTTGTTGGATTTTTCTGGATTACTTTTGAAACTAGCTCTAACCTGTTTTCCAAATTGACATTCCTTGCAAATTGTATTCTGAGGTTTCACAATTTTAGGTAGATCTCTAACTGCCTTAAAAGTACTGATTTTTACCATGCAATCAAAACTTACATGACATAGTCTTTTATGCCATAGCCAACTTTCATCTATATGAGAAATTAAACATGCCTTTTCACTGTTATTCAAATAAAAGATATTACCTCTAGTCTGATTACCGGTTGCAATTTCTAAACCAGTTCTATTCATGATTTTGCATTTTCCATTTTTAAATTGTAATTGAAAACCTTTCTCAACTAATTGACTGACACTTAAAAGATTATGTTTTAATCCTTCAACATAGTAGACATTGTCAGTGTTATGTTTACCATCAAGAGATATTGAACCCTTACCTTTGATTGAATAGGCTTTGTCATCTCTGAATCTTACTAAACCTCCATTGTATTCTTGAAATTTCAAGAATTTACCTTTGTCTCTAGTCATGTGATGTGAGCATCCTGAGTCAATAATCCATTTATCCTTTGATTCAACTTTAGCTGCTAGGGCTTGTTCTACCAGTTGAGCAATAGGTACTAGTTGATCTTCTGTTATAGCAACAAAAACCCATCCATTGTCTACTGGATCCTCATCAGAATCATTAGTCAGACCTTTATCAACAATGTAACAAGATTTATCTTTGTTTTTCTTAAATCTGTATCTTTGATATTCAGGATTAGGTTTGTATGTCCTTCTAGCTTCTTCTCTTAGTCTAGCATGTCTTTCAAGGCATCTTGAAGCCATATGACCAATCTTATTGCAATTGAAACATTTAAAGGGTGCTTTACCTTCATACTTACTTCCAATTGGACCTTTTGGCATTTTTCTTGCAAATAGTGCTTCAAGTTCTTCAAGCTCTTCATTCTCCTTCATGGTTTCTTCAAGTTCTCTTGCAAAAAAGGCTCTCTAGTCTGATTTGTCGAAAGATGGAGCAGATGATGTTGATGCTTTGAAGGCCAAATCAGTTTTTATAGTAGCAACAGGACCAAATTCCTCAATTTCAAAAGCTGAAAGTTTTCCAATCAATGTATCCCTAGTTACTGATGTATTAGGCATTGTTCTCAACTCATTTATAGTAGTAACCTTCATTTTGTATGTCGGTGGCAAACCTCTTAAGATTTTTGAAACAATCTCATCTTCACTCAAGGTTCCTCCACAACATTTGATACCCAAAACAATTTCATTTACTCTTTCCATAAAAGCAGAAATCCTTTCATCTTCTTCCATTTTCAGATGTTCATACCTGACTCGGAAGCTTTCAAGTTTTGTAATTTTGACTATGGAATCCCCTTCATTCAGTGTTTCCAAGTGATCCCAAATAGCTTTTGCAATGGATCTATCTGATAATCCCATGATTTGTTGATCTGATAATGCACTCAAAAGTGTTTCTCTTGCTTTGCAATCATTTTCTTCATCTTTAGCTAAAGTAATGTGAGCAATCTGACCAGCTACAGTAGCAGTATAACCATTCTTAGTAACTTCCCAGATGTCTTTACCACTGCAATTCAGATGTGTCTACATTCTGATTTTCCATATCCCATAGTTGGTTCCATCAAGTTTAGGACTATCCTTTCTGAAATAATTAGTAGACATTGGATCTCCTCAAGTTGTTAAACTTCTGCAAAAAGAGGACTAGGCTCTAATACCAATTGTAGGTCCCAAAGACAACTGAGAGGGGGGGGTGAATCAGTTGTCTAATAAATTCAAACCAAAAACTTATTAACCAACTTAATGCTTAATATCGGTAAGATAGTTAAGTATGTCGGTAAACAGTGTTAACTAAAAATTGCAATACCAGTAAGAATTAATGCATGAAACATAAGCACAAAGTCATCCACAACACATGACACCAATATTTGTACGTGGAAACCCTCTAAGGGGAAAAACCACGGTGGGAAACCTTACCCACAATCAGATGATACTACTGTAGATAGTAAGTTTACAAAGAGGGGTCTGCACATGCAGAAAGGCCAATAGCCTAGAGCTCACTGCTCAATCACAAATGGGAGTCACACTGACTACAGTTGGATGGTTAAATCCAATGAGAATGTACTGCACAAAATAGCATCTTCATATGCTGGATTTAGTACTGGTGTAATGCTGATATGCTTCTACAAAAACCTAACTTCACCCTCAAAAGATGTCTTCATGTATATCTCTATTTGATCTCGCATATACCTTAAATCTTTTTCGCATTCCACACTTGATCTTACAAATAAGATCTTACATTTATACCATACCCTAAGACCAATTTTAGTAGGTCGGCTCTACAAGATATTACAATAAAAACATTTTACAAATAATACAATATCCGATGCAATAACCAATTGAACATGTCATCTTAATGCATTTATAACAATAATAAATCATCTCGATAGCATGCCATGCTGATCTGGAAAAGATAAACCTGTCGGTGTAACCCTAGATAACTTGGACCTATTTGCCGGTAAAAGCAAATATGCAAATAAGAATATACCAATGATTATTACTTCAAAGTAAAGTGTCCACATGATGTCTTCGATATTACCAAGTGTCTTCCATGTCATTTCAGGTACCGATGAATATTATATCCTACTGGTTGACTATATACCGGTAATTGTTTGCCGGTGAATGTTGCTGGATCTCCAAAGTAGGTGTATTTAGCAGGTGTTGACATCAATGAAAAAACCATACCAAAATACCAACTGTCTTGATTTGTTCCACTAGATCTTGAGAATCCTGCAAGTCATCAGATAATCTTCTCCTTACTTTCAGATATTTCTCCATTTGCCTCTGCATGTCTGCAATCACTTGATTTGTATTATCCAGCTCTTCTTGAAGATTCACAATCCTCCGAGATTGTTTGTAGCCTTCCATTGCTAAGATCTTTCTCTTTATGTAGTTAAACCCTTTTCCAAGATTTAAGCTCTGATACCAATAGTTACGCCCAATATAGAAAGCTAATGTACTGAGAGGGGAGGGGTGAATCAGTACTTCAAAACTTTTCTTCAATAATAACCTTACTGTTATGCATAAGCAAAATAGTGTAGTAACATAAAATAAAACTATAATCAACAGATAACAATCATACATGATTCACTCCATAACACATATATTTTGGTCACACAAAAACTCTTGGTTAGAGAGAAAAACTGCAGTGGGGATGACACCCACAACTTCACTACTGCAATAATAAAGAATGCTCGGTTAGAGATACATTTAGCTATTTCTGATAGCTTACCCTATTAAGAGTATTAATATCAGTTAGATCTACCTTACTAAAGGATTTTACAAGACTATATAAGTGTAGCACCTAGTTAAAGGATTTACAATTTATAGACTTGGTTAGAGTCTTTTACCCTGTTAAAGGTTTCTCTTACAACTTTAATATATTACAATATAATCATTACAAATATCTGCAACTTTACATCTGAAATGCTAAAGCAGATTCTATGTGCTTTGAATAAGATTACCTAGCTTGTAGCATACTTCGGTAACCCATAATGAAACTCGATAAACCGTTCTGTTTACTCTATTCTTCGACTGTTCACTGATAACCTTCTCGGTGACCTCTCTGTCTCTGTAACAATCTTCCTTCATGCATACACACTGCTATCTCATTGCATCTCATATCACATCATATCATCTCATTTTTCTAACCCTAGAATCATGTTGTATATATAGATCTCTTACAGGGGTGATCTGATTCATTGCTTCAATCTTACAAAAAGATTCTTTGAATGAATAACTAAACAAAATATCTCATAGGTTAGATTGGCCTTGTAATCATACACAATCTCATAGTGCAATTTCCAATGCAAATATGGTTAGATGTGCCTCGATCTTGTAACACGTTTTCATGTGCATGTCCAGGTTCAATGTATCTGGTAAAACATTTCACTCGGTGAATATCAACTCGGTGAGTTAACTTTACCACTCGGTAGCCATGAAACTTTACTCGGTGAATACTGTGTTCTGTGACTGCTTTCTTCAGTAACCAACTAGACTATTCATACTGACTTCTCTGTGTGTACCAACTGCATGATTCGGTAATACTAACCGACTAGAATATAGTATGACTTTGGATATGAAACTAATGGCAATTTGATTAGTAACACTTCCCTACCTCATCAATAGGTGCATAAATCAACATTTTGACTTAAGCATCAAATATCTGTGCATCCACTTCATAGCCCATTTCCTCAATCCAAATCTTTCAAGGCTTAACCACTTCCATAAGTGTTTCATCTTTCTTCACCATGAAGCATATGTCGGTTGAATATTTTTCTACAATATGCTTAGGAACCCTTACCCTAGACTTCATAGATTTCTGGAATGATTTGAAATATCTCCATACCTTATCATCTCTCTGGCTACCTAGAGCAGGAATTGATTGTTTCAATTGTCGTCCTATTGGGATGTCAAATGCCCATTACCTCTTACCAAAACTGGGTGTATCATTCATGAAAAATGACATTAAGCAGACTATTAAGTTGCCATATCAAAAGGTTCCCTTCTTTTCACCCTTAATCTTTCCTAGGTTTATTAATAACTCATCTAACATCCAACCACATAGATCCAATCTCACATTTTATCTCATCATTTTGTATGCAACGAGAATGCAAGAACTGGAAATAGAATTCAGTCGGTTTGACTGAGATACCTTATACCCGATGATCATGCAAACGAATTTGATGTCTATGTCGGTAATAGTGCTTAGTCTCATAGATCTCCTGTCAGATGTCGTGTTGCTGATTTTGTTCATGAAATAATTTGAAACCTTTTTATCTCAGTGTTTCCCAACCGAAGGTAAACTAGTGATTTCCCAGATGACTTCCTTGGTGATCTTGTAAGGTCTATCTAACTAGATAAACTCCCTATGTACTCTCCTCAAAACATACCTAATTATCTCATCTTTGAATTTCAAGATGTCCAAAATGTCGGTAAACCATAATTCTTCAATGTGCTTGTATGCCAATTTGATCTTTCTAGATTCTCCCATTACCTTTCTCATGTACATGCCCTTTATTTCAGATGTTCCCAAGTCCTCAATGTGACAATGTATGTATTCTCTAACATATTGAACATAGACAACTCCCTTTGGAATACAAGAAAATGCACCAACCGAATCTTCCAGGGTAGCCACATGTGGATACCACTTGAAAATTGGCCTGGGGTGGTCCATGACCTCTACTAAAGTTGGGTTTGCAGCAAAGATAGGAATAGATGATGATATCACTTCCATGTTTAAAGATAAATACCCATTGATCGCTTTCGATGAAAACCCTTAACAAATTCTTTCAGTCACCGATGAAATCACTCAAGAAGAAATCTGATTGCTCTGAAATTCCTTTGATCACTCTTAGTTTCTCTTAATCACACTAAAATTTCTCTAAATGTAAGGTGATCAATAATGAAGTGAATTTGACCTTTTAACCTCCGAGAAAAACCCTAATCTTGCATTGACATAAATGACTACCGGTGAAAGATATTAGATCTCAAACAGAACATATCCATGTTAGATAAGCATCTACAATGTCTGGAACATATTCCAAAACCTCTTCTTGGGGTATATACAATATCTTCATGAATTTTTCCTACCCCTAAGGCATCTGCCTCAGTTACCGAATGAGCTACTTGCTAGTGCAGGAGCTACCTCTTCTACCGGATAAGTAACTAGTGCATTTCCATCTAATGATTGTTCTTCAGTCTTCCTAACCTATCTCTGAGTATGATCTTGCCAGATTTCACTAACCTTCTCTTTCCCTTTCTCATTTGATCCTCAATTACCAACTGGTGGATTTTGAATACTACAAAATTTAGCAATATGTCCAACCTCATTACATGCATAACATGTAACATTGTTCCTTTAAATTGCTTTTATAAAACTGATGCAATTGCTTGACCCGCACTAATTAGCCATATGTCCAAACTTTTCACATGCATAGCATTCAACATTAATTCAGCAATCTTATGTCTTATGATCATACTTATTGCATTTAGAACATTTACTAGGAGCATAATCAGGGTTCTGATTTGCTCTATTCTATATTGTCTAGCCATGTGACCAAATATATTGGAAACAAAACATCTACCATTAAATTTATAAGCATTAAATTTCCTTACTGGTACCTTATGGTTTTGATCTTCATTAGCAGTACCGAAACTTTTTCCTTCCTCAAATCCAAGTCCACTAGAATCTCCAATCTCCTTTTGTCTCTTCAATAACTCATATAGATGTGTTGAGCTAATTTTGAATTTTTCTTTATACTCACTTATAGTAGTTAAATCTTCTCTTAGAATTATCATTTGTCTCTCAAGATCTTGTTCATTACTTTGGGATTGTTCTATTTCTATATCATTCTCATGAACTAACCTACCACATTCTTCAAATTTGTTCTTTAGGGATACAACAAGATTTTCTTCCTTTTTCTTTCGGTCCTCAATCTCCTTAGACATTATCATAGTTATAACTTGCATTTCATTTTTCATAACCATGTTCTCCTGACTCAATTTATGATATTGTTCCTTAAGTGCATCTTTCTCCTCATCATCTTGACTTTGCAGAAGTTCCTTCCTCCTAGCCTGAACAGATGACAACCTCTCTTGTAGGACAAGAATGAATTCCTTAGCAGAATTCAATTCATCTTGTAGCTTTAAGTTCTTCAACCTTTCAGCATCATAATCTTCAAGCGTCAGCTTAAGTTGCTTCTCCAAAGCCATATCCATGGATTCCAGATTCAAGATCTTCCTCAAGTTGTTAAACTTCCTTTGAGGCACATGGCTTTGATATGAATTGTTGGAATCCAATAAAACTAAGAAGGGGGGGGGGGTGAATTAGTGTTATACTGAAATGATCAATTTTAGCCTTATTAAAACATGCATACACCAACAGGTATATCAGGACATACAAAATTGAAAGAAGTAAAGAAACCAATAAGCCAATCACATAAATGGGAATCATGACACACGTAATTTTATGTGGAAAACCTCAAAGAGGAAAAAACATGATTGGATTTCTGACCCACAATATTAATCCGTTGGCCATATGAAGAGAGATTGCATAATATAAGGGTCCTACACTTGTAGGAAGGCTTATAGCCTAGAGCACATTTCTCAATCACAAAAGGAGCGTCACTGACTACATAAAAATGTGGACTACAATCCAAAGAAGTGTTGAACTGCTAAGATAGCATCTTCTATGCTAGAATATAGTTCTGGTTTAAGCTCTGTCTGTTCCAGTCTGAAACCCTAAACCCTTTACCAGAATAACCCTTATATAAATATCCTCACATACATAATCTCTCTGATATATTTTGCATTACATCACATTCACATATCCATCACCATATATTATATTCTTATCCATTATCTATATAAAAAATGATCTAATACAACTGACCTATATACCCTATACAACTTATCATGCCTTATGTCAGCTTACTAAGATATTTACAATATCAAATTACATGTCGTCTGGACAAAATTAATGCATAAATATTAAAAACAATTGTCGATGCCAGATCCAAGAGATGTCAGCCTCCAATACCAATAACCATATTCTTAACCATGTTGGCCTGCATTGTTGGTAACCAAGGAAATCCTTTTGTCCTACCAGTGCCAGTGCCAATGAAGTGTCTATCGGTACATAACTAAACTAAAACATAAAGCCAAAATAAGATACCATGTTGCCATCAATGACAACATAGTGAAACCAACCAATTGAGTGTTTTACCAACAACATAAGGTTTCTAATAGGATCTCTAAATCGAGAAATTGTGGAATTGAAACAAGGAAGGACAATGAGATTGGATATGAAGCTAAGAAGTTTTTCAATATCTCTCCTCTTGGTGGATAGCAGACTGGATGATATTTCTTAGAGGGCCCTATTATAGACCATTCCTTCCATCATTAATAATGTTTAGAATAAGGCTTTGGTTGTCATTCCCTCTGAGGAGGAAGTTAAGAAAGTGGTGTTCTCCTTTGATGGCAATAAAGCCCCAGGACCTGATGGGTTCCCATTGTTCTTCTTTTAATTATTTTGGAACATTCTCAAAATTGATCTGGTTAAAGCAGTGGAAGAATTTTTTGGGGCTAGGATTATCTTAAAGGAACTCAATGCCACTTTTTTGGTTCTGCTTCCCAAATGCCTAGGGTTCATTCGGTTGATCAATTTTGACCGATAATTTTATGCAATTCTTTCTATAAAATTATCTTGAAGGTGGTCACTAGCAGATTTCTCATGATTCTCCCTTCTATTATATCACCCCAATAGATTGGATTCCTACCTAGAAGATAAATCCTTGACTCTATCATCACTATTCATGAAAATATTCACTCGCTAGTGGTGTCGAAGAAATAAGGCTTCTTGATGAAATTGGAGTTGTCTAAAGCCTATGATCATGTGGACTGAGGGTTCTTGGACAAGGTGCTTAGTGCTTCTGGTTTCTGTGATAAGTTTATTCAGTTGGATGATCAACTTATCTTCAGTCCTTCTTTCTTTGTAATTGTGAATGGTGTGCCTTCCCCCTTCTTTAAATCTTCTAGGGGCATCAAGTAGGGGGATGCCATCTCCCCTATTCTCTTCATTATTTTGGTTTAATGTTAGGGTAGATTTACAAGAAAATTTGTCTCCCAAGGTCTTCTGTTGGGAGTCTCTCCCTCTTCTAGATTCAAAGCCTATTCCTACCAACAATTTGTTGATGATACCATTTTAATGGGTACTTCATCGATCAAAGAAACATCTACTATGAAGAATCTTCTCAATACTTATAGTTCTGCTTCGCGTCAAGCAAATAATTGGGAGAAAATCTCTTTATTATTCTTCAACAACCTTGAGGAAAGACTGAACAAGATGGACTGGATCCTTGGTTGCCAAATTGGCTAACCTCCATCTATTTACATGGGTTTTCCTTTGGGTACAAAACCTATGGATTTTTTCTGAAATATTCTTGTTGATAGATTCAGCCAGAAGTTGGCTGGGTGGAAAGGAACCCTTCTTAGGCAAGCAGGTAAAATCTATCTTTTAAAATATTCTCTCCAAAGTCTTCTGGTTTATTCTTTAAGCCTCTTCAAAATACCTAGTAAATTTGCAGATGCTATTGAGAAAATTCAGAAAGATTTCCTCTAGTCCAAGGTTGAGGAGAAGAAGAGAGTTTATCTCTTTACCTGGGATAATGTCTACAAACCAAAAAAGGTGGTGGGACTTGGCCTAAGAAATATTAGAACCTTGAACAAGATGCTTCTGGCCAAACAAATTTGGAGAATCTATTAGGGCACTTGTGAGTGGAATGAAATTTGGAAGGCAAAATACTTACGTGTGATCCCTACCATGGAAGATTGCCTTGCCTCTAATTAGATACTGAGTGGCTCTACTATTCGGAGTGCTATTACTCATGCTAAAGGTATTGTGAGTTTGGGAAAAGTTTGGTCCATTGGCAATGGTAGATAGGTGAATTTGTAGGATGATGCCAGGATTGGAGGAGCTCCTCTCAATGATCATTGTGTTTCCCAGATGATCATCCAAGCCTACAAGGACAAATTTGGTATTAAATTTGTTGAATACTAGAGATATCAAAAGTGGGTGGACCTCAGCTCTATTGATCCTAACTTAAATAAGGTTAACTTAATGCTCAACCAGGAAGTTATTAATCTAAGAAGGGAGGACCACCTTGTGTAGGGCGATAACCCTTAGGGATTTATTTGGTGGTGTCTGATGTCCTTATGCTAGCTCAGTCTCAAGATTCTAGTCTTTGCTGGGCTAAGGCCTAGTGTTCAGGTTTAACTCCTAATTTATTTTTTATGGATTCTTTTGCAAAATAAAAATCTAACCACAGATAACCTAAGAAAGAGGGGATTCTACATCCCTAATAGATGCTATCTATATCTCAATGATGAGGAATCCGTGAACCATATTTTTATCCACTATCCTATTGTCCAACCTATCTGGGCAATACTTTTCAAGCATTGAGGTTTAAATTGGGTGTTCCCTGAGGAGATTTAAGATTTTTTCAAGAGTTGGTCTTGCAATACTAAAAATCAGACCATAAATAATTTATGGAAGTTTTCCTTCCCACATATCCTATGGGGTATCTAGAAAGAAAGAAATAACATAATTTTTTGAGGAATGATATTAACCCCTCCGAGGTGGTTTGGGCTAAGATAAAATAATTTTCTTTTTGAGAATGTGATGGCTAGTGGATCTCAATATTATAATAGTAAGGAAGATTATGATGTTCTAAGGAGATGGAACATCCCTGCCCACATGGACATTAATACCAATCAACTCAAAAGAAGGATGTGTTGTTGGTATTTTCCTCCCAATGATTGGATTAAGGCTAACTTTGATGGGGCTGCTAAAGGGAACCTAGGGCCAGCTGGCTGTGGTGGAATTATTTGGAATTGTACTAGCTTTTGCATAGGGGTGTTGGCCTTCCCCTTGGGAAACCTAACAAATCATTTGGTTGAAGCTATGGGTGCCCTCCAAGCTATCAAATTAGTACATCATTTGGGAGTCAAATTCTTATGGATGGAGGGGGATTCTAAAAATATTATCAATTGCCTCTTTGGAAAGCATCAACCCTCATGGATGATTAAAAATATCATTGAGATAGCCATGGAGATTCTTGAGGGATTCGAGGAGTGTTACATTTCTCATGATTATAGAGAGGCCAACAAGAGCATTGATTGGGCTGCCAATGAGGCGGTATAGAGCAAGCAAACCAAGATTTGGTATGGTGAGGGGGAGCTCCCTTGAGTGGCACATGACATTTTAAATTATGAAAGATATCATGGTAAACTAGGAAGGATTTGATATCATTTGCAGAGATGGTAGGGGTGATTGTGGCATCATGAAATGGTATTGTAATCAATCGAGAGGGAGGTATGTTAGTAATTTCCATATCATCTCACATGCTTTGTGGGTGATTCTTTCCTTTTGGAGTGGAAGCCTAAGAAATATCCATTGGCTTCTAAAGGCTACTTCCCTACTAAAAAGAAAGTCTGCAGAGAAGAGTGGTATTTGTAGGAAATTGCAGTCGACTGATATCGATAAGAAGATGGGGGAAATCACAAGCGCACAGAGGAAACTAAAATTCATAAATGGCAGGACCGTTCCTAGGTTTGGGATGTCCTGCAAACAACTAAAATGACGGACTACATGGAGAGAATGGAAGAAATAAGGCTGGAAATCACTAAGATTTTCAAAAAGGGGTGGAATAAGGGTACCTTGACCATTGGTAGTAGGAAGGTTAAGGTGAATGAGACTATGATCGCTAAGGCTACAAGTCTGCCGATGGATGGTATCAATTTCTATAGGAACCAGAAGTTGTCGGATGTTGCTATGAAGAAATTCCCTAATGACGAGGAGGAGAAAGAGAAATTGGTGAAAGGAAGCCACACTTACTACTCCCCTAAGGTAATTAAGATGATCTTACGACAGATTTTGTTTTCTATTATGGAATTCATTACTTTAGATGGTAGATATACAGGGGTTTATAGCTACCATTTTGTTATTCTCAACCATTTCCAGTACAAGGAGAAAATTTCCCTCCCCTACTACTTGTTCTATGCCCTAAATGTTGAGATAATGGATGCTATCTCTAATCCCACAACCAATTCGGCTCTACATGAGGTTCTTATAAGAACCACATAAGGAATACCACTATTCAACTGAACATTGCAAAGGTTTCTAAGTCAGATGAGGAATTTGATGATCCGGATGATGATGATGATGGTGAGGGTTATGACACAGAGGCATATGTGTAGAGCTTGATGACATGATGATATTGTATGTTATCATTTATGTCAATAGGCTAAAGTATGAACCAGTATATTGATACAAGCAAACAACCAAGAGAATTAGTATGATGATGTGAACCAGTACATATATAAAAAAGTGAAGTGGTATGTTTGTTAAAAATGAACTGGTATGTTGGAATGAGAACCGATATATGGGAAGTTTTGTATTGGGGTTTCATTTGGCATGACTACCAGTTGGTAGTCTCAGCTTCAGGGTTTCCGGTTGATGCATTCTAAGCCTATGTGATTCAACCAATGATATCTTGTGATGAGTTAGCATTGTAATGAAGATCAAATCATGTTTCCATGTCAGCCTTGTGCATGTGATGGATTTACTTGAGGATCTTGCATGGAAATTGATCCTATCTACCTCAAGAATATGTGAAGTCTCTGTAAATGGTGCAGAGCACGTGATGGGTTATCAGCTTCTGAAAGTAGCAAAGAGTGAATGTTGGAGAATGTCTTGAGATCTATTCAAGACTGTTGTATTCAATGCATTGTGATTAATGGTCAGGATTGAACCAACTGAATTGTTAAACCTAAATGTTTAGGGTTTAGGGTATATTCTACCAACCTATCTGTTTCCTATAAGGTCGATGATGTTTTTCATTTTGTAGTTGTTGGCAAATCTTATGTGTGTATCCAAGTGATGAGATACCTAATTCTTTCTAGACTGGAGAAGTGTGTTGATACCTGCAGAGTGTGATTACAGAAGCAAAGAAGCTAAAGAGGATTTACCTTGGCATTGTGTGTTGTTATCGGATCAATGTATTACCTGTTGACTTCTAACCATTTTAGCAGTTGGAAAATACCTTAGCCAAGTAGCTTTAATGGATTTTGTGTAAATCCTTTAATAGGGTGACTCAATTCAATGAGTTCTTCAAATCCTCTTGCGAGGTAACCTTTAACATGGTTCTAACCTTTAATTGGGTATTTAGCCATCCCTTAACTGGGTGATCCCTAGAAGGATCAGTTCCTAGTAGAACCTATTGTAAAATTCTTTAACTGGACTAAGACCCTAATAGAGCGGACTTCAGAAGAGTTCAAAGAACAGCTTGTGGGTATTCATCCCCACCATGGTTTTTCCCAGTTGGGTTTCCACGTGAAAAATCATTGTGTCATGTGTGATGTTTTTCATGTGATGGTTTAGTGTTTTATGTTAAGTGGTAATGCAAGTTGATTCAATGGTGATAAGTATTCCTGATGTATTACTTGTGTAAGAATTTGGGTGAAGTTGTGATAAGGTATTATGTCTTGAATTGATCTGGGTGCTACTAGTTTGTGTTTTTCACAATCTCACTATGTTTTACGGATAGTGTCCTGACTGAGATCACTAATGCTGCTTACTGGTTAGTGCAGTCTCTACTTTTTGAATTTCAAAGAAAGTTTGTACCTATACTGATTCACCCCCCCTCTCAGAACCAGTTTGGTACTAACTGTTCATCATTATTCATCAGTTCTTATAAGAACCACATAAGGAATACCACTATTCAACTGAACATTGTAGAGGTTTCTAAGTCAGATGATGAATTCGATGATCTGGATGATGATGATGATGATGATGATGATGATGATGATGATGATGATGGTGAGGGTTACGACATAGAGGCAGACATTGAGATGAAGCCACATATCATTGGGTCGAGCATGCGTAAAAGGAAAAATGGGCAAGAGGATTAGGGTAAAGGGTCTACCAGAAGGAAGAGTGTTCACATATGCACACTCCAATGAGAAATTATAGGTGATTGAAGGTATTTTCATTGATGGAAACCTTGTAATCCTATGGCACCAGCACTCGCAAAGTCTACATCGACAGATAGTTTACCAGCAGTGGCAAAGATGATTACCGGCACCCCAACCGATAGGATTTTGTTTATTACATCTTGTATTTAATTGTAATATATTATTGTAATGAGACAAGGAGAATCATAATAGGACTCATATATAAGTATCAGATCTTGTAGATCATTTGTGTAAGAATGTAAGAGGTAGATGCGAACATGCGGACATTAAGGCAGATTTTGGAGTAAGGTTTATGGATATTGTATGAGCTCAAACCAATACTAAACCTGGCATAGTAGATGCTAAACCAAAGCAATACATTATATTGGATTTGCATTATCCATTGTGTAAGTCAGTGAGACATCCTTTCTGTAATTAAGCAGTGAGCTTTAGGCTTTTGGCCTTCCTGCATGTGCAGGCCCCTATTCTAAGTAATATTCATTTATTGGCTAGTAAGTGAATATTGTGGGTCACAAATCCCACCGAGGTTTTTCCCACACTAGTTTTCCTCATTAAAAATCTTGTGTTATGGTGTTCTTTCTATTATGTTCTTATTGTTATTATTTACTGCATTAATTCTAGTTTACCGGTACACTGTTTTGGAATACAATTTATTTTAAAAATCCTAAAAATTTGTTAACCGACAAGATACTGATTCACCCCCCCCCCTCTCAGTATCTTTGGGAATCCTAACAACTGGTATCAGAGCTAGGTCCTCTTTTTTCAAAAGCCTAACAGCTTGGGGAAGATTTTGACACTGGTACAGATGGATTATTTGAGAAAGCAATTGGAAACAACTCTTGTAGTTTATGATGCAAAAAAGTTGAATAATATCAAACTTGAAGATGATCTGTAGGCTGCACAGGAAATCATTCAAGGACTTCAGGAGAATCTTACTATTTATAGAAACAAAAGAAGAGAACTTCATGAGAAGATACAAAATGATGATGATGAAAAGGAAACTCTTAATGAGCTTGTAAGCAAGTTGAAGCAAGAAAACATGACCTTGAGGAACGAGATGCAAGATATTACTATGAGATTTTGTAAAGACATTGAAGATAGAAAGAAGAATGAAGATGACTTGGCTAGAAGAATCAATGATGCTGGAAATGAAAATCTAAGACTCGGTCATGAAAATGATATGTTAAAGATAGATCTAATTCATTTGGAACATGATAAAATTGAACTCATGAGACATAAGGATTTCTTGGAAAATAAGTTGGCTACTACAAATCAACATAAAGAGAAATTCAAGAAAAGTTCAGAAGAACTTGATGATATGCTGAAAAATCAGAAACCTAATGGAGATACTAATAGACTTGGCTTTGAAGTTGGTGAAAGCTTCAGTACTGCAAACAATCATGATCATAGTAAACCGGTAAGACAACCTCATGCCTACAAGTTTAATGAGAAATGCTTTAACTGTAACAAGTATGGTCATAGAGAAAATCAGTGTAGATCTAGAAAATATCAGAACACTAATGCACCCACCGGTCAATGTGCAAAATGGAACAAAATTGGTCATAATTCAGAAAAATGTAGAATGAATGTAAGATGTTATGTTTGCGGAAGATTTGGACACTTACCTAATCAATTTAAAACACAAACCCGCATAGGATATGGAAAGGCTATTCAGAAAAACAATGTGACTCGTTATGCTTGTAACAAGATTGGACATTTGCAAAATTTTGTAGAAGTAAGACTTTACCGATAAATAACAAAGCACCTAGTTTGAAAGGAAAAGAGAAGGTTGAAGAGGTAAAGCAAGAATTTTCAAAGCAATGGATTCAAAAGTCAGATTTGAATGTTAATGAAGCTATTCCCTCACCGGTAGAATAGATTATCACTCCACTGACAGGAGATTCTTCATTTAACTAATAAGAAATTCCTTGGGGGTATGGCAACTAAATTGAAAATCATGCTATGGTAAGAAGATGAAATGCTTCTTTATCGATAGATGAGTTAAGTTTTCAGTTAATTGGAAGGCATTTATTATGGTATTTGAAGGAAATGACATTATAAAGAAAGTGTTTTTCACTCCTTTTCACTCACCAAGCATTCAAATTTCCTTAGAGCATGAAAAACCCGAGCAAAGGCATCCACAATGAGAAGTGAAGAAAATCATTCAAGCATTCAAACCTAAAGGTAGATTAAGGTATTTATACAATGGATTCCTCCTTTGCACCTAAATTCATTGCAAACCCTATTGTAATTGAAGTGGTTAAACACCCCAAGCTCATATTTAAAATCATACTTGAAGTAGCGAAGAAGGATGATACCCTAGGAGCATTTTCTAATATACCCAAAGGAGTTGCTTATGCAGAAGACCCTTGGATATACATACATTGTCATATTTAGGAACTTGGTGCTGATGAGATAATGAACATGTATAGGACTGTAATTTGTGAGGAGAATGGTAATGTGAAATGAGAACACAAGATAATTGAAACCCTAGGTTTTATAGAGATACTTAGCATTCCTGATTTTCCCAAGGAAGTTATAAGAATTGTGCTTAGCAGAGTTCATGGGGAATTCTTTTAGCTTGACTCCATCCATAAGATTATAAAAGAAGTAGTTAGGGTAGTGACTGACTTACCTTCCACAAGTAGCCGACCAAAAAAAGGAAAGAAGGTCTCTAATGACACTGTGATGACCCTAACTAGTGCAACCCATGACAACAGATCCTTGAGAGTAAATGATGTAGAAGATATAAATGTAAGATTAATTAGCATGATTCTAGGATACAAAGTTACACATGCTAACAAATTAAACTATGTTTCTAGTTTATGTATCAAGAGTGCTTATGACATGGTAAAAAATAACACTAAAATTGACATATGTGAATGGTTAAAAGATGAATTGATTGATAATATGAAGAAAATCAAAGGAGAAAAGAAAGGTACTTTCAGATTTGGTAATATACTTATGTGCCTATTTCTATACATTACTAAGGAAGTTCCCGATATCAGTAGAAAAGAATTTGATTTTGATATACCGGTACGCAAAAAGTTATTGGATATCTTTACTGGCATGGAGAGATGATAGGGAAAAGAATATAATTGAATACTTCCAAGCATTTAAGGCTAGAATGAAAACAAGGATAAGACTATCTCAGAGCATAGTTGACAAATACCAGAAGGAAATATGTTTTGTCATTAAGAAAGATGAAATCTAGTTGGAAGTAGTGGTTCCTAAAACTGTTTAGGTAACTGAAATGGGTTATGAGGCAGATGAAGACATAATAGAAACATATGCTAAAGCCCTCCTCGAAGCCCCTAGAAAACCTGGAGAGGAAATATTTGGTAGTGCTGAAATCATTGAGAGAAAGGTTCGGTCTCTAAAATGAAGGAAGAAAATAGAGCAAATCATTAGAAAAACAACAAAACAGGCCAAAGAGATTAAGGAAAACATATTGAATATGACTGGTATTAAGCAAAGCAACTTGGAAGGGATACAACCGGAAGCTCATCTTTCACCAGTTGGAACATCATCTTACAGTGAAATCCCAGTTGAGTTTAAGAGAGTAGAAAGGAAAAGGAAACCTTCAACGATACCCTCTCCTGCACCCAAGAGAACAAGATAGAAACAATAGGCAGTAAGGCCTCTGACAAATAAAATGACACCTAGGAAGAAGAAGGAAAAACAAGTTATCCCTCCACTTGATAATCTTCTAAATGAAATTAATGAAGAAGGAAACTTGTCCAATATCAACAAGTTGTATAATACTTTCAAAAATGAAGAAAAGGAAAGCATAGAAAACAATGTCATTCTACAATTAGAAATTTACAAGAAATTTTTGATATAAGTTGTAGATGATTTACCAAGTGATTTGTATAGGAGACTAGATGCAAAGAGATTAGCAATTGTGGAATTAGACAAGAAGATGATGGTAGAAAAATTACTTGTAGTTCACCCAGTGAAATCAATAGAAGAAATTGATGAACTGATAAGTGAGGCTAACAGGACTGTATTTTCCACTGGTCACCAACATGTAGCTTTAATGGCTGGCAGAATGAATGAAATATCTGAAGAGACACTAGATAAATGGGATATCTTCTTTGTGGAGAAATAAAATCAAGAAGAGATAAAAAGGCCCAAAACCTTTAGAGTCTATCAAAAGGATAAGGATAAAGGTAAAGGAAAGGTAGGTGGTCCTCCTAGCATAAAAGTAACTGATAATTTGCCCCCACCTTCCTCTAATACTCCACCAACATAGACCATTGATACACCATCGGCTACTGATAATGTTGAGTTGGAATCACCACATGAGGACACCAATCCTGATTCTGAAGTGTTATATGCTATGAATATTGACACACAAGAGGTAAACATTGTGGTTGATAAGGAAACCATTGAGAAGAAATATGTGGCAACTGAGTCACTGACTGAGAATATTATTGTAGAAACACATGTTGAGGATACAATTGGAAATATTGAGATTGGGGTTGAAACACATGCTGAACAATTAATTGACCCTCCAAGAACTAAAACGGTGACAGATACCACTGGTGCACAAACTGAGAAACCTATTGCGTTAGAGCAATAGGCTACTGATAACTCAGTAAAATCTATTGAGATATAGGCAATGGACAGTTCAGAGGTACACACAAAGAAACTAGTAGAAAACATTGAGACTTCATCAGAGAAACCGGTAGAAAGCACTGAGACTTCATTAGACAAACCAACAGAAGAAAGCACAGAGAAACATACTGAGGTACATTCTGAGAAACATGAAGAGAAAAAGGTTGAGATAGAGACAGTGCCCTCGATAATAGCTAAGAAACCCAAACCTTTGCTAGTTGAGATGCAGACTCAGATTGACCTACCAGAGGTCACCATAATCAAAGAGGTTACTCACATAGGTGGAATGCAGATTGGTAAAGTAGTTGGACAATCTTCTGGTTCCTCCTTAATAGAATTCAAACCGACCAATGTAACAGAGGTATTATTGGATTCCATCAAGAAAATAATAGATTGCAATGCACTTGCATACAAGGCAATTGATGATACCATCCCTATTTTGAAATTGATTGCACCCAAGTGCAATGTGTACAATAAAGATTCTTTGAGTCAATTAGACACATTGTCTAAATATATCATTGACAACCTATTGATAGTTGATCAGATTAATGAGGAAACTTTTAGTGAGAAAATGAATAGAGAGAAAGAAAGATTCTTTGATGAAATAATAAAAAGATTCAAGGAACACATTGATACCTTATTACCGACACTAGGAAAAATAATAATGGAATTTAAGGAGTTGTAAAGGGATACATGCAAGACTAATGTTTTGATAGTAGATATAGACAAGAAAATCAGTGAAGTTTAGAAATAAATAAATAATATTGTTGATAATCTCATTGGTTCACCTGAATCAATATTGGTAATAAAGCAGGAAATAGAAGAATTTGAGGAAAAACTTGAGAAGTTGGAAAAGGAAAAGGAAAGAATAAAGTTCAAGTCTAAGGAACTGAAATGAAAGCTTGGTCCGAACCTTGACATCCTCATCTCTTTGAGAAAAGAAATATCAAAGGCACTTGCTTCTAGACTGAATACACTAGAAGAGAAAATGCACATACTCACCGGTATAATACAAAGGTCAGAAGCAACATTAAAAACAATGAAAGGTTCACTAACAACTTAAATTTTGTACTGGCAGATCTATTTTAGATTGTAACCAACCGGTTATAGGGATCCAGCTGAGAACTACACTCAGTTGACATTTTTGACAACCTTTGTCATTGATGTCAAAGAGGGAGTACTAGGAATGAGAAAAATAATGGACAAAAGAGATCATCTGCTCAGAGGGAGCACACATCTAATACAATTTTGGCAAGATTTTTGGACAACATATTTTGGATACATTTTTGAATTTTTCTCATGGGTGTTGCCATCAATGCCAAAGGGGGAGATTGTTGGCATATGAACACTCCAATAAGAAATTATAGGTGATTGAAGGTATTGTCATTGATGACAACCTTGCAATCCTATGGCACCAACACCGGCAGACTCTACACCGGCAGATAGTTTACCAACACTGGCAAAGATGATTACTAGCACCCTAGTCGATAGGATTTTGTTTATTACATCTTGTATTTAATTTTAATATCTTATTGTAAGATGACAAGGTGAATTGTAATAGGACTCATATATAAGTATGAGATCTTGTAGATCATTTGTGTAAGAATGTACGAGGTAGATGCGGACATGCAAACATTAAGGCAGATTTTGGAGTAAGGTTTATGGATATTGTATGAGCTCAAACCGATACTGAACCTGGCATAACAGATGCTAAACCGAAGTAGTACATTATATTAGATTTGCATAATCCATTTTCTAAGTCAGTGAGACTTCCTTTTTATAATTAAGTAGTGAGCTTTAGGCAGTTGGCCTTCCTACATGTGCAAGCCCCTATTCTAAGTAATATTCATTTATTGGCCTATAAGTGAATATTGTGGGTCACAAATCCCACCGAGGTTTTTCCCACACTGGGTTTCCTCGTTAAAAAAATTATGTTATGGTGCTTTCTATGTTGTGCTTATTGTTCTTATTTACTGCATTAATTCTGGTTTACTGGTACACTATTTTGAAATACAATTTATTTAATAAAATCAAAAAATCTGTTAACTGAAAAGATACTGATTCAGCCCCCCTCTCAGTATCTTTGGGAATCCTAACAAGTAGAAGGGGGAAGATAATGATAGTTGGCATGAGAAAGAAGATGAGACTGAATATGATATGGAAATAAACAACGAGGAGGTTCAAATTCTTTTTAGCCAGAAGAAAAAAGGGAACATACTCAGAGCTGAGGATTTGGGAGCAAATAATCGTTCACACCTTCCTGTTGGTTCCAAGGACCACAGTAAGGGCTTGGCTAGGGAGGACACCCCCATGAAGGAAGCTAATAATGCTGAGTGGAAGGAGGTGGGTCTAGAGGTGAACTTGGATACCGCAGGAGACAATGCCTAGGATGGCTCCCATCTACAAATTGACTTTTGTTTCAAAAATGGCACGAACTTCTTCAATAAGGTCTTCCTTTGGGTTCAGAAAGAAATAATAAGCATAAAAGCCAAATAGGTCCCGAAGGCCAAAAAAATTGAAGATTTAGAAGCTATCGGCACTAGTAAATTTAGTTCCCTCCCTGACTTCTTAAGTGAGCTTACCAAAGCTATTAGCAATATAGAGGAAATCATACATTCCCGATGCAATAGCTTTCAAAACTTGAAAGATAGAGCTGGGGCTACTGAAAAGAGGATGGAAGGGGTTGAGAAGTCTCTCAAAAATATTGGGGAGCATATTCACAAGATTTTAAAGGTTGCCTCTAACAACATTAAGGTCCTTATCAGCAATCTTGAAAGTGTCCAAGGGGCAAACTGATGTAGAGGGTTTAGTGTTATTATACAACTTTCTTGATTTTACTCACTAAATGGTCTTCACTTGGTCTCTTCCAATGGAAAAATGAATGGAACCTTCCCAAGGTTATAGGTTCTTGCTCTAGATCCTTCCAAAGGATCTCTCCACTCAAGGAATCTCACAAAAGACAAGGAGTCGCCTACTCCTAAGGTTTCAACCCCTCAACCAAGGACACCTAACAGCTCTAAACCCCAAGCAATAGGATCTCTACTTAAATGGTGAAATAAGACATATGTGGATGGAATCCCATGCTACACAAGGCATTTTTATTCTTTTGGACCTCTCAATCAAGTTCTACAAGTCCCCACCAACATTTTCTCCCCAAGAGGCCTAGTGAGGGCTACAAGCAATTAGGCCTCCTCTTTGAGTTTTTGCCCAGTCATTTCCAAATTCTCTGAACAACACCTATAATAAATTACATATTTAGATACCCTTTTGGACACCCTAAATTAATTCTCAATTTGGCATCTGGGTTTGGAGTACGGCTGGTCAAACCCTATTAACCCTATTTAGGCTCTTTTAGCTGGTATTGGGAACTAGGCTCTCAAAAGATTCACCAGTCACAAAGGAAGGAAGTATTAACACTTGTCAAGGGTCTTCACTTTTCTAAGGGTCCTTCTCATGCCAACTTTGACAATCATGCAGTCTGTTGTCCAAGGTTTCTACCCACTTCTTCAGCTGCACAAGCTTGCCACATGAATGATGTCAAGCCTAGGGCATCATCCCAAGAAAAGAAAAAGGAACTTATTGTCTCCAAAACCACAAGGAAAAATTATTATACATGTCAAATAAATATACCCCAATTTTTTAGACTTATCCCATAGAGAAATGTTGATTTGTGCCACTGTTTGCATCCAAACCCTGGTTTTGAGGGTTTTCTCAAACCAATGGGAAAGAAAATTCAGTTTCTTATCAACCCAAAGGTTTCAAGACCTTGAATAAACTCCTGATGGAAGGTGAACCTCTACTACAGCTTATCAAATATTTATTTTATTCCCACCATTCATAAAAAATTATGCAAGAACAAAAAACCCGAGAAGAATGTAGGAAATCACAATAACAGTTTGTTTTGAAGACAAGAATTTCATCCAATGTCATCTCTAACCAGTTGGAATCGTTACCCCAGGCTTATATCTTGCCAAGGAAATCCTCCAACCACCTCCAATGCATACTATCAACCAAGTGACCATTAGGATAACCATATTCCAAAATCTTGCAAGAAAAGTTGCTTAAGACAATAATGCAAGTTTGCAACTTTTGTCCACTTGATACAATTCGGTTTTGCCTTCACACCAAAAGTCAAGAATGAACATACCACACATTCCAGACCCCTAAACACTAAAAAAAAACATATTAAATCCCCATACAAGGCCTTTGACCAAGTTGACACACCTTGGAGCCTCAGGGCTTATTACACTGTCTAGACCTAATCAATAGGACTTCAAACACACACACATTACACATTCTATTCCTAAGCATAACCATGAATCACAATGTTGTAGACATGTGTAAAAAATGAATTAGACACATGTCCTAGTGCCCCTGTACCAAAAAGGCCTTTGGGGACACCATTGAGGTGAAGGAATATATCCCTGAAGATAAACAGATGGGTCCTGGAAAAAGAACTCACGCAAGCACCAGAATGAAGCAAAACCAAAGTAGGGATATTGAGGAGATAAAGCAGATTGTTGAGAACATGGATCAACTGCAGCTGGAAGTTGTCGAGCTACTAGAGAACTTTACCTTTTCTTGACTTTCTTTTGTTGTCTTGTCTTTATTTCTGGTGTGTCATGCTTTTCTGTTGTTGGCTTTTTGTTATATGGCCAACTTTATTTTCTATGTTCATTGTCTCTAGATTTTTTGGTGTTCTCTAATGGATATCTTTTGATCTAATGTTGTAAAGGGTTCTAGGGGCCCTTCAAAACCTATTTTCCCCTAATCAAAAACATTTTCACATACTACTAAAGAGTATCATCTTACTATGGTTGTGTTCCCACTGTGGTTTTTCTCTTAACTGGATTTTCCACATCAAAATCTTGGTATTATGTGTTGTGCTTTCAATATGCCTATATGTCTTATTGTTGCAGTTTATTAGATCTATTTTTGGTGATTAAGTTTGTTGTTTTGATGAAGTCTGGTTCACCCTCCTCCCTCTCATTCTTCCTTTTTGATTTTTTTTTTCATAGTTTATCTATTGAGCTACATACATGGCATCAAAATCTTCTTTCAATGTCATACGGTTAGCTCCAGTCAACCTTCCACATGGACATCTATGTCTACTGGGCTGCCAACATGTCAACTGAATCACCTCTAATAGTCACAATGACCTTAAACCCTTTTGCATTCTTTGCATCGCATGTATGCCTGCAAGATGGTAGGAGCCCCTATCTTCTTTCCCTTCATTACCCTGCATTGTCATTCATGTGTCCATTTTACCCATGCAGGTTGGCATGATGCCTCATCATTTTCTTCATCTCATTACCCTACATTACCAATTTTCTTTGGTCATCCTCATTGTGGGATGGCAAGATGCATCATACATATTTCTTATTAATTCCTCACAAACTCCTTTTCATCTATGCTTCCTAGCCATGGGATAGAAAGGAGCACCTCTTTCCTTTGTTCTCCTTACCCCTTAAGGTTATCTCTCTTTAGTTTATCTTGGTGTTGGATAGCAACGGCTGCAATTGCCTTTTCTTTTTTAAACCCTGCACAACCCTTTTACTTTGGTTTTCCTTGGAGTAGGATAGTGGGACGTTCCATTTTCCTTTATCACTGCAGGATGGTGTGGACTGCCTTTTACTTTGTGTTGTTTTTACCCTGCAAGATCATCATAGACCAAGTTTACATGGTGCGGGATAGTGGGGGACATCGTTTCCCCTTTGACTCTTATGTCCTGCACAGGTTTCACTTTTTCTTCTTACCCTTGTGAGCTGGCAAAAGATGTCATGTCACATTGTTAATACTTTCTTCTTAATTCTTCAAGCTTGTGGGATAGCAGGGGCTGCCTCATCCTACATGCTTATGTTGTCCCACAATACCATTTCTCTCCTCTATTATCTTTATTATTCTTACCCCACACGACCATCACTTGTTTCTTTTTAAAGTTGTCAGGCAACAAGAGATGTCATTTACTTTGATTTTGTGTTACCCCATAGGATCACATTTCATTGACCATTCCTACCATGGGATAGCGTGGTGCACCATTTTCTTCACTTTGATGTTACCCCACGATGTTATTTTACTTCAACCATTCGTATTGCAGGATAGTGGGGTAGCATAACTTGTCTTGTTATGTGTATCCCCCATCACGATTAGTCTTACCCTGCATGGTCATTCTTCCATCAATCATGTTGTGGGGTGGCATGACAACATAACCATCATGTTACTGATATCTATGAGAATTGAGAAATACAACACCACAAGAGCCTAAAGATCTCTACAAGTTGAATAACCTGTTACAAGGAGAAGCAAGGAAGCAAATAACAAAAAAGCAATACACAAAAAATATGCTGAAAAAGATGAGAGCTCAATATTCACAAAATGTTTAATGTGATAATGATATAAAGAAAAGAAAATTAACCTCTAATAGGTCAAGAAACCCTAAAAGGGAAAACCTAAGCTTGCACATAATAATTTATAAAAGAATTAATTATTATGCACCTAATGTTAGCTTAAGTGTAAAAATAGATAATAGGGAACTTAAAGAATTAAACAAATATTATTTAATTAATCAAGTAAAGACCCGATTCCTCTAACACCCCCCTTAAGCTAGACTTAGGGAGAAGCTAAAACCTAGAACAACTAATGAAAGAAGAAAAGATAGGTCTCGAAAACAAGGCTTGATGAGGTACCCAAATACAATGAAATCTCTATGAAATGGAGAAAAAAGAGAAAACCCAGTGGGAAAAAACTCCTCTCCAAAAAGAGATAAAAGAACATATTGAAAGAAGAAGAAGGAAGGAAGGCCTTATAAAGACCCCCCAAAGACAACTTCCTTCACCCCAAGCATAGAGTGCATTTGAAGATAGTGCAGCGATGCAAAAGGTTTCATGAAGATGTCTGCAACCTACTCGGTAGTGGGAATGTACTCCAAAATGAGAGAACCATCCTGAATCAACTGGAGGATAGAATTCATATAAAGATCAATGTTCTTTGTCCACTGATGCTCTACCAGGTTATGGGAAATATGAATAGCACTCTGATTGTCACACCAAAGAATAGTGGGACTATTAGGAGGAAAACCAAACTCAGTCATTAACTGTCAAAGCCATAAGATCTCCTGACTGGTGAGCACAACAGCTCGATACTCAACCTCTGTAGATGATAATGCATTAGCAGTCTACTTCTTGCAAGACCATGAGATAGGACCAGAGCCCAGATAGAAAACAAAGCCAAAAGTAGACTTCTGATCAGTGACATCACCAGCCCAATCTGAGTCAGTGTAGCTAGTAATGTGAGGTTCCCCTCATGTGTAGTGAATGCCATGAGAAATAGAGCCCTGAATGTACTACAAAATATGTTTGAGAGCTTGCCAATGACTCTCACGAGGACCATGGGAGAATCAAGAAACAAGGCCAACTATAAAGGAAAGATCAGGGTGGGTGTGAGTCAAGTACAACAAACTGCCAACCAACTACTTGTAAAGTGTAGAATCTACTAAAGGAGTGGGACAAGTAGTAATCAAAACAACCCTTGTTTGAAAAGGAGTTGGAGCAGGCTTGCAATCAAGTATACCAAAGAACTTAAGCATGTCAAGAGCATACTTCTACTAGTAAATATAAATCCCATCAGAAAACCAAATCACCTGAAGACCAAGATCTATCATCTCAAACTAGTCCATCAAGGCTCACTGAATATGTCGAATCATAGAGGATGAGCTACCTATGATGAGGAGATCATCAATATAGAGCACAAGAATTGGGATCTTACCCTCAAGAAGTTGAATATAGATTATGTGATCAGAATGATTGCGAGTGAAACCAGTGGAGAGCAAGAAAGAATCCATCTTCTCATACCAAGCCCGAGGGACCTGTTTGAGACCATACAATGAACACCGAAGTCGGCAAACCAAAGAACTGTCCTGCACAAATCCCTAAGGCTGCTCCATGTAGATTTTTGCTTGTAGGTCCCCATGCAAGAAGGCACTCTTTACATCCATCTAAAAAATAGGCCATCCCCGAGAAGTTGCAAGAGATAGTACAAAGTGAATAGAGTTCATCTTGGTGACAGTGGCAAAGCTCTCAGAGTAATCAATACCCTCAACTTATGAGAAACCCTTCATAACAAGACATTCTTTGTAATTATCAATTGAACCATCAACAACATACTTAGTATGATACAAACAGCAACACCTAACCATCTTTCTTCCCTTAGGAAGAGGACAAAGATCCCAAGTATGATTCCTCATCAAAGAAGAATACTCCTCCTCTATAGCACAATCCAACTCAGGGTGTCTTGTAGCCTCTAAAAACTTCTAAGGATCATCTAAAATGGCACGACTCAAAAGACTAGAACCCATAATATGAGAACGGGTGCAATGAGTATCTGAAGGATCACCGGCCATAGAACCTATCGCCTCAATAGTAAAGTGAGCCCACTTGGGCATCTGAGGTGGAGTAGGTGGAGGTGGGGATGGAGGATCATCAAAACCATCATCAGAATCATACTCAAAATAATCCTAAAGAGATGTAGTGGGAGGAGGAGGTAGAGAAGTAGACACTAGAGTCAGGGTATCCACTGTGGGAAGGTGCTCATCAAATTGAACATCCCGTCAAAACATGACCTCTCTGGATTAGGATCAAACAACCTGTACACCTTAACATCCTCATAGTAGCCAACAAAAATTAGGGTTCAGCTCTTCCACACCATGGCTTTCCTCTGAGCTTCAGAAATAAAATCCCATGCCTTACTTCCAAATACTCAAAAAAGAGAAACATCAGGCTTGTCATGAGACCAAGTCTCCTCAGGAGTCATATGTCAAATCGCCTTGTGAGGCATCTGATTCTGATTATAGTTGGCACAATTGACTTCCTCAGCCCAAAAAGATGAATCTATGGACTTGGACTGAATCATATAATTCACCATCTCCTATAAAGTTCTCTTCTTGCATTCAGTGACACCATTCTGCTGAGGGGTGTAGGGAATAGTAACCTGATGCTGCAAGCCATGCTCAGTGCAAAAATCTCTGAAATCCTGATTCACACACTCCCCCCAATTATTTGTACATATCCACCAAATAGAACAACCAGACTGCTTCTCGATAAATGTCTTGAAGATTTGAAATGAGTCAAAGATATCTGACTTGTACTTAAGAAAGTACACCCATGTGCATCTGGAGAAGTCATCAATAAAAGTGAGTACATACTTGGCCCCATAAAAAGGAGTGGGAAATGAAATGAGATTACTATGAATCAAATCCAAGGGTTCCAAAGCACGAGGGGATCATCCCTTCAGAAGGGGATCTCTATGATGCTTGCCAAGCACACAAACATGACAAACACCATCAGTGTAGGAAATATGTGGGAGCCCAAGAACAAGTGCCTGTGTACTCATCTACTGAAGATATCTATAATTGACATGGCCCAAGTGCTCATGCCAAAGCTTACTCACTGAATTTGCATGTGTTATAAGAGACAAACCCGCACCCGTAGAGGGATCAAATCCATCAAATTTGTACAGATGAGATGCAGTATCAACACTCCCAATAGTCACAACCAAATCAGAGTCATGGAGGTCTCGAATAACCACATCATGTGGTGAGAACTCAACTATCTTACCAGAGCCAGAATGGAAAATCTGATAAATGGATAGGAGGTTCGTTGAGATGTTAGGGACAACTAGAACATCCTGTAGAGTACCCCCATCCAAAGAGATAGAATCTGAACCAAAGACTGAAAGCTGAACTGAGTCACCCATAAAAATCTATGAAGTACCACAAGAGGCAAGAGAAGTAACCAACTGTTGAGTGTGATTCATATGGCGAGAAGCACCAGAATCTAGTATCCATGTGGACACATAGGTCAAAGCTTGAGCAATGAGAGCATGACCTTTCCCTATGGAAGGAGAAGACACCTGAGGTGAGGAAATGTGATGCTACTACATGGCTTCCTCTAAAGCCTCTAAGCATTTCCAACACCTGGAAACTGGATGTCCTTCCTTGCCACAAAAACTGCAAGTGTCACTTGAATTCTTCTTAGTCTTGGAGGAAGACTCACCAGACTGTGAAGATTTCCCATGTTTCAGAGGAAATGGTGGTTAAGAATTAGACATAGGAGGAGGATTGGAGGAATGCTCATTGCCTACAGAATTTTTCTTTGGCTTCGGTTTCTGCTTTTGCTTCTCCTTAGAGGACTGAGCAACCAATGCTTTGTTCTTGGACCCTGAGAGCATATCTAGCTGAGAAAGATGAGACTGCTCACGAGACAAATGCTCACAAAAGACATCAAAGGTAGGGATGGTGAAACAAGCACCCAAGCCATCCATGGTGGAGTAGAAAGTAAAGGCAAAAAACTAAAAATGACCCTAAATGCACTCTGTGTCTATCCTAATCTTGCCAAATCCCTGAAGAACAAATCTGGTAGTCTTGAACTTGTTCAAAAAATAATCAATGGTGTGAAAGGAATCAGGTGACAAGGAAACCAACTCTACCTCAATCTGTAATGCCTGAATCTCATTAACCCTCTTGAAGAGAGACTCAAACTTCAACGACATAGTGTGAGGAGTGAGAAACTCATCAAGGTGAAATAGAAGACTGTCAAAGACATGCAAAAAGAGCAAACCCATGGCCTCATCCATCTTATTTCAGTGCTGAAGAAGATCATAAGGACACTGCAATAGAGGTTGAACCTCATCCAAAAAAGACCACAACCCTCGTTCCTAGAGAAGCATCGTGATGTGGGGCTTCCAGGTGTGATAGTTGTGTGATGTCAACAACTCAACTGAAGGATTTGCCATGAAAACTCTGCACCTGCATCTGCTTGTTGGTTGTTTTATTATGTGATCTTTCAGAATAGATAGAAGATGCAGAAGGGTTTGTTTATTTTCAGAGTTTTGGTGTTCTTTATTTATGATATAAATGACAGAAAGTGAGAAAAAAAAACCCCCCCACAATAGATAAACCCAAACCCTAGCACATACTGATGAGAAGGAAGTAGTGCATAAGCAAAAAAAATTCAAACTGAAATCTCATGTACCTAATGAAAATTATGATAAACAATATCACATATCTAAATAGAGCATGCTGATAGCTTTCCAATGCCTATTCATTTTTTAAAAATGGATTTCGTTTGCCCATTCTACGGCCCCGGAAGTGTAGAAAAGAGTCCCAACTTTGACTGGACAAAGTACAGTCAAATAGAAAAATCAAGTAAAAAGTCCAACACCACGAGGTTTGACTCAGAACCAAATTTTTTACACCTATTCATTTTCAAAAAAATGACACTGGATTCTCAAGATATGGCCAAATAACAAACCCCACATTAAAAGACAAGAGGGTGGAGGTCCAATGGCAAGGGCCTAGCAGTGGTGGCACTCCGACGACACTTCGGGGAGGAGCTGTAGTTGCAGGAGGCACCAAGGTGGCCAGTGGTGGAGAGAATGGATCCAGCGGGCGATGGAGGTAGGTAAGAAGGACTCCGACGGGTGGTTGTGGGAGGTAAGTAGGCGCCGGTGACAGGAAGGGGAAGCCGATAGTGGGGGTAGTAGCCGGCGAGGGCCGGAGGGTGGGACCAGTGGGGGCCGATGGGATGGGGCCAGAGGGAGCTGACAGGGCAGGGCTGGTAGGCCCAAGAGGGGCTCACGCTTACAGGTCCGGTCGGCTAGATTGACAACCGACAGTTGGACTATCAGGGGTACGGAGTACCCTCTGAACCTTAGCATCAAATCTTGATTTTTTTTCAAAAAACATTTTCTTTCTTCGCCTTTTGCCAAAAAATTTTGATTTTTTATTTCAAAAAATCAAAAATTCGGCCTGCATGCCATAAAAAGGAAAAAATTATTTTTTTCCAATTTTTTCTCGAACTGCGTGCTAGGGCTGTATAGCCTGGTACTGAAGAAAAATTACCACCAGATGCTCAAGAGTCAAAACTAGGCAAGTTTTATATGACTATAAAGGTTTTTGGGCCTTCTGAGCATGATGGCAAGGTTTGTGTAGGCCCAAAGTGCTCAAAAAAAGGCTTATCCCTAAGTACAAAAAAAAAACTTCCTGAAACCCCAAATTTGCTTCCAATGCAAAAATTCTCAAAACAAGAACAACTAGCTGCAAATTTGAAGCTCTAATACCATGTGAGAGTTGAGAAATACAACACCATAGGAGCCTAAAGATCTTTGCAAGCTAAATAACCTATTAAAAGGAGAAGCAAGGAAGCAAATAACAAAAAAGTAATACATAGAAAATATGCTCAAAAATATGAGAGCTCAATATTCACAAAATGTGTAATGTGATAATGATACAAGGAAAAGAAAATTAACCTCTAATAGGTCAAGAAACCCTAAGAGGGAAAAACTAGGCTTGCGCATAATAATTAATAAAATAATTAATTATTATGCACCTAATGTTAGCTTAAGTGTAAAAAGAGATAATAGGGAAATTGAAGAATTAAACAAATATTATTTAATTAATCAAGTAAAGACCCAATTACTCTAACAGGTCATTCTTCCATCTATCATGTTGTGGGGTGGCAAGGTAACATAACCATCATGTTACTGATATCCCATGTCATATAACCATCATATTATGCAATGAAAGGAGTTGAACGCAAGATTGCACTAGCGATAACCAATGTGTTATGTGCTCTACCTTAAACATCTGTGTAACTAAGCTGATGTGTTATGCACAACTACAATTGATACTCCATATAAATGCATAGTGATAACCTGCATGTTATGTGCTTCACCTTTCTCTTGTCATATTATCTTTTGGTCAATGCATAGGGTTGATCATGAGATAGAGATAGTGATAATACGATGTGTTATGTGCATATCATTGCAACAATGTGACTAACACAACATGTTAGTCAACCAACAACCATACTTTTAATGTGTCAGACCAACTCACACAATTCCTTTACCACTTCACCGATCTTTGTCTTCTTCATCCAATAACCTATCCCAATAGAACATCCCATGCTTTCCTTCTATATCTCCATGTGGAACTAACACGGTGTGTTATATGACACTGCAGCAAAATTCACGATCTTGGTCAATCTTGTTCGCCCCATGCCATCACACCTCTATGCCTTGGTCCTTTAACCACCTGCAAGTCTAATAACTGATTGTATTGTCCTCTCCATCTTATTTGAAGATATTTACACCATGCAACCTCCATGCATGTATATTTAACCCATATAGCTCTGCTAACCTGATGCAACACCATATCAATCAATCTAATCCTCTGGAGCATTCATCATCCTACATGTTTATCCAATATAATTTCTTTGCATGATTTTGCATCCCTTTGCATCTTCATCTAGTATTGCAACTATTGACATCAATCAACTCAAAATGCCTTTGCATATATGACTGTTACCAAAATTTTGCACAATGCCAAATTTGGTGCCCTAATGAAGCCTTGCATTCATTTTGAAAAGGTCCAAATCATGAGCCAGGAAGAAATGCATTGTTTTTGTCTAATTTGTTTAATTCATGTGTAGATACAAGAAAAGAAATGCAACATGTGGGTTAAAATGGGCTCCCACGAGGGTTGAGCTCAGCATGTTGTAGATCACAAAGATATTATATTCCATTGTAGATGAAGTGGTGTAGCTACTAAAATCTTAATGCCAAAAGAAACTTAGAAAAATGCAAGCGGCCTATGTAAAGTTTTACTTGGGCACCAAAGAGGGTTTTAAATGTAAGGCCTTAAAGTTTCCAAGCAGTTTCAGTCACCAGGCAGGAAGAGCTTTTATCCCACATTAGCCGTGCGGAGGGAGTTTATCACATTTAAATATAAGGCCACATATAACTATAGTGTCAAAGCTTACAAGGTTTTGGAAAGAAGAGGCAACTCATGGCCTGGTGGACCCTGTGTGTGTGTATCTCAAGACATCCTTATTTTGTCTCTGGTTAGTGGGAATAGACTAAAGAGTGAGCAAGTTGAAGAAAGATCTAACGGTTGTCACTATGTTGCAATGAAAAGATGCACACCGGATTATCGACACGACTTGGTGACTAATGACATGGCAGAACAAAGAGTAAAGATTGACCATCAAATAAAGAGAGATCAAATGGCGGAGTGACATTTTGAGGCTATCCATGACTTTCACTGTACCACAGTTATGAAGAGCCCGAAATGAATACCCCCATGACAGGTGGTAGGCTAGGTGGTTCCGAGGTGGACTTTGAGAAAATCACAAGGTGACACATGTGTACACATGGCATAAGAGAGAAGATCAACTAGTGCTAAATATCAAGCAAGTTCTCAAAATGCCCCCCAAGATCAACGGTGATCAAGCAAGATCTGATGGCTGTCGCTATGTTGCGATGGGAAGATAATCGCCAAATACTCCCCATGACTTAGCGACAAAGCACGTGCCAAAAAGGGAAAGTTAAAGCTTGAGAAAATCACTAAGATCAATGGTAGATCAAGGAAGATGAAATGACAGAGTGACATTGTGAGGCTATCCATGACTGTCACTATACCGCGGTTATGAAGTGCCCGAAACGAATACCCTCATGACAGGTGGTAGTGCAGGTGGTCGTCTAGGTGGGCTCAGAGAAAATGAGGATGCACCACATGGTAGAGAGAAGATGAAGAACCATGAGTAGACCAGGAGTAAAGATCAAGCAATTGATCACATCCAACGGTTAGTTGGATAGATTTGACGGTGGTCGCTAAGCCGCAAGGAAAAGTTGCTCGCCTAGGTTATCATCGTGACTTGGCGACAAGGTGGGTCTAGGTCCCCATGGAAGACAAAGTGGACCTGCGAGAAAATTAGAGGCTGACACATGGAAAAAATCTACACATGAGTGAATGTCTAAGTCAACCTTGAAATTGAACTGGTTCAAATTGGTTCAAGGCTTCAAAATGGCTCAATGGTTAAAGGTTCAATAGTTCACCGGTTCAAAGTAGTTCACTAGTTCAAACTGGATCACCATTTCTAAATGGTTCAATAGTTCAAAGTTCATTAGCATCACTCATTCCCATGGGCCCAGGAAGATAAAATAAAACAAGCAGAGTAAAAGGCAACCAGGTTCTTGACTGATCAATAGCTGTCGCTATATCGTAAGATAAAAATGCTTGATGGATAATATAGCGACTTGGTGACAAACGGTGGGGACCACTAAGAACTAATTGGAAAAGATAAATGCAAGTGACCATGGTCAATGCAGATGATCCAATGGCTGGAAATAATATTAAATTGCACAGTGGACTCCAAACTGGTTGTTTGAACGGTGAAAAGCCCACTAAGCAAAGAGATGATTTTTGCATGAAAGATTAATGTAAATGCAATTGATTATCTGAATATGCAAGTGTTACATACCGTTGGAAAGCTCGTGAAATAGGGAGATCATTTCCACAACCATTTTTAATAGAAGTTTTCAACACGGAGAGCAGTTGCCAAGGGATGCATAAGATTTTTTTAGTGGGATTTCTTTTTAATATAGTCACGGTTCAGTTCATCATGAAACTTTCACATGGGGATAACTATTTTTCACATTTAGATATGCAGATTTTTAAACAGGGGGATTAGTGGTAGTCCTTTTGAGTAGAAAAGATTATTATTTTACAGACTATGCATGAGTTTTTATGCATTTTGGGGGTAGATTCACCCAAGGCTTTTCTCATGCACTAATTTTAGGGTTTTTGAAGGGGATTCATCATGATTTCTATATATTCTTTCTCTCCTTTTTTCCCTCTAGTTCTTTCTTTTTTGCATACACATTTTTGCAAAAAAGCATTGTAGCTCAGTAGTATTTGAGTTTTGTAACAGCAACACTCCTTTATTTTTCAATAATATAGTAGCAAATTTCCTTCTTGGCACTTCTTGTATTATCTAGTGAATGAATGATTTGATGATTTCCTATGATTTTTATCCTCTAATTTGTCTCATTCAATCAATTTGTGGTGCAAGGAGATACGTGTTAGTTGCAAGTTCTAGTTTGTGGTAGTTGATTTTAATTGCTTGAGGTTGTGAAAACTTGTTGTTTTCCTTCATGCATGTATTAAATTCATCCTTTTCTAGGAAACATTTATGCATCTACATGTTTAGTTAAGTTGTGAAGTAATCAGAATTATTTGTTGAAGGTCTTGTGAGTTAAGCAGGTTGCAAATCTCAGATAAGATATTTGGTGCATCACCTTCATTAGAATAGATTTACATTACATGCAAAATTTCTATCCCTTTCTATCCTTTTTCTTATCAAAGGTATTTACAAGAGATTCACCAAACAGGAAGCTAGACTGATCTCCAGAGATTCACCTTCACTTTGAGCAACCCATAGGCTCGAAGGTGTTTCCATGTTTCACAGGATTGTTTGTTTTCAAACTTAGCATCACGGGTGTAATTCTACAGTGACAACAATTTTTGGCACGCTTGGGGGGACCTTTTTGGATTATTTTAATCCAAAGCTTTTTCACACACTTTTGATTTTTGGTGTGAAAATTAGAAAATTTAGCCTTTGGAGGAAAGAGCTACCCACACCTGGTGACTCCGAGTTATAAATCTACTAGTTTTAGCAGTCTAAGTGCTGGTATGATTCAAAACAATTCTAAATTTTTAGTTTCTAGCTCTTTATATGAATAAAGATGTCTAATTTCTAGGGACAGTATAATTACCCACCTCCGTATTATGAGAACTCTATCCAAAATGCTTCTTATCAGCAATACCCAAATAGCCATACTGTTGGTTTTAACCCAAATAGACATATTGTAGCTAATAACCAGAAAGTTTATTCTTCTTACCACCCACCCACCACAACTCAGTTGGCATGGCAACCTAACCCAGCCTATAATTAGCCTCAAAGAGGTTTTATTGATGCAAATCAATATGCTTCAGAGCTTAGACAAATCAAGGATATGTCGAAAGAGCTTTTTAAAGACCTACAATCCATCAATAGTATATTGTAAGGCTATGTTGTACATATTGATGAGATTAACAAGAATTTAGATCAACAACAAGATGAGTGGGCTCATCAAGCCTATCTTCATGATCAAGAAGAGTTAGATTTGCAAGCTCAATTTTATGAGCAGAAATTTAAGGAACAAGGTAAGAAGTTTGCAAATCAGTTGGTAGTCCAAAAAAGGCAATATGATGAGAAGCTCACCAAGTTAGAGGTACAATCAATACCTCCTCTTTCATTGCAAGATTTTGTGCTTAAACAAGAAGAAGGCCCAGTTGGTATTTTTCCAAACCCTTTCTTTGGTAAGGAAATCCATTCGTTTAACACCATGTGTTTCATGCTTAATGAGCCCACATATGAGAAAATTAAGCCTACAATTGCTCAAGAGTAGCCTTGTGAAGAAACTTCACAATTTTATTTGATTGATCATGTTGAATCTCAAGAGTGTTCTTATGATAGGCAAGATACATTAAATAAGTAAGATGATAATATCGAAGAGGATGAGTTGGTTTATCAAACTTATCTTTGTGAGTAAGAGATGGAGGACCAAAAAAGGCAGCATGAAGAGCAGCTTGCAAAGGTGATGGTAGCAAAAAATGAGCAAATGAAGGCTTTATCAGTTCAATTTCAGAAAGATCAGATTCTTCCAATACCTAGTTTCGGCCAACTACCTCAAGTAACAATAACTTCTCCTACCAAAGAAAAGGTAACACATGTAGATAATGTTCAATATGAAATGCAAAAAAGATGGTTTAAAGAAGAGCTTCAAAAATAGATCACTACAAAGGAGATGCAGATGAGGTTATTATCTACCAATCAAGAGACTTCCAAGATCAAAATACCAAGTTTCAAACATAGTGAGTCTTCTAAATCTCCTAATTTTAAAATTCCTAGTTTGAGGAGTCCTCAATCATTCCAGGAACCTATTATTGAACAAGTGCATCCCTATAAAAAGATCATTCAAGAAGAACCCATCATTAATCAACCTATTAAAGAAGAGCCTCGCAGATTTGTGTTCCCAAATTTTAGACAACCTCTTTTAGTTCAAGAGCCTCAACAATTCATTCCTAAATAACCCATTGATATCTTGGTTCCTCAAGATATTCAAGTTGAAGATCAAGAAAAAGAGGTACTTAGTGAAAATAAATCAGATCTCTCACCTATTAAGATGCATGCTCACGATATTCAAAATGATAGGTTAGATATGTTATAGCAAAAAGAAGAGGTTATAAATGAAGAATTGCATGTTCAAAATCCAGAAAAGGTTGATAATTGTCAAGTTCTAACTAATTTGTTTAATGAGCTGCCACTTTTTGTGGAAGATGAGGAAAATGAACTTCAGATTGCAGCCATATCAACTTCACCACAACAAGAATAGGTTCAAAACATTGTTGTTTTGATCACACAAGAGAGCTGCAAAAAGTAGTAGATAACCCTCTTCCTTAGCAGATTGAAAACAATAATGAAGAGGACTCTTTATGGAATGATTAGAGGAAACAAAAAGCAACGTTGTTGAGCAAGTTCAAGAGGTTGATCTGAATGCAAATTTGGTTCAGGTAGAGCAATAAAATTAGAAAGACACAGATTTCCAAGACATGAGTGCTGGAAACAATCAGTAAATTACAACAAACAATACTCAGCATAGTGAAATTGACCAAGAAGTGAGTATTTTCTCAAACATCATTGAAGTTTTTTGTTCTAATCTTGCTGATAACATGATACTTTTTGAAAGAAAAATTTTTGATCAGCATAATCAGGTGGAGGAAACACTTATGTTTCAAGACATATTTAACCAAGAAGAAACCAACAAGGGGAGCCCAATATTCCTTCATACAAGGGGTTGTCCTATAAGATATGTTTCCAGATTGGAGGCCAAAAAGACAATACAAGATGAGCTTATGCCTAAAAATGAAGCTTTAGTAAAAGGTTATCGTCTTACCTATAACCTCACAGATAGCAGTATATATGAGAAAACAAAAGAGGTAGGCCACCATATTTTCATACTTACAATAGTCTTACAATGTTATGTGAGGAACCTCTTCATTCATCATTTCTTGTCAGTTGTTCATAAGAGTTTGAAACATCCTAAGTTGGGAAGAAAAGGATGTTATTTCTCAAAACCAGTGAATGGTTTTGTATTACCAGGTCTCCAACTTGGTTAGGGTAGGATAGAGTACATTTTTTCAATTTGAGTTCAGCTATTAGTTTTGATTTTTCAAGAAGTCTAGATTGCACATTGTGCAGGCTCACCTATATGCAAAGCCTTTGTAGTTTCATTTCTAGAATGTTGACATGCAATTCCAGATTTTGGGAAAGGCAAAATTGACTCAATGCCCAATGGATATTCTAGGCTATTACATTCTACTATTTAGTAGGAAAACACCCCTGAGAGGTCGCCAAAAATGTTACCAAAATTTTGCATAATGGCAAATTTGGTGCCCTAATGAAGCCTTGCATTCATTTTGAAAAGGTCCAAATCATGAGCTAAGAAGAAATGCAGTGTTTTTGTCTAATTTGTTTGCTTCATGTGCAGATACAGGAAAAACAATGCAACATGTGGGTTAAAATGGGCTCCCATGAGGGTTGAGCTCAGCATGTTGTAGATCACAAAGATATTATGCTCCATTGCAAATGAAGTGGTGTAGCTATTAAAACCTTAATGCCAAAAGAAAATCAACAAAATGCAAGTAGCCTATGTAAAGTTTTACTTTGGCACCAAAGAGGGTTTTAAATGTAAGGCCTTAGAGTTTCCAAGCGGTTTTAGTCACCAGGTAGGAAGACCTTTTATCTGACATTGACCGTGCGGAGGGAGTTTATCACATTTAAATATAAGGCCACATAGAACTATAGTGTTAAAGCTTACAGGATTTTGGTAAGAAGAGGTATCTCATGGCTTGGTGGACCCCATGTGTGCGCATCTCAAGGCATCCTAATTTTGTGACCAGCTGGTGGGAAGAGACTAAAGAGAGAGAAAGTTGAAGAAAGATTGGACATAGGTCGCAGAGATCTAATGGTTGTCGCTATGTCACAATGAAAAGTTGCACATCCGATTATCGGCATGACTTGGCGACTGATGACATGGTAGAACAAAGAGTAAAGATCGACCATCAGATCAAGAGAGATCGAATGATGGAGTGACATTATGGGGTTATCCATGACTATCATTGTACTGCGGTTATGAAGAGCCCGAAATGAATACCCCTGCGATAGGTGGCAAGCCAAGTGGTGCCGAGGTGGACTCTGAGAAAATCACAAGGTGACACATGTGTACACATAACACAAGAGAGAAGATCAGTCAGTGCTAAAGATCAAGCAATTTCTTGGAATTCCCCCCAAGATCAACGGTGATCAAGCAAGATCTGATAGTTGTCGTTATGTCACGATGGGAAGATAATCGCCAAATACTCCTCGCAACTTGGCGACAAAGCACGTGTCAAAAAGGGATAGTTAAATATTGAGTAGATCGCTGAGATCAATGGTAAATCAAGGAAGATTGAACATCAGAGTGACATTTCAGGGATATCCATGACTATCACTGTACTGCAGTTATGAAGTACCCGAAATGAATACCCTCGCAATTGATCACATCCAACCATATGGTTATGCACCACATGGTAGAGAGAAGACAAAGAACCATGAGTAGACAAAGAGTAAATATTGAGCGATTGTTCACATCCAATGGTTGGGTGGATAGATCTAATGATGGTCACTAAGCTACAAGGAAAAGTTGCTTGCCCAGGTTATCATCGCGACTTGGCGACAAGGTGGGTCTAGGTTCAGATGGAAGAAAAAATGGGCCTACGACCAAATAAGAGGCTGACACATGGAAAAAATCTACAGATGAACAGATGTCTAAGTCAACCTTGAACTTGAACCGGTTCAAATTGGTTCAAGGCTTCAAAAAATTTCAATGGTTAAAAGTTGAGTGGTTCACCAGTTCAAAGTGGTTGACCGGTTCAAAGTGGATCAAATGGTTCAATAGTTCAAAGTTCATTAGCATCGCTTGTTCCTGTGGGCCTAGGAAGATAAGAGAAAACAAGCAAACTAAAAGGAAACCAGGTTCCTAATAGATCAACGGTCGTTGCTATACTGCAAGATAAAAATGCTCGATGGATAATCATAGCAACTTGGCGACAAACGATAGGGCCTGCTAAGAAGTAAGCGAAAAAGTTATATGCAAGTGGCCATGGTCAATGCGGGTGATCCAGTGGCTAGCAATAATATTAAATTGCATGGTGGACTCAGAACTGGTTGTTTGAATGGTGAAAACCCTGCCAAGCAAAGAGATGATTTTTGCATGAAAGATTAGTGCAAATGCAATTGATTATCTGAATATGCAAGTGTTACATATCGTTGGAAAGCTCACAAAATAGGGAGATCATTTCCACAACCATTTTTAACAGAATTTTTCAACACAGAGACTGGTTGCCAAGGGATGCATAAGATTTTCTTAGTGGGATTTCTTTTTAATATAGTCACAGTTCAGTTCATCATCCAAATTTCACATGGGGATAGCTATTTTTCACATTTAGATATGCAGATTTTTAAATAGGAGGATCAGTGACACTCCTTTTGAGTAGAAAAGACTATTATTTTATAGATTATGCATGAGTTTTTGTGCCTTTTTTGGGAAAGATTCACCCAAGGCTTTTCTCATGCAGTGATTTTAGGGTTTTTGAAGGGGATTCATCAAGATTTCTATATATTCTTTCTCTCCTTATTTTTTCCCTCTGGTTCTATCTTTTTTGCATACACATTTTTGCAAAAAAGCATTGTAGCTCAGCAGTATTTGAGTTTTGTAATAGAAATACTCCTTTATTTTTCAATAATATAGCAGAAAATTTCATTCTTGGCACTTCTTGTATTATCTAGTGAATGAATGACTTGATGATTTCCTATAATTTTTATCCTCTAATTTGCCTCATTCAATCAATTTGTGGTGCAAGGAGATACATGTTAGTTGCAGGTTCTAGTTTGTGGTAGTTGTTTTTAATTGCTTGAAGTTGTGAAAACTTATTGTTTTCCTTCATGCATGCATTAAATTCATCCTTTTCTAGGAAATATTTATGCATCTACATGTTTAGTTGAGTTGTGAAGCAATTAGGGTTATTTGTTGAAGGTCTTGTGAGTTAAGCAGGTTGCAGATCTCAGATAAGATATTTGGTGCATCACCTTCATTAGAATAGATTTACATTACATGCAAGCTTTCTATCCCTTTCTATCCCTTTTCTTATCAAAGGTATTTACAAGAGAATCACCAAACAAGAAGTCGGCCTAATCTCTAGAGATTCACCTTCACTTTGAGCAACCCACTGGCTCAAAGGTGTTTCCTTGTTTCATAGGATTGTTTGTTTTCAAACTTAGCATCACGGGTGTAATTTTGTAGTGACAACAATGACCAATCTATTCTCTGCTGCATCTTCATTTTGGGACACCCACCATTTGTTGCATCAACTCAGCTGTTGACATCAATGACAATCTAATACGAACATAGGGAGTGTGATTAAATAGGTTTTATATTTCAAACATTCTCCCATGTACTAAGTTATTTCATCACAAAGATCAACTAGATGTAAGGATTTCCTATAAGAAATAGGATTATTAGCTACACATCTATAAGTGAAGAAAACAAGGATCCAAAAAAAATTTAAAGATATATAAAATTATCTCTACTTAATGGTTTTGTGAAGACTACCTTAAGATGCTAATTTCTTGGTGAATAAAATAGGTCAATTTTATTTTTAAGAAGATGCTTACAATTGAAGTGACAATGTACTTCAATATACCTTGTTTGGTTATGATACATTTTATTGTTGGATATCTCCAATGCACTTGAATTACTAAAGTACATAGGAGACTTAAAGAGTTTCTTGAAGATATCTTAAAACTAAATTTGTAGCTAAGTCATATTACTATTTATGTTTCATAAATCAAGACAAGATTTCAACTAGATGAGATGTTTGGATGAATGGTAGTAATGTGAATCTAAATATGAATAAAATATATATATTAGTTGTAGTGCCCCTCCATTCTTTTCTTTACACACTTGTTACTTCGACTTATTAGACTATCTTTTGACTCTTTAAATGTGGTTTATTTCGTTGTTTTGTGTGTATGGATACATTCATGTTATCAGATTATTTTATGATGTTCATATGTTTCAAGATATGATTTATAATATTTCATTTGAGATGGTTGATGTTCATTATGGTTTATTGATCACTTGGATTATATATTGGTGATTTATTATGATGTTTTGTGTTATGCTAACCCATGATTAGATGTTATTATTTGATGATGGATTATTGATGATAATGGTGCTTATAGATTTTATGTGTAGAAAATATCTTTGTTGTATTGTTTGCTTGGGCTAGGGTGAAAGGAATGATTTTATATTACTCATTCATGAGATCCATATGATGTCATGATATATATGTTTGTATACAACATATTTTCGTGTAGGGTTGTAGGTACCATACATTGACTCCACCTAGTTCCACATGTCTGAGTGTGTCTTTGATTCCTAGTGGTTGTACTGGAGATAGTACAAGGCCCAAAATGTGTCTAGCCCTAGCCATTATCCCAACCTATGGACAATTACCTAGTTTTCATTTTATCCCATCAAATTTGCCATGTGGACAATATCTGATTACTTAGTTATCTATGGTAAGTCTTATTTTGGTGTTGGCATTATTTTATGGTTTATTTGAGTTCATTGGATTTAATGTTATTTTAATTATTGATATTAATTATAACATGAGTGACAAATTAATTAATAATTAATTGTTGTTTTTATGGTCTTGATTTTGCAATTTGATTTCGTTTCAACTCTCATTTTCTTCTAGACATTTTTTTTGGATTTATGTCCTATAATTCATGTATATTTGGATCTCATTAGTCTCATTTTTGTTGGATTGTTGTCTTAATTTCCTTTCTAATATTTGATTATGAAAGAAATTGAAATTTTATGTTGTAGTCTAAGTTTCAAGACTTAACCCTTGTTGATTGGGTCTTGCATGGAAAGTCCTATTTCAATTAAGTAAACTGATATTACTATTGGATTCATGTGTTGTATTTGTTTGAATATTTTCATTATTTATATTGATGTCAAACCGGTCATCCATATTGTTCTAAATGTTCTATATTGAGCAGATGAGCTGGTATAGGTTATGAAGTTGTGTAGTGATGGACAACAGGTATATATGAGATGCAAAGCTATAAGGGTTGTGTAACTCTCTATATTCTTTTCCGAAGGTGACCAAAAATATTATATCTTGATCATGTTGAGGTTTTTTGGTCATGGGTATGTGACTTGTATTTGGTGCTACAAGTTCTATATTTCAGAATTAGTGGCATTTGTAAAATGGAATCACTTTTTGTGATACTTGGAAATTGTGCTAATTATAACTACCAATAAAAATATTTGTGAAAAAATTTCATCATTAGAATGCCCATAATAGCTTTTAATCCTTGTTGTTCACTTTTTTTATTTTTTACATTAGTGTCATTATTTTGCATACAAAATTGTCCATCAAAATTCCTACCATGGAAAACATCATTTACATATATTTTTATTCATTATTATGAAAAATATTTGATATTATCAACCATAGAATTGGATGCCATATCAATCTTCATTACTACACAAAAAGAAAATTATAGTGACCTACTTCAATAACATTAGCATATTTGATTCAATAAATTATTCAACATAGTTGATGTGCCTGAATATGTTGATTATAATATACTAGTTTATTTTAATATCATACTATTTAAATAAACATAAAATTATCCCTACTATTTGTTAAATTTGTGTGAATGTTGTCATTGATGTCAAACCCTGTGATTCAGCTAGGACCGGATGTAGCATGTTGAATAGTAGTGGAATTCAAGTATGTATATTGAGTAGAGGTGGAAGATAGGTATGTATGGTCTACACAAGTATTTTTCAGAATATCCTTTGCTCAAGAATCTAGTATTTTTGCTAGTCATGATTTGTTACAAGTGTTGGTATTAGTTGTGACAATTGAATTGCTATCCAAATATTGGTATTGTAATTTTATCTATGAATCATATGCTCATCAATCTATGGCATTCGTATCTTGAATATGGAATTTATTGTTATTGGAATTTGTGACTCTGGGTTCGTGTTTATAGGTCCAACACACCCTTGTGTTTGTTTTGATAAGTGAAGCATATGTTCTAATAACTAATAATTGTGTAGAAGATCAGTGAAGGAAAACTTGGTTACTATATTTTTGGACAAGGCATATTTGAATAGTGTGTTGATTTGAGCAATGCATTATTATATAAACTTGTTGTTCTTGGCTGACATATTATCATGTGAACATATTATTTGTATGTAGATTTATGTGGATGTATGATAATGTATGGAGTGTGATGCATGTGAACAAGAGAGTGTGAGAAATAGAGTAGTGGTATGGGAGGTGTTCAAGTAAAGTGAGAGAGATAGAGAAACAAAGTGTATGAGAGAAGTGTGAAGTGTGACTACTGGAGTGTGATGTGTGTAATAACAAAGGTTTGTGAAAGTGTGGAAAGTGTGAGGCAGTTGTGGATAGAGTTGCAGTAATTCCTTAATACATATGTTGTAGGTAATTGTGGGAAGAGTTGCAGTAATCCCCTATTGGATCTATTGCAAGCAACTATGGACATATTAGAGAGATCCCTCACCAGATATGTTGTAAGTTGTTGTTTTGATATCTAAGCCTATCTTGGAACTGAACTCTTGCATTTGGAGATGCAATTTTCCTTAGTTCACTTAATTCTATTGCAGTGAGCATTCTGATAATGACCCTTATTGTGTTATGATAGTGAGGTGTATTGTAATCAGGTAGTGAGTCATCTGACAATGATCCAACCTTTTATAAACACCATATAACTAGTTATGTTATCTTGAGAGTTAACCCTCTTCATGGTTTTTCCCATTTGGGTTTTCCACGTATAAAAATATGGTGTCTATCTTGTGATTATTTTTTCTATTTATGTTGCATTTGATGTTTCATGTTGATGAGATTAATTATAAAGGTTATTTATTGCTATTGGAATACTATTTCACCATGCCTCTTAGTATTTTGGTCCTTTCAACCATTTATCAATTGGTATTAGAGCTTGGTCCCTTAATTGATAACTACTTGAGGGATATCCTTGTTGGTTGAATCCTTGTACCGATGAGTACGACAAGAGAATATGATCCAGATAAAGAATTAAAGACATCTCTTGAAGTTTTAGAAAGTGTGGAATAAGAGAATGAAGAATGAGGAATAAAAAGAAAACATCAGAGAAGGAAATGAATGTGTAGTGAAACTATGAGAATAAATCTATAAGTTCAAGTTGAGACATAAGGAAGTTAATAATCAGTTAAAGAAATCAAATGAAATCATTAAAGCTTTGATGTTGAAAATTAAGAAAAAGAACAAAGTGGAAGAAACTATGAAAGATTCAATTAAGATAAAGACTAAATAATGTGAGAAGCTAGAACAAGAGGTGACAAAGCTCAAGATAGAAACTAAAATTTATGAAAGAAGTAAACTATTGGATGAGTTGATTAACACGTATAAACCTCATGAAGAAAAGACTAGACTAGGATTTTAGACGAGTGAATGTTCAAATAAAAAATATAAAGACAAAGGAAAGGAAGTTAAGGTGGAAGCAAAGAGATAACTTGAAGATGCAAAAAAAATTCAGAATCCAAGATCTAGCGCAAGAATACCACCAGTTTGTCGGCAGTGAGCCAGCTTTCCTCGTGAGGATTCACGACCTGGTTTAATAGCCTCTTGTGGATTTTATAAGTCTATTGGTTGTATCGGGCATTGATAGGTCGATCTTTTGGTGCAACGACATCCCTAGCTTGTAACAAGTGGTATTAGAGCTAGAACCTCCAGTAGAAGCCTAATAGCTTGTGGAGATCCAAGATGGTGGCTTTGTTAGGATAACCGGTGAAGAATTGAGAGGGGGGGGTGAATCAATTGTTAATAGATTATATCAATTAAACCACTTTATAACCTTTAACTAGATCACATAAACATTAATTACTAGATATCGGTAAGCAATAAAACTTTAGAATGAAACAAATAATCAACACAATGCAACCATACCACATAACACCATGATTTGTAAATGCAAAACCCAAAAAGGGAAAAACCACCGCGGGAAGCCTACCCATAGTCAAATGATACTTCTGTAGAAAGTATGTGATACAATGAGGGCACTGCACATGTAGGAAGGCACACTACCTAGAGCATTCTGCTCATTACAAAAGAGTCTCACTAACTATAGAGAGGTTATAACCACCTCAAGATAATTAGACAACAATCCAAAATAATGAATTGCCAGAGATAGAATCTATCATGCTTGATTAAAGTCCCAGTTAAGATCAATACCAGAGGCCTTTGACCTCTTCCTTAATCCCAATTCGATCACCTATGATCAACCAAATCTCCTTCACATATGATATTACATTTCATGACCATGAACATATGATCTACAATGAGATCTTACATCAATTTATACCAACCCTATGGCCTAAACCAATTAGGTCAACCACCTAAAAGATATTACAATAAGATCATTACATACATCCATATTACAATGATATGCCATGTTGGCTTAAGACCAAAACAACAATAATCAATCCATAAATCATCTCGGTAACACATAGAGAACACGTTAACATGATACCGGTGTTAGGTCCTGGAGGCAACTGAGAGGGGCGGGGTAAAGCAAAAACAACTTAACCAACTTAATGCTTAATACTGGTAAACAAGTTTAATATGTTGGTAGACAGTTTTAACAGTTAATTGCTATACCCGTAAGGATTAGTGCATGAAAAATAAAGACCAAGTCATCCACAAAACATAACACCAATATTTGTATGTGGAAACCCTGTAAGGGGAAAAACCACGGTGGGAAACCTTACCCACAATCAGATGATAATACTGCAGATAGTAAGTGTACATAAATGGGGTTTGCACATGCAGAGAGGCCAAGCACCTAGAGCTCATTGCTCAATCACAAAATGGGAGTCACACTGACTACAGTTGGATGGTTAAATCCAATAAGAATGTACTGCACAAAATAGCATCTTCATATGCTAGATTTAGTACCAGTGTAGTTTTGATTGTCTTCACATAAAACCTCCTTGAATCTTTAGATGATATCTACATATATAGCTCTACTTATTCTTGCATATACCTTCACACAATCATTTTTTGCATTCCACATTTGATCTTACAAATAAGATCTTACATTTATACCATAACCTAAGACCAATTTTAGTAGGTCGGCTCTACAAGATATTACAATAAAAACATTTTACAAACAATACAATATCTGATGCAATAACCAATTCAACATGTCGGCTTAATGCATTTACAACAATAATTAATCATTTCCATAGCGTGTCATGCTGATCTGGAAAAGATAAACCTATCGGTGTAACCCTGGACCTATTTGCCGGTAACAACAAATATGCAAATGCTAATGTACCAATAAACAAAACTCCAAGACAAAGTGTCCACACGATGTCTTTGACATAACCATGTATTTTCCATATCATTCCAAGTGTCAGTGATCATTATATCTTGCTAGTGTACCAGATACCGGTGACTGTGCATGAGTCACTTGCTTGCTAGTGAATGTTACTGATTCTCCAAACTGCCAGAGTTGATAAGTGTTTAGTAGGTGTTGACATCAATGACAAATACCAAAATACCAACAATATCCCTCTTTGGCATTGATGGCAACACAAGATGGAAAAACCATCAAAGTGCTGAAACAGAAATGCCAAATACCAAAAACCAACAATCTTCAAAAAGAGATCATAACCAGAAATCAAAATACAGATACAAAGAGTAATAATCTCTCCCAAACAACAATCTCTCCCCCTGGGAGAAACATGTGTTTTCCTTGTGTTTTTCCATACTAATCTCTCCCCCTTTGACATCAAATGCCAAAGTTACAACAAAACCAAGTTCATATACGAAATACCAATCAATTTAGTATACCAACTACTCCCCCAGAGAAGTAGTTGGTTGATGACAATCATCAACTTCCTAAGTCTCTACCGGTGGGGATAAGACCCCAAGCTGATCTCTGAGATATTCAAAAGTCTCCTTAGGTAGAGGTTTGGTAAAGATATCTACAATATGCTCTTTAGTATTCACATAAACCAGTTTTATTTCCTTTGCTTCAACATTTTCCCTTAGAAAATTTAGTTTGATAGAAACATGTTTGGTTTTAGAATGTAATACCGGATTCTTAGATATATCAATTTCTGCAGTATTATCACAATAGATAGTAATAGGTTCCTTGCATTTTACCTTTATGTCTTTCAACATTTGCTTAAGCCATAGTACCTGTGTACTGTTAGTTGCTGCTGCAACATATTCTGATTCTGATGTTGATAGAGATGTACAACTTTGTTTCTTACTCAACCACGAAACTAGTCCATTTCCAAGAAAGAATGCTCCGTTGGTGGTTCTTTTTCTATTATCCACATCTCCTGCCCAATTTGCATCTGTGTATGCACATAATTCAAAGTTTTCATTTCTAGGATACCATAATCCAAGATTTATAGTGCCTTGTAAGTACTAGAAAATCCTTTTTACTGCTGATTCATGATTTTCTCTAGGATTACTTTGAAATCTTGAAACAATACATATTGCATTCATAATATCAGGTTTGGTTTGTGTTAAATACAGTAAACCTCCTATCATTGATTTGTATCTAGTTTGATTAATAGGTGTAGATTCATCCCTTAGTGATAATTTGTCATTTGTTGTCATAGCTGTGCTTACCGGTTTAGAGTTCTCCATCCCAAATTTATTTAGTAACTCTTTTAAGTACTTGGATTGACTCAAGAATATACCTTTATCAGTCTGTGAAATCTACAATCCTAAAAAGAAATTTATTTCTCCAATCATAGACATTTCAAATTCTTGTTGCATCTTAATAGAAAATTCTTTACATAATCCATCTTCTCCTCCAAAGATTATATCATCAATGAATACTTCTATAATCAAGATATCATCATTAGTCACTTTATAATATAAATTATTGTCTGCATTTCCTTTAGTAAAACTAGTCTTTAAAAGATACTTATCCAATCTTGCATACCAAGCTCTTGGAGCTTGCTTCAATCCATACAAAGCTTTTCTTACCCTGCAAACCATATCATTGTCATTTGTCAAAGAAAATCCATCAGGTTGTTCAATGTATACTTCTTCTTCAAGATCTCCATTTAAAAATGCACATTTAATATCCATTTGATAAACTTTGTAGTTCTTGTGTGCTGCAAAAGCCAAAAATAATCTGACTGCCTCAATTCTAGCTACCGGTGCAAAGGTTTCATTGTAATCAACTCCTTCCTTCTGAGAATATCCCTTACACACTAGTCTTGCTTTATTTCTGACAACCTTACCATCTTCATTAATTTTGTTTCTGAATACCCATTTGGTTCCAATTACATTTTTATCTTTAGGCCAGGGAACTAATGTCTAAGTGTTATTTTTCTCAATTTGTTCTAATTCTTCTTCCATAGCTTTAATCCAAAATTTATCTTCACATGCCTCATTAATAGATGATGGTTCAATTTGAGAAATAAGACATACCTCTTCATTTGCCAATCTTCCTCTTGTCACAACTCCTTTAAACTTCTTTCCAATTATCTGATCTTCAGAATGATTCATTCTTACATACCGGGGTGTCTTTGTTTGCTGTTGTTCCTCAGTTACTGTGGAATCCTCAGATGATACTAGGGTAAGTGGAACTTCATTCTGTACCGGTGGATTCAGTGTAGGCTCATTTGTCAAAATTTATGTTGCTGGTTCAGAGTCTATATACCTTGAAGTTCCTCTGAATTGTTCATCAATCTTTACATTTGTACTTTCAAGAATTTCCTGCAATCTTTTGTTAAAATATCAATATGCCTTGCTCTTAGATGAATAACCAAGAAATATTCCTTAATCACTTCTAGGATCAAATTTCCCAATTTACTCATCTCTTCTAATATAACATTTACTTCCAAAAATTCTCAAATATTTAAGAGTAGGATTATTACCAAACCATAGTTCATGAGGGGTCTTACTGGTTTCACCTTTGATGTGAACTTTGTTGAATGTATAGACTGATTTACTGACTGCCTCTCTCCAATATACATGTGGTAGGTTTGCTTCTGATAACATACTTCTTGCTGCATCCAAGATAGTTATGTTTTTCCTTTCAACAACTCCATTCTATCGTGGTGTTCGAGGTGCTGATAGTTGTCTTCTAATTCCATTCACTTCAAAGAATGTATTAAACTCCTTAGATGTAAATTCTCCTCCTTGATCTGATCTCAGACATTTGATTTTCTTACCGGTTTCATTTTCTACCATTGCTTTGAACATTTTAATCTTTCCAAGTGCTTCTGATTTTTCTCTAAGAAAAGTAACCCAACACATTCTAGAGTAGTCATCAATGATTAGCATGAAATATCTATCACCTTGTAAGCTTTTAGTTCTAGTTGGACCACATAAATCAGTGTGAATCAAATCAAGAGCATTATTGGATTTTTCTGGAATACTTTTGAAACTAGCTCTAACTTGTTTTCCAAATTGACATTCCTTACATACTGTATTCTGAGGTTTGAAAATTTTAGGTAAATCTCTAACTGCCTTAGTAGTACTGATTTTCACCATGCAATCAAAGTTTACATGATAGAGTCTTTTATGCCATAGCCAACTTTCATCAATATGTGCAATTAAGCATGTCTTTTCACTTATTCAAATGAAAGATATTACCTCTAGTTTGATTATAGGTTGCAATTTCCAAACCAGTTATGTTCACGATTTTGCATTTTCCATTTTTGAATTGTAACTAAAATCCTTTCTCAACTAATTGACCAACACTCAAAAGATTATGCTTTAATCCTTCAACATAGTAAACATTGACAGTGTTATGCTTACCATCAAGAGATATTGTACCCTTACCTTTGATTAAACAAGCTTTGTCATCTCCAAATCTCACTAAGCCTCCATTGTATTCTTGAAAGTTCAAGAATTTACCTTTGTCTCCTATCATATGATGTGTGCATCCTGAATCAATGATCTATTCATCCTTTACTTCAATTTTTGCTGCCAAGGCCTATTCTACTAGTTGAGCAGTAGGTGCCAGTTGATCTTCTGTTATAGCAACAAAAACTCATCCATTGTTTGTTGGATACTCATCAGAATCATCAGTCACACCTTCATTAGCAATGTAACAAGATTTGTCTTTATTCTTCTTAAATCTATATCTCTAATATTCAGGGTTAGGGTTGTATGTTCTTCTAGCTTTTTCTCTTAGTCTAGCATGTCTATCAGGGCATCTCGAAGCCATATGACCAATCTTATTGCAATTAAAACATTTAAAGGGTGCTTTACCTTCATACTTACTTCCAACTGGACCTTTAGGCATTTTCCTTGCAAATAGTGCTTCAAGTTCTTCAAGTTCTTCAAGTTCTTCATTTTCTTTCCTGCTTTCTTCAAGTTCTTTTGCATAAAAGGCTTTCCAATCAGATTTGTCAAATGATGGAGCAGATGATGTTGATGCTTTAAAGGCCAAATCTATCTTTATAGTATCAACAGGACCAAATTCTTCAATGTCAAAAGTTGAAAGTTTTCCAATCAATGTATCCCTAATTACTAATTTATTAGGCATTGTTCTTAACTCATTTATAGCAGTGAGTTTCATTTTATATGTTGGTGGCAATCCTCTTGAAACTTTTATAATAGTTTCATCCTCACTTAAGGTTCCTCCACAACATTTAATACCCAAAACAATCTCATTTACTCTTTCCATAAAAGCAAAAATCCTTTCATCTTCTTCCATTTTCAGATGTTCATACCTGACCCGGAAGCTTTCAAGTTTCACAATTTTGACTGTGGAATATCCTTCATTCAATGTTTCTAAATGATCCCAAATATCTTTAGTAGTAGACCTATCTAATATTCCCATGATTTGTTGATCTGATAATGCACTCAAAAGTGCTTCTCTTGGTTTGCAATCATTTTCCTCATCTTTAGCCAAGTTGGGTGGAGTGGGCTGACTCTGAGTAGGAGCAGTATAACCATTCTTTGTAACATCCCAGATGTCCTTTCCAATGCAATTTAGATGTGTCTCCATTCTGATCTTCCATATGCCATAGTTGGTTCCATCAATTCTAGGATTGTCCTTCCTAAAATAGTTAGTAGACATTGGATCTCCTCAAGCTGTTAAACTTCTGCAAGAGAGGACTAAGCTCTAATACCAATTGTTAGGTCCCAGAGGCAACTGAGAGGGCGGGGGGGGTGAATCAATTGTCAAATAAATTCAAACCAGAAACAACTTAACCAGCACAATGCTTAATACCGGTAAACCAGTTTAATATGCCAGTAGAATGTTTTGATAGTTAATTGCTATACTGGTAAGGATTAGTGCATGAAACATAAAGACAAAGTCATCCACAACACATAACACCAATATTTGTATGTGGAAACCCTGTAAGGGGAAAAACACAACGGGAAACCTTACCCACAATCAAATGATACTACTGTAGATAGTAAGCGTATATAAATGGGGTCTGCACATGTAGAAAGGCCAAGCGCCTAGAGCTCACTGCTCAATCACAAAATGGGAGTCACACTGACTATAGTTGGATGGTTAAATCCAATAGGAATGTAATACACAAAATAGTATCTTCATATGCTGGATTCAGTACCGATGTAGTTCTGATTGTCTTCACAAAAACCCTTCTTGAATCTTCAAATGATGTCTACGTGTATAGCTCTTCTTATTCTCGCATATACCTTCACACAATCCTTTTTCACATTCCACATTTGATCTTACAAATAAGATCTTACATTTATACCATAACCGAAGACCAATTTTAGTAGGTTGGCTCTACAAGATATTACACTAAAAACATTTTACAAACAATACAATATCCGATACAATAACCAATTTAACATGTCAGCTTAATGCATTTACAACAATAATTAATCATTTTCATAGCGTGTCGTGCTGATCTGGAAAAGATAAACCTACTGGTGTAACCCTGGACCTATTTGCTAGTAACAACAAATATGCAAATGCTAATGTACCAGTAAACAAAACTCCAAGACAAAGTGTCCACACGATGTCTTCGACATAACCATGTGTTTTCGATATCATTCCAAGTGTCGGTGATCATTATATCTTGCTAGTGTACAAGATACCGGTGACTATGCATGAGTCACTTGATTGCCAGTGAATGTTGTTGATTCTCCAAAGTGCCAGAGTTGATAAGTGTTTAGTAGGTGTTGACATCAATGACAAAACCATACCAAAATACCAACAACTGATCCATTACCTAGATAGGCACCAGACCTAATTTGGGTCCACTATGCCAAGGAAATGTCTTCAATTAGTTAAGGCATGATCAAAGAACATCTTTAGCATCCTAAAATCCATCTAGAAGCCGCACCAACACCACTTATGCATCCTGCCAAGATTTCTCAGTGAAAGCTCTATCAGTTAAACCTTAAACCCATGTTGGTAAGGGTTTACAAGAGTATGTGATAGCATCTAATTACCAAGTCAATACCAACTGACCAAATCATGCTCTAGAAGCATGTAACACATAAATTCAAACATACTTCATTTATCCAAACATACCGAAAGTGTCCAACAGATAGTCCCTTCTACCGATAACACTAGATCTTCTACCAGTAACCAAAACTTGTCTGTCGATAACCAGCCATAATAGCTAAAGTTGAAATCAATGAAAAAACATCAAAGAAACACATAATCAATTCATCCATATTTCCAACAATCTCCCCCTTTGGCATTGATGGCAGCGCTAGAGTGAAAAACATCGAAGTACCAAGAAATGCCAAACAAGTCTCCCCCTATGGAAGACAACCAAGAATCTCCTAAATATCAATAACTCTCCCCCTATGAATAATCTCTGTAAAGTTCTGAATTTATTTTTCACATCACTATCTCTGCCCCTTTGACATCAATGCCAAAAATATGACAAAAATATCAAAGCAAGAATGTAAACCTCTAAATGTCAAAGCTGACTACTCCCCCTGAGTAGTAGCACCACTTATCAATGCTAGAATGAATAATATTTCTGATAATGCATGTCGGATTGATGACAAATTGCATCAATCAAGTCTCTGTCAGAGGGGCAGAAACCCCTAACCTGTCTCTCAAGTACTCAAATGATTCCTTAGATAGCGGTTTAGTGAATATATCTGCAATCTTCTCTTTAGTGTTCACATAAACCAATTTGACTTCCTTAACTTCTACCTTGTCCTTCAGAAAGTTATATTTTATTGATATATGTTTAGTCTTAGAGTGAAATATTGGACTCTTAGACATGTCAATAGCTATAGAGTTATCACAGTAGATAACAACCGGTTCACTACAATTTACCTTGATATCCTTCAACATTTTCTTCATCTACAAGACTTGAGTGCAATTAGTTGTTGTTGCAACATACTTAGCTTCTGCAATAGATAAATAAATACATGACTATTTTTTGCTGATCCATGAAACCTATTTCTTTCCAAGAAATAAAGCTCCACCAAAAGTTCTCTTTCTGTCATCAGTATCTCCTGCCCAATCTAAATCAGTAGATGCACATAAAGTGAAATCAACATCTCTATAATACCACAAGCCATATTTTGTTGTTCCTTGCAAATATCGGAATATCCTTTTTACTGTACATTCATGATTTTATTTAGGATTACTTTGATATCTTGAAACAATACTTACTACATTCATAATGTTTGCTCTAGTCTGAGTTAGATATAACAAGCCACCAATCATAAACTTATCACCATAAGAGTACTTATTGGTGTAGATGTATCCTTGAAAGATAATTTTTCACTTGTCACCATAAGAGTACTTACCAGTTTGGAATTATCCATACCAAACTTCTTCAACAATTCCCTCAGATACTTAGTTTGTTAGATAAAAATTCCATTTTTAGTTCGAGTAATCTGCAAACCTAAGAAAAATCTCATCTCACTAATCATGGAAATTTCAAATTCATTCTTCATATTATTAGAAAATTCCATGAACAATTTATCTTCTCCTCCAAAAATGATATCATCAAAAAATACTTCAATAATCAAAATATCATCATCAGTGATCTTATAATACAAATTACTATCAACACTGCCTTTAGTAAAACCTAGCTTCAAAAGATATTTATCCAACCTTGCATACCAAGCTCTGGGAGCTTGTTTCAATCCATATAAAACTTTCTTCAATACTTAAACCATATCTTTATCATTTGTCAGTGAAAATCCATCAGACTATTAAATGTATACTTCTTCCTCAAGTTCCATTCAAAAATTCACATTTAACATCCATTTAAGAGACCTTATAGTTTTTATAAGCTGCATAGGCAATAAATAGTCTAACAGCTTCAATTATAGCTACAGGTGCAAATATCTCATTATAATCAATTCCTTCCATTTGAGAATATCCTTTACAAACCAATCTATCATTTTTTCTTACAACTTGGCCATCCTCATTCAGTTTATTCCTAAAAAACCCATTTAGTTCCAATAACATTCTTATTTTTAGGTTGGGTAACTAATGTCCAAGTCTCATTGTTTTCTATTTGATCTAATTCATCTTTCATAGCCTTTAACCAATTTTTATCTTTACAAGCTTCAATAACAGATGTCGGTTACATTTTGATAAATAAGACATACCTCTTCATTTGCCAGTCTTCTTCTTGTCATAACTCCCTTGTTCCTATCTCTAATGATTTGATCTTCAAAATAATTTAATCTTACATACCTTGGTGTCTTTTGAACTTTAGGTTCACTGCTCTGATCATCAGTCATAGTTGAATTTTCTGATTGTACTGGTATAATTGCCTCAGTTTCCTATACTGGTTGAGGCATTGTCGGTTTAGTTATGATCATTTCCACTATCGGTTCCCTGTCATATGATATAAATTGATTTTTGTATTGCTTATCCACTTTCACATTAGTGCTCTCCACAATTTTCTACAATCTTTTGTTATAATATCTATATGCTTTGCTTTGAATTGGATAACCAAGAAATATCCCTTCATCACATCTAGGATCAAACTTTCCAATTGAATCATCCCTTTTGATATAACATTTACTTCCAAAAATTCTGCAATATTTAACTGTAGGTGTATGTCCAAACTATTAGATCCAACCGGTACTAAGAGGGGAGGGGTGAATCAGTACATTACCATTTTTTACTAATTGAAACTTTAGCTTTAAATATGAACTAATTAATCATTCATCAATGTACACAATTACTACAGAAGATTAAGCATGCATGAAAAGATAAACAAAGACACACAGATTTATCTCATGGAAACCCAATAGGGAGGAAACCACGGTGTGAGTAGGAACTCACAAAATTTGTACTCTTCTGGAGTACACCCAGTGAAGAGACATCTTTATTAGGAGATTACAAAGACACTAGTTTGGTGCCACTCGGTTAAGGTATTTTTATGAAGGTCAGTTAGTGCCTTTACCCTGTTAAAGGTAGCTTGGTTAAAGGACTTAGAACATTAGCTAAGGTTTTACTCGGTTAATGGATTTTACAATAGGGACCTGTTAAAGTCCACCTAGTCAAGGGATTTATGTTGTAGCTATTAGAAAGCAACAGATGGATGATCTACTAAATTAGCTACTAATAGCTTGATCAGATCTCAATATGCATTCCACTCAATACACACCAGTTGTGTCTTCTCTTTACAACACCAGTTTCCTTTTTACACCTTCGGCTATTCACTCAGTTGGTCATGTCTCCTTTAGCACTACACTCTGTCCATCCTCTAACCTTTGGCTTTGCACTTTGCTGGTCCATTATTCTTTGGCTCTGCCCTCAGCCGGTTCTCTGTCCTTCGGCTCTGCACTCAGTCGGTTCTCTATCCTTTGGCTCTACACTCAGTCGGTTCTCTATATATCAACTCTACACTTAGTTGATCTACCTCACACATACACTCAGTTGTGCTAACATATCTTAGAACTTCCTCTCACTTTTCTCTTCACCCCGGATTGCCTTCAACAAAATTTCCTTGTTTCAAATTTCATGATCAATATTTTTTTGAAAGTTGTCAAGAACTCTTTATACATTTTCAGTCGACACCTACAGGAATATCCTCAATCAAATTAATCAAGGATTTTGGAAGATATAAAATTCAAACTCTCCTACTCTTTCTTTGTGTGCCTTTCAATAATTTTGCCAAGTGTTCAACTAGTTCTGCCACTGCATCTTCCAAGGATAGAAACCTCCGATACATGTCTAGTCAAATAAATGTGAACCAGAGAATCCACATGTAATCATGCTTGACTGCATGGTAACTGAAATTTAACCCTACCAACAAATTATTTGGCATAGACACAAGCCTACCAACTCATTCTTTGCCACCACAACTAAATGGCCGATCACTGTTTCGATACTTATGGTGATCGCCTTTCTTGATTTAGTCATACCGGTGTACCAGTATGTAATTGTGGTTCTTGCTTTACCAATTCATTCTTTGGCTACTGGTTTGTTGTGTTAGCATCATGTTTCTTCCCTGTTAGCTAGAGAGTTACCAGTTGGTTGGAACAAACAAGTTTCTTTTCTTGAGTCACCTTTTATGACTTCACCATCATCAAGGTGAGCGATCTTTCTGATTGACAGATCAGTTGACTTACTTTATCTTTCCTTGAGCTGAATTACCCTTTTATCATTCAATACCAATTCATTATTGCTTACTAAAAAGCAACATCACTTTACCTATACCACTACAATGATTAGTATCTTCACCCGTAAGTGTTCAACATCAATGACAAACCTTAGCATATATACCGGTTTTCTAGATTGACCGGTTTTATCAATGCCAACAATCCAATAATCTCCCCCTTTGTCATTGATGGAAAACACTTCAAATTTTGGCTAGTTAGAAGCATGTTTCTTCATCTCTATAATAGTCCAGTCATTACTTCTTCCCTGAGTAATGAATATCTCCCCCTATCACTGATCATACTCTGATACAACAATTTCAACTAAATCACTACCTGCTAATGTTGTACTCTAATCATATCTTCCCCTTTGACAAAAATTCCAAAGAGTCATGTCTGACCACTTAAAAGAATATTCCCCCTAACTAGAGTAGTCAACACTCATCAATCTAGTTTGTGTAAACAAAACTTGAAAGCATACTAGATTGATGTAGAAACTTGTTTGCTTACTTTACTGAATAGAGGGATATCACCCCCAGCTTACCTCTGAGATAGTGATAGGGAGGTAGGGCAAGGGGGTTGCCCAATTAGGCTTGTATTTTTTCTAAGTGATAGGTCCTTTGCTAGTTTCAAGGTGTAGTCACCAAAATTAGAGTGCAAAAATTTTATAGGCAACCTAGCAACTCTCCTTGATCCACCTCCCTAAGTCAAACACTCCCTGGTTGCCCAAGGGCTTCAAATCCATTGTCTTAGGCTTTGTAGTCTAACACCTTACTCTCTCAATTGGAAATCATTTCCTCTATCCCTAACCTATTCTCTAATTGTACAAGGTCTCCTCTTGATGAATTATAAGTTTGTGTCAAGTTCTACCCCCCATGAGTGTCTTTGGTCTTCTTTGGTTTGGAGTGTAGTAATCCTTCACAAGAGCTACACACAAACATATGGAGTCTAACTCACCAAATGTATTAAATGCATGCAAGATTAACTTGTTTCAACTTGAATTGATGGGTTTATGCTTTACAACCTTCCTTTGTGTACCCGATTTGACAAAAAACCATATTTTAGGCCTGAAACGGGCTACAAGGAATTAGCCCTCTTTTTGGGGTTTTGTGCTCACCCTTCTCCAATGATGGACTTCCAGACAAAAAGAACCTTATATTTTGATACCCTTTTGGAATTTCTTGAAGATTTTCTAAGTCTTAGGGTCCATTAGGCCTCCTCCATGACTGTCCCAAAAATGGGTGCAAAAAGAAGGGTTTGCTAGGGTATTGATGGCAAGAAATGACTTACAAGCTAGAAACCTTCAATGTGAACCATGCAACCTTAGTTCTACCATGGCACATACTAATTAGGCAAAAATAGAGCAGTTTTACACCTTCAAATGTTAGAGAACAAGGTTTTACAAAAGATGCTCATAAGGAGTGTGCAACATTTACAACTTTTTCCTTTCTTGCTTTCCACAAACACATCATTGCATAAGTACCAATTACATTCAAAACATGTCTAACATTAGTGACAAAGGAGAACCACATTATCCCTACACAAAAGGCACTAGGCAATTACAAATCAATGACTCATTCTCTGTCAAATCTTGTTATCACTACATTTTGCCTCTTTCACTGCATTTTCACTTCAACCTGCATTTACCACTATCAAAAATCTTTTTCAAAGGTCTATCAGATGCCTTTGATCAACTCTCTACCTTTTAATTTTTGTTGACCTTCATACTTGCCATTTGGAAGAGGAAGATTGCATAAACAACTCAACTTAAAATGCAAAAATCAGTCATAATTGACTGTTACAGCCAACTGGGCGTTTCAACTTTGCCTAAAGGATCATTAATTGATCTTGGCAAACTCAAACCCATGGGTAGGGTCAAAGACCACTGCTTGTTCTTGTTTACAAACAAATAGAAGGAGATACAAAGTTTTACAAACACCAATATATATGGTGGAGAGTAAGCAAATGAGTGGAAACCAACACCAAAGTAGTGACTCACTATTTTTTACACAATTTTCACAAATTGAAAAATGCAACCATCCTTATCATGGCTTAGAAAGCCTCTTTGCTTTCACATACAACTTGAACATCAAGACAGGTTTGTCCACCTGATGAATGCATTTTCTATAGAAGAGCAAAGCATCAAACTTCTTCAAAGACCCTAGCCAAATAGCACACTTACCTAGGGATCCATGGCCACAAAACTTCTTGCACCTGCATTTTTGAAATAAAAACATGTATTTACATATCTTACAAGTTGACCAACTGGTTCTTGGGAATTCATGAACATTTAGGGCTTGAAGAAGCCAAGTTGGTCAAGCATCCTTGCCAAATTCCTAGACAAGGCAGTGAAACTATCAAAACCAAATAATTTTGCTTAAAACTAAAAACTTAATGAAACTTGATGCCACCAAAGGGAAAAGATTCAAGAAGCATAAGAGAACTTGAAAATGTAAAAATAGTATGGCCATGTATAGCAGGTGTACGGACTGCTGCTCACATGCAGCTATAACATAGAGAAAAACAAGGTAAAATTAGTGCAAACTTTCAAAATGCTTGATATTTCCAAATAATCAACCCTTAAAATGGTTAGAGTAGGAGAATAAATACCTCTACAAGTTAGTTATCCTCTTGTATAGATAGGTACATGTCCAAGAGCACTCAAATTTGACATTTTCATGTCTAAAATGACAACTTTCAATGCCTAGATGATGCAAGGTTGACCTCAAAGACTACCAATCACCTAAGAACACTACTCACACCCAAAACCCAAACACAAAGCATGTCTAAAAACTTTTCCAAACAAAAATACATTGAAAACTCACTTTTTACAACATTTTGCCAAACAACTCCAAACTGGCAACTTTGAGCAAAAAGATGAAAACAGGAAACATGACCACACAATGAGTTCAAAACTCATGCAAACAACTTAGAAAAACTCAAAAACATCTTAGACAAACTTTCCAACTCAAGACTAATAAAAATCAAATCTGCTATCAAACCTATGATGAAATGAAGCTAGGTGCTCCTGCACCATACTCCCCCAGTGACAAAGAAGTCATGTGACTCCTTTGGGCAGAAGAGAGAGAGGAATACCAGCCTTGTGGAAGTCACTTTCAGGTATCCAAGTGGCTTTAGAGGCTGGTTGATATTTCCACTTGATCAAATGTTCAAAGTAGTCATGTTGTCTAGTCTTCTTGATGATTCTGGAATCAAGTACCTATTAAGGAATGGGAAAAGAAGAAGAGGGGAGAGATAGATCAGAAAGGGAATTTGAAATGTCTAAAGCTCTCTGAGTCTCTTCTGGAGGGTGCCCCTTGAAAGGTACCAAATCTTCAACATTAAAGATAGGAGACAAGGAAACATCAGTAGGTAAATCAATCTTATAAGCATTAGGACCATACTTAGCCAAAATCCTACAAGGCCCTATTCGTCTCATCTGTAACTTGGTAGGAACTCCCTTTTACAATTTGGACTTGTTGAGATGCACCATCACAAAATCTCCAACTAAGAATTGGACATCCCTCTTTGAAGCATCCACCCTTGCCTTAAATCTTATTGTGGTGTCCTGCAAAGACTGCTTAACCTGTTCATGGATCTCTTTCAGAGACTGTGCCATATCCTCTACTGTCCCACTAACATGTTGCAAGTTAGTCACATCATGTAACTCAAAAACACCTTTTGGATGTGTATATGGTGAAAATGGATAACAATAATAACGATATTGAAAGGCTAAATGAATTCAACCACAAAACCCTAGCCTAACAACAACAAAGATCCACTATAACATATGAAGATTACCTAAGACAATGCAAATCAAATGAAATGACAAAGATTATACCATCACATGTCCAATAGGGTTTGGAACTCCATTCTTCCTATCTCCATTGATTTTGCTTGATATATTTTCTCTCAAATTTAATGTGCACAAGAGCTCAACAAAGATGGAATGTGGTTGCAAGTAGGATCGCATATGCCAAGTAGTCAATTGATCAAGTAGTTAGTTCATTAGGATGATTGATTAGGGTTGATAATGAAGGAAGCATCTTCTTATATAGAAGACACTATATGAAATGGAGGGATAAGATTGAGAGGTGTAAAAGGAGGTTGGCTATGATTAGAGGGTAGGTAGAGGAAATAATAAAATAATGAAAGGGGTAGGTAGTGTATGAATTAAGAGATGAATGACATGTGTCATGGGTAGAAAAGGTTAATGAATTAATTAAATAAATAAAGATTTACTTAATTAATAGAAGGAGTGAGATCAATTAAATAAATAAGATATTTATTTAATTTAGGAAAAGGATAATTTAAATAAATAAATGTATTTATTTAAATGAGAAATAAGGCTAGAAGAGGATAAATGAATTAATTAAATAAATAAATATTTATTTAATTAATAGAATAATTAAGCTTAGATAATTAAATAAATAAGAGACTGGACAATTTTGGGTGTCTACATTTTGCCCCTCTTTGAGACAATGCGGCTTGTCACATTGTTTCAAAGAAGATAATATGAACTGATATAGAGTTGCCCCAAGATGGGAATGATATGCCCCCTCGAGAGATTGGATGAAAATGTGTGAAAAGACCACAGACAATCTCTCGATAAGAAAGAAAGGTGAGAAAGGAATGACAAGATAGGATAGAGTGACAAAGTCACAGGATAATGAAGACTAACTTGGGGAATGAGGGTTAGGGTAGTCTATAAGATAGACCACGAGGGGAAAACATCCTCATTGTCATCCACACATCCAAGAGATCAGAGTGTAGAGAGAGAATAGAGCAGTAGTAGTCAGCAACAATGGCCTTTGTTCACAGATTTGACCACGTTCACCGATTCCAGAGGCCAACAGAGGCAGGAGAGCCAGTAAGTACCACAAAACCTCCTTGTAGTTTGATGCATTTATTGTTGTCATTAATGCATACTAGGTAGAGTAATAAATGCGCTTAGAATAGGGTCCAAAAAATGTGAATTTGTGTCTTCTAGGTCAAATTGGCAGTTATGTGATGAACATACGCTGTCGATTAGATAAGCTGCTGAGAGGATACACTCAAGCAGGTCCTCTAGGGAAGACTAGGATAACAAATAGGGCTAGGATTGACAATTCTATGATAGAACATACATTGCCAATTAGGAAACTTCTCAAGAGGATTCACTCAAGCATAGGCCCTAGGATAAGATAGATCAAGGCACTTTGTGATGAACAGTGAGTACCAAGATATAGTACTTTGTGATGAACAGGGAGTACTAAAATATGAGCAGCTCTTTGTGATGAATAGTGAGTGCAAATGTGAGTAGCACTTTGTGATGAACAGGGAGTGCCAAACACGTAGTACTTTGTGATGAATAGGGAGTACCACTAGGATTGAGATGATTGATTTGTGTGACTGTAGGAGTATTTTCCTAAGCTGGAGTCATGGGAATGATTCCCATCAACTTAGAGGTTGCGACCTGAGTTGACAGCCTAGGACCGAGCTGCCATTAAGGCTATGGGATTGAGACATATTCTGTATGTGCCTGAGTTTTGGGCGAACATGGGGTTGCTGACTAAACTGGTGGAGAGGTGGCACTCTGAGACTTGCACTTTTCATTTGCCGATGGGGGAGATGATAGTCACCCTAGAGGATGTATACAGGATTCTACAGATACAGATTGATGGGGAGCTGATTCCATACAATTGAGACGGAGACAGGGATGCCCTTAGACAAGTGTTCTAGGATCTAGGACTGGAGATGAGGGTGGGACATGTGGCATGGGATACGATGACATAGATAGGATTGGCGCTAGTGGTAGTGCTGGTAGGAGTGATCAATGGGTTCCTCTATTTTTGTACCATTTTTTATGATGATGTAGACACCTTGTGGTGATTGTAGCCATATGATTTTGACATCATTGTATCATGACAGTTATGATTTTAATATATATATGAGATGATTCATCCTTGCGACAGCTATATGCATGTGTACCTATGTGATGCATGTTTCTATGTGATGCTTATGATATGGATACAAATATGTACATGATGGAATGCAATATTTTTGTTCTTTTATGTTTTGAATATGTTATGCTAATGCAAATGTGAATGTATGAAATGCAAATGAATATGATAATGCAAATGACTATATACATGATGAGAATGTAAAATGTGCTAACATGTGTTGTTTGCAGGATGTGATGCAATTGTGATATCTATATGTATGTATGAAATGCTTATATGTGGTAATGCAGGTGCAACTACATGAAATGCAAATTTTTTTGGTGTGTCATTATACTCAGTCATGTGATAGCAGGCTACACAGACTCAAGAAGGATGATGGAAGTCAATCAAGAAAGGGGGATGGAAGACAAAAGATATGAAAGTAAAAGAGCTTCTTGTGCATTATCATCATTGAGCTTTATTATGGCAAGTAGGTTATGACAATCGAGGCATATGTTCGACCCAGAAAGTCATTGTACCTATTTGCATGGAGATAAGACAGTCGCAAACAAGGAATGCCCCAATTCATACTAGACTCTCAGTGTCCTCATATCCTTGGACAAGTCATAGCATTACTAAGAGACAATCCACAGACAGCAAATAAAAATAGGTGACGATACCCCATCCTTGCCTTTCTAGTCAAAGACATCCGGGAGATAAAATCTCTAGTCAGAGACATCCTGAAAAAGCTAAAAGACATGTCACCAAAAGATAAAATCAAAAGAAAACCAAGACTCGACACCAACATCCACTGTAGTCTACAAGTTTAGTGTCTCTTGTCACTTGTATAAGTCGTATTTGATTGTGGTCACAATGTTTACTTTCACAAAAAGGATAGATCGCACTGAACCATATGTTGTTTGAGTCTATTGAAAGATTTGATTTGTTGAAGCCCATTGTTGCTGCTGTGTCTCATCTGAAACTGACTGAATCCATGAAACTGATACTTTATTGCGGAGAAGATGAAACTTTATTGTGGCTTGGCGATGCAAATGCTGCTTTATTGCAAATTGTGCATGGATAGACTGAAGAAAAGTGGAAGAAACTGTACTCCTCGAAACATGTGATGTTCTTAGTTCCACACCCATCACTAGAAGTAGGATTTTCCTTAGCCACAGATAGGATTTGATTTATTATGGATGGAAAGGGAGGTGAAAAGGGAGGTTTATTATGAATGGCTAACCAATCTTGGGTAGATCAATAACAAGCCATGATGGGAATGGGTAAGTTTATTATGAACGAATAGGTTGTGAGTGTGTGCAAATTGAAAGGATGAAAGTGAATCCTGAAGGAGGGAGGAGCAATGTCTCTACACATAGCACTGGTGACCCAGTTTTCACCATGGTACTTGCTCAGGGCACCACCAAAGTGGTTTTCACCGTTGGATGAAATTATTTCTCTTTACTTTTTTCGATTTTTCAATGTTTTTTGTGTCACAAGGCGCCTGTTTGCCAGGTTTTCACCAAGTAACGATTCTTTTTGTTTTATAATTTTTTTTGTACTTTTGAAATTTTTGAATTTTTTGTATTTTTTGTATTTTTGAATTTTTTGAATTTTTTTGTATTTTGAAATTTTTTATTTTTTTGTATTTTTTGAATTAGGATATTCCAAAGAGCTCTGTGTAGAACCTGCGAAGGTGCATGCTATTGATAGGATCCTCCAAAGGTTCACCTTCTGTAGTTGAGAGCTGATATGCCCCAGATCCATATGTTGCTGTAATGATGTAAGGACCAAGCCAATTTGGTTCGAACTTGCCCTTCTTCTCTCTGTCTTGTTGTTTTTTAGGATTTTCTTTGATTACTAAGTCACCTACCTCAAATGTGTGAGGCTTGACTTTATGATTGTAGCTGCATTGTTCCTTGACTGAATGATGTGTAGCTCGAGTGACTGTCTTCCTTGATGAAGGAACTGAGATAGAATTACTAGTGTGTGGACTACACAGGCCCGTATGCGTGTCACCTAAAGACGTTTGGGCATCCCTGATAACAAAGTCCCTCAAGGAAGCTCCATTAAAGGTCCATGATGTATCACTAGAAGGGGATGGATGTGTGGAACAAGCGGATGAGTTATGAAGGCTTATGATTGCGGAAAGAAGTGAAATTATTATGACATGATGGAGACTTAGGATCAACAAGTATGCTTTTTGACTTGAAATTTTAGAACTTTTGCCCCCAGTTATTTTGGTATTAGGGGAGATCAACTCTTGCTCTTTTTTTTCATAGGATTTTTATCCTTGACTTTGATTTTTGCAGAGTCCAATAGCTTTTGATTTTGATTTGGACTAAAGCACTTTTCTTTATTTTTGACTTTTAGATTTTTCTTTTCAAAGCTTGATTTTTCATCCCCAATGAGTAAGGGCTTTTGTAATTCTTGTTGATCCAAGTCTAGGAGTGGAGTGGAAATGGAATGAGTGGATGAAATGGTAAGGCTATGTGAGTTCTCAAGAGGGCTGGTACTACGCTCAATAGATTCTTCTCTGGAACCACTCTTAGGACTATTGATATCAAGAGTTGTTTGCACCACTAGAGGAGATTTGCATTTAGACTTAGTAGCCATGACACTAGGTGGTTCACACCCAATTCCTTTCAAATTGTTTATAGATTGTTCATGTCAATTGAATACCTTAGGAGATAGTGGGAGTTGATCAACATGAAAGATATACTCACCACATCCCATGTCTTTAAACTTGAACTTTTCTTTGATCTCTGCTTGTTTTGATGTAGAAGCTTTCAAGGATTTTGGATCCACATATATCGATAAAGGAATAGCCTCTCGATTGGCTAGAATTGTTATTTCTGATCTAGGTCATAGATTGTTCCAATATATGAATGGATTTGGGTCAGCTTTGACGGTCACTTCAACTCCATTATGTGGGAACTTGATGCAATGATGATATGTAGATGGGACTGTGCTCATCTTATGAATCCATGGGCATCCTAGCAATATGTTGTATGTGAGATCAAGGTCTATGACTTGACAAACCACATCCTTTGTAACTGGCCCAACTGTGAGAGGTAAGGTGACTGTACCCTTGGATGAACGCTCTTCATCATCATATGCTTTGATAGTAATTTTGTTTGTAGAATTCACAACTTTGTCAGAATATCCCAATTGTTTAATAGTGCTCAATGTACAAATGTTTAGACTTGCTCCTCCATCTATCAGGACTCGTTTGATTCTATGTTTGTGTATGAAGGCTTCAATGTGTAATGGTGCATTATGTGGCTGACTTACGGAGGCATCATCAGCTTCTGTGAATGTAAGGGAGTGTGGAATGGAAAGGTATCCCACCATGGCTTGAAACTGGTCCATGTTCAGATCAGTAGGGACAACAGTGTCTCTCAATATTTTATCAAGAATGGCTTTATGTGTGGGGGATATGCGTAAAAGCTCAAGGATGGAGATGAGCGCAGGTGTTTTCCCTAATTGTTCTACAAGGTCATATCAGGCTTGGTTGATGAAGATGGGGTTTTTTTGGCTGGAGCACCTTGCAAAGTAAATTTACCTCAATGGGTTGTAACATGACATTCAGAGGTAGGTTCGGAAGAAGATCCAACACCTTTTAGGACAATCTTGGGTCTCTGGGTAGAATTCTCAAGGTTTTTGTCCTTGATGATAATGGTAGAGACATAATTGTCCATTGAAATGTGATTAATAGTTGAATCATAGTTATAGGTTGCTCTGGTATAGTTGGTTTGGTCATCTGTGGCTTTAGCTTTTCCCTTGTCATGTTTTGGGAATGGTTCCTTAAACATCTCATGTTCTTGATTGGATGAGTGTCCCTCAATCTCAATGTCACCTCTATCAATGAGATCTTGTATGATGTTCTTCAGTCGATGACAATTTCCTATCTTATGACCCTTGCTCTTATGAAATTCACAATACTCATCATCATTCCACCAATTTGGTTTAACCTTTGGTTCATATGGAGGAAAATCTGGAACTGTGATTACCTTGTTTGCCACAAGCTTCTTGAAAAATAAGTCAAGTGGTTCTCCTAATGGAGTGTACTTCCTTCGTGATTTAGAAGTTGTTTGAGTATTCACTTGATTGTTTGTAGAGCTTGATCCGGAAAAAATGAATTTGGGTCACACTATGTTGGTGTCAACAACACCATCACTGACTGTGTTCTTGTTTTTGTTCCAAAATCTTGGCTTATCTTTTCCTTTAAAGTCATCTTTGTTTTCCTTGAATATCTTAATGACTCCTTGTTCAATTAGGACCTTTTCTGTTGCTAAGCCTTTTTCAATGACATCCTTGAAGGTGGACAAACAAGCTTTCCTTAGATCATAGCCAATGTCTTTGTTAACATTCTGGATGAACATTTCTACCATTTGTTTTTGTGGAATTTCACAAGAGCATCTACTGGCTAGATTCCTCCATCTTTGTAAAAATGATGAAAAAGATTCTCCATCCTTTTGCTTGGTGTTGCACAAAGTAGTGACTGATATGTCTGTCTCTATATTGTAGGATAAATGTTGAATAAATGCCTCTGCTAAGTCACCCCATGACTTAATTCTAGGTGGGAGTTGGGAGAACCATTCCATAGCTTGATCACCTAGGCTTTGTGGGAATAATCTCATCAAATATGTCTCTTCTGCTGGTACCTCAATGCAAGCTATGAAAAACTATCTTATGTGTGCCTTAGGATCCCCTTTTCCTCTATACTTATCAAACTTAGGTGTCTCAAAGTGTGTAGGAAATGGAGGCATTGGAATGCTCTTGTCAAATGGATAAGGACATATGTCTCTCATTGTGTATGTTGGATTTGGTGTATTTATGTCCTCCATTTTCTTTTGTAAGTCCCTGATTTGTTACTCCAAATTGCTCTTAGGTGGAGATTGACTTCTTGGACCATACCCCATGCTTGAGGCACCAATTGGAGGAGGAGCATGTTGCATATATGGATGATATTGATCATACACCTGTTCATATGGAGGAGGTCTATAATGATGTTGCGTATATGGACCACTTGGTATAGATTCATGTTGAGGAATGAAATATCTATTTTGTCCGTGTATACCATACTCTACAGGCATGTCATGTTCTAATGTGTTGCCCCCAAATTTGACACGTGGTTTCCTTGTGTCCAAATTTTGAGCATGCCTTTGAATATCCAATTGCTTTGGTGGTTGATCCTTAGCATTGATATGTGATTGAGCATATTTCTCTGCATAAGACTTCCATAATGGTCTACGAAGGTGAGTATCATATGCTTGACCATGTGTGTATGGGACCTCTGGTTTTTGAAACAAAGATGATGGTGATTCAGGTACCATATGTGGTCCTCTATTGCCTCCACTATTAGGTCTCCTTTGATCCATGTTGGAGAGAGGTTGTTGCAAAGGTCAATTTTCCATTATTTGAGACATGTCAAAATCATGAGGTATCTTGGCTCCACTTTGTGCCATCATTTGTAAGAAGTATTGTCTATCTCTCCTCATTATTTACTCAATTAGTCAATTGAAGCGGGGGTCCATAATGGATTCTTCCAAATCTGCTGAATGTATAGAAAAGTTGTCCATATTGTCATTGTATGTATCATTGTTATTTGTAGTGTCTATGTTCTCAACATTTGGAATGTTTCTATAGGCATCCATGTCAGGTAATGTGTTATGATCAGTATTGAAAAAGACATCATTGTCATACTCATAGACACTCATGTTTGCGGACTCTTGAGCCTCTTTAGTTTCTCTCCTAGATTTTTGAAGATAGGTTTCAACCATGAACTAGGTATTAACCAAGATGTGTTAGACTAGATGAAAATGGAAAAAAGTATGGAAGACCAAGAAATGGATGGAATGTAAATGAATCTAAGGTGTACTTGCAATGTCCAGAGTGTAAGACCAAGTATGTATGTAGTAGAGTAGGTGTGACTTCCAAAGAGAGGATAGTTTCTCTTGATGAGGTAAGTTGACCTTGACTCTAAGTAAGACCAAATGAGACCCAAATGTGATAGACCTTGATGAGGGACCACTTAGCAAAGTGTTGTTGTATGTAGTGTGTTGACAAAGTATGATGAGGACAAGCAAGTGACCTTTTGACTCAAGTTTAGACAAATGTGAATGTAATGTGAGGTGTAAAGCAATGATGGACTTTGTGAGACCCAAAGACAGGTTAAATGCTAAATGAACCCTGGAGAAATGACCTAGGAAGCTCAAGAATTCTAAAACTGACTGTGTTTGTTTGCTGGACTGTAATAGTTTTTTTCAATTCTGATCACAGATGTGCCTGTATACTTCACAGATGCGATTTCCTGACACAGACGTGGTTCTGTTTAACACAGACGCACTTACGAGATTTTTGTAAAGTGGACTATTGATTCTGGAGACACAGACATGTTTCTGCCCTTCACAGACACGATTATACAACATAGACGCTATTATATCAGACACAGACGCGTTTCTGCAAAATTTGTGCAATTTTTTTCAATTTGTGAAGTCATTTTTGTTGTGACCAAATCTGACTATTTGACAGTTTTTTTTTGGTGACAAGAGGACATAATGTTGATGAGGACTCAATGTTTGCAAGTGTTTAGACTGACAATGACTCCAAGAAAAGTGTTGTTTGATGTAAAATTGTTTTGCATACACTTGAAGACACAAAAGACACAATGTTTTGTTGTTTGGTCTTGAATGTTTGAATGTTCAAAATAAGTCAGGCACAATTCTTATGGCTGGCCAAGACAATAGTTGTTGATCCCACATGGGGTTTTACCCCTGAGGCTACACTATTCAGAGTGGATACTTAGATGCTTGACCTCACTAGCTCCACCCTCGGCACTCACTTCTCAGGTCAGCCAAGCATCAGTCCCCACAAAAACTCCCCGTGGTGAACTTTGTATCTCTACTAAGAATCGTATGTGTGTGGGCCGCTACCAGAGGTCCGACCTCCTGCCCCAACAACTAGAAGGATTTGGGCTTCTAAAAGAAAAAGGTGCTAGTAAGGGCATCTGCTCGTGTGGCCATACATGCAGCACTTTCAGCTCTGTAAATATAGAAGGCTCCCAGCCGGTAGGGGTTACGCCCTACAAATGATCAAATAAATTTGATCAAACGGGTTTATGGGGAGACATAGTGTTGGTATGAACTAATCAACACACGTTATTCATAGTTTTCACCATGAATACAGTTATTTATAGTGGTTTGGAAGAAGATGGCTTTTCTTTTGCTACCACTTGGGTCGTTCTCTTCTCACTAGTAGTCCTAATAACCACACGGGAAGACAGGCCCTCTAAAGATTAAACAAAAAGAGCCTATTGCTCAAGACACAAAAGATAATGATTCAATTTTAGTGCACCAATTGAAGTGTTTGCTAATCTATTGAAAACAAAGCATACAATAAAAATAAAAATAAAAACCTTTGCCAAGGACCTGCACCAAAGAGTTGTTAGTAGTTTGGATTGTTTCAAATAATCACCCCTTCCTACAAGCATACAAGTTAGGTAAATTTTAAATCCAAAAGACTTTGTGAAAATAGGGGCCTTCAACAAAATGATTTTGCTTTCAAGACAAGCTGCACCAATTTCGTTAGCTAGATCTGAAAATGTTAGCTCAAAATAAACCGGATCTCAAACCTTAAATGCAAAAGCCAAAATCAAATCAATAAACCCAAAAAAAAATTGAAACCGATGCACATAGATGCGGTTACCTTTGACACAGATGTGACTTCCTGACGTAGATTGGTTCTATGAGACACAGACGCAGCTCCAGAAGCCAGATGCGACTTCTGGACACAGACGCATCTAAAAACACCACAGACACGACTGAGGAACACAAATGCAGTTTCCAAAATCTGAAAAATAAAATACTGTCAATAACATAGACACGATTCCAGATGTCACAGACGTGCCAAAAAATCAAAAATGCGATCCGAAAGTACGCAGACGTGAAAATATCAAAAAGTTGTTGAAAATGTCAGATTTGCAACTTCAAAACACAAAATCTGCAACAAGGATGTTAAATGCAAAAAGGGACAAGAGTTCCACTGGGCATGCCAAAATGTATATGGTGAAAATGGATAACAATAATAACGATATTGAAGTGCTAAATGAAGTCAACCACAAAACTGTAGCCTAACAACAACAAAGATCCACCATAACATATGAAGATTACCTAAGACAATGCAAATCAAATGAAATGACAAAGATTATACCATCACATGTCCAATAGGGTTTGGATCTCTATTCTTCCTATCTCCATTGATTTTGCTTGATATATTTGCTCTCAAATTTTATGTGCACAAGAGCTCAACAAAGAATGGAATGTGGTTGCAAGTAGGATCGCATATGCCAAGTAGTCAATTGATCAAGTAGTTAGTTCATTAGGATGATTGATTAGGGTTGATAATGAAGGAAGCATCTTCTTATATAGAAGACACTATATGAAATGGAGGGATAAGATTGAGAGGTGTAAAAGGAGGTCGGCTATGATTAGAGGGTAGGTAGAGGAAATAATAAAATAATGAAATGGGTAGGTAGTGTATGAATTAAGAGATGAATGACATGTGTCATGGGTAGAAAAGGTTAATGAATTAATTAAATAAATAAATATTTACTTAATTAATAAAAGGAGTGAGATCAATTAAATAAATAAGATATTTATTTAATTTAGGAAAAGGATAATTTAAATAAATAAATGTATTTATTTAAATGAGAAATAAGGCTAGAAGAGGATAAATGAATTAATTAAATAAATAAATATTTATTTAATTAATAGAAGAATTAAGCTTAGATAATTAATTAAATAAATAAAATATTTATTTAATTAGACTGGACAATTTTGGGTGTCTACAGGATGCATACCATAAACAATCTGAAATGGACTCTTTCGAGTGGATCTGTTTACACTATCATTATAGGCAAATTCTGCCTGTGGAAGGAGCTGATCCTAGCTTTGTCCATACTCCTTGGTGAGACATCTGAGTAGATTACCCAATGTTCTATTCACCACTTCTATTTGGCCATCTGTCTATGGATGATAAGCTGAGCCAAAAGACAAGTTAGTACCCAATTTCTTCCACAAAGTCTTCCAAAAATGACCCTGACCCTAAAACTTAACATCTCTATCTGACACAATGCTAGATGGCAAACCATGTATCCTGACAACTTCTTTAAAGAAAAGGAAAGCAATATGACTAGCATCATCAGTAGTTTTGTAAGGTATAAAGTGAGCCATTTTGCTAAATCTATCAACAACCACAAAAAGAATGTCATACCCTACTTTTGTCTTTGGTAAACCTACAACAAAATCCATGCTGATGCACTCCCATGGCCTAGAAGGAATGGGTAGTGGCTGATATAAACCAGCATTAGTGCTATTACCTTTGGCATTTTGACATACCATACACTACTCAACATACCTTCTGACATCTCTCTGCATCTTTGGCCAGTAATAGAAGCGTTGAACCAACTCTAAGGTCTTATTGAGACCAAAATGGCCACTCAAACACCCATTGTGTTTCTCTTGGATAAGGTTTTCTCTCATGGAACCTTTAGGAACACACATCTGTCCTCCCCTTAATAACAAACCATTCTGCAATGTATAGTCAGCATACTCACTATGGAAATGATTCTCAAAAGCATGACAAACTTTATAAGCAACAGCAAAATCATCATCATTAGGATACAAATCTTGAAAGCAATCAATACCAATACTCTTAACTTGAATCTCCTAAATAGTCAACAATTTCCTACTCAAAGAATTAGCTACTTTGTTACATTGGCCTTTCTCATGCTTAAGAGTAAAGGTATATTCTTGTAGGTATTCTACCCATTTCACATGCCTATGGTTGAGTTTATCCTAAGAATTCAAAAAACTGACTGCCTGGTTGTCTGTACACACAACAAACTCTTTAGGAAGCAAGTAATGCCTCCACTTCCTAAGTGCCCACACCAATGCATATAACTCTAAATCATAGGATGAGTACTTTTCCTTTGCATCATTCAATTTCTCACTAAAGAAAGCAACTAGTCTATTATCCTGACTCAAGACTGCACCTACTACAAGATGACTAGCATCACATTCTATAGTAAAAAGCTTATCAAAACTAGGAAGGATTAACAATGGTTGTGTAGAAACTCTAGTTTTGAGTAACTCAAACCCCTTATTGGCTGCTTCTATCCATTGAAACTTAACCTTATGACCACCCTTTATTGTATCTAACATGGGTGCACAAATTTCACTGAACCCTCTAATAAACTTTCTATAAAATTGGGCTAGACTATGAAAACTCCTATCTGCACTGGCTAATTGTGGGGTTGGCCAACTTGTTATGGCTGCAACTTTAGATTGATCCATCTTAAGATCTCCACTGGACACAACAAAACCAAGATAGACTAGCTCTTGCTTCATAAAATCACATTTCTCAAGATTTATGGTTAACTGCTCATTAGATAATCTTTGCAAAACAATGGCTAAGTGTTTCAAATGCTCCTCTTTAGTCTTACTAAAAATGAGAATATCATCTAAGTAGACTACCACAAACTTACCAAGAAAATCCTCCAATACTTCATTCATTAACCTCATAAAGGTACTGGGAGCATTAGAGAGTCCAAAAGGCATAACCAACCATTCATAAAGACCCTCATTTGTTTTGAAAGTAGTTTTCCACTCATCACCCTCTTTTATTCTTATCTAATGGTAACCACTCTTTAAGTCTATTTTTGTGAAATACCTTGCACCCCCTAAACAATCCATCAAATCTTCTATCCTGGGGATAGGGAATCTGTACCTTATTGTGATTTTTTTGATGGCTCTGGAGTCTGTGCATAGTCTCCATGTTCCCCCTTTCTTAGGTGCTAACACTGTGGGTACGACACAAGAAATTAAACTCTTCCTTATTAATCCTTGATCCAACAACTCTTGAATCTGCCTAGCTACCTCTTTGTTCTACTTAGGAGTCATCTTATAAGCTGCTTTGTTTGGCAAAGAAGCTCCTGGTATAAAGTCAATCTGATGACTAATGGCTCTAGGATGAGGTAATGTTGTTGGTTTTCCATCACTGATGATGTCCTTAAAGTTATCAAGAATTTGCTGCACTTCTTATGAGATCTCAACTTGTTTTTCTTTCTTCTCCTCCTTAGGTTTCACTACAAGTGCATAACCAATCCCATCTCCCACTTTCATGGTTTGGATGAACTCTTTTTCATTGACTAATAACACTTTAGGTTCCTGTGGTTTGTTGTTCTCTATCTCTTCACTAAGGGACTGTATTTTGTAGACAATACCATTCTTTTGAAAGGAATATGTGTTTTTTTCACCATCATGGTGTGCCTTTCTATCAAATTGCCAAGGTCTACCCAATAGTAGATGACAAGCATCCATAGTAAGGATGTCACATAGTATCCTATCCTTATATTCACCTATGTTGAAGTCTATCCATGCTTGTTCATTAACTAGGACATGTTGCCCCTTGTTTAACCAGGTTACCTTGTAGGGTTCATTGTGCCTCATTCTAGGTAGGTTCAATTTACTAACTGCCTCCTCTAAGATAATGTTATCTGTGGAACCTGAATCTATAACCACCTTACATACCTTGCCCAAGATTTTGCACTTGATCCTGAACAATGCTCTTCTTTGAGATACTTCACACTTGTGAGGTTCATGCATTAATACTCTCCTCATCATTAGACTCTCACCATCTTCGGGTGCTAGGTGCATTGTTGGAGTTCTTGTACTACTTCCTTCCTCCTGAACATAGTTCACTCTCTTTTCACCTCCATGGGAAGAAATAGGCTTTTCTGGACACCTATAAGCAAGATGACCCAATTTTTGATAGTTATAGCATTTCATGGTGGAGAAGTAAGACCCTCTACCTAGTCCACTAGATCTACCCCTTCCTAGGTTGCTTGATCCCCTACCCCTATAGTTGGGCTTGCTCTGAGAATCCCCACTTTGCTCTATAAGTTTAGATTCTCCATGGGACCTTTGATCTATGTGTCTTCCCCCAAAACTGCCTCTATGGCCTCTACCATCTCTGCCTCTTCCTCTACCTCTGTTATGCTGCTCTTGCTTCTTCCTACTCCTTTCCTCTACCTTAAGTGCAAGTTGATAGCACTTCTGGACTATTGTAGGACACAACAAACTTAACTCTTCCTGAATGTTCCATCTCAAGCCATTGAGATACCTAACAACCTTGACATTTTCATCCTCTTGGATCTTTGACCTAAGGCATAGCTTCTGAAACTCCTCGGTGTAGCTATTGACATCTAACTCTTTTTGCCTAAGGTTTTGCCTTTTCCTATGAAGTTGTATTTCATAGTCCTCAGGAATGTAAGTCTTTTTGATCTTGGACAACATTCCCTTCCAAGTGGCTATGGGATTTTTGCCCTCTTTCTCATGTTCATCCTGAATGAACTTCCACCATGTTAAGGTAGCTCCTCTCAACCTAGACTTAGCCACCTTCACTTTTTGGGCCTCTCTCACACCCTCACATTCAAAATGGTTCTCAAGACACTCAATCCACTCCATGACCACTTCTGGGTCCATTTTACCACTGAATAGTGGGACTCCTTCTAGTGTTATCCCACTCATAGCCTTTAAGGCCTTCAAAAAAGGTTCATTCTCTATCACAAGGTCTGGTAGAGGGATTTCATCCTCTATAGCTAATAGCTTACCCCTGTCTTCTGTTCCATCTATCTTATTGTTGTCTTCATCTGCCTTCACTTCTACTTCTCCCAACTTCTCCTCTAGGAGGTCTAGCTTCACTCTGAGTAACCTATTTTCTTCTTCCCGATCTTCCATTTTCTTAGCTAACTTGCATTTGTCACCATGGTTGCCAAATTGCTACTTCTTCCCAAGTGTGACTGTGCTTTGATACCACTATGATAGCGAGGTAGGGCAAGGGGGTTGCCCAATTAGGCTTGTTTTTTTGCTAAGTGATAGGTCCTTTTCTAGTTTCAAGGTGTAGTCACCAAAATTAGAGTACAAAAACTTTATAGGCAACCTAGCAACTCTCCTTGATCCACCTCCCTAAGTCAAACACTCCCTGGTTGCTCAAGGGCTTCAACTCCATTGTCTTAGGCTTTGTAGTCTAACACCTTACTCTCTCAATTGGAATTCATTTCCTCTATCCCTGACCTATTCTCTAAATACACAAGGTATCCTCTTGATGAATTATAAGTTTGTGTCAAGTTCTACCCCCCATGAGTGTCTTTGGTCTTCTTTGGTTTGGAGTGTAGTAATCCTTCACAAGTGCTACACACCAACTTATGGAGTCTAACTCATCAAATGTGTTAAATGCATGCAATATTAACTTGTTTCAACTTGAATTGATGGGTTTTATGCTTTACAACCTTCCATTGTGTACCTGATTTGACAAAAAACCATATTTTAGGCCTAAAATAGGCTACAAGGAATTAGCCCTCTTTTTGGGGTTTTGTGCTCTCCCTGCTCCAACGATGGACTTCCAGACAAAAATAACCTTATATTCTGATACCCTTTTGGAAGTTCTTGAAGATTTTCTAAGTCTTAGGGTCCATTAGGCCTCCTCCATGACTGTCCCAAAAATGGGTGCAAAAAGAAGGGTTCACTAGGGTATTGATGGCAAGAAATGACTTACAAGCTAGAAACCTTCAATGTGAACCATGAAACCTTAGTTATACCATGGCACCTACTAATTACACCAAAATAGAGTAGTTTTACACCTTCAAAGGTTAGAGAAAAAGGTTTTACAAGATATGCTCATAAGGAGTGTGCAACATTTACAACTTTTTCCTTTCTTGCTTTCCACAAACACATCATTGCATAAGTACCAATTACATTCAAAACATGTCTAACATTAATGAAAAAGTAGAACCACAGTAGCCCTGCACATAAAGACATTAGGCAATTACAAATCAATGACTCATTCTCTATCAAAACTTGTTATCACTGCATTTTGCCTCTTTCACTACATTTTCACTTCAACCTGCATTTACCACTATCAAAACTCTTTTTCAAAGGTCTATCTTGATGAATACTAAGAGGGGGGGGTGAATTAGTATGCCAAAAATCTTTTCACTAAAACACTTATACAATCTAGAGATAAACCAGTAAAGCAGTTTGACAATCAAACCGGTTATAACACATACAAACCAAAAAGTGAATAAACCATTCACCCACAAAAGCAATGCAACCATAATACAAGATATTTGATGTGGAAACCCAACAAGGAAAAACCACAGTGAGATGGAACTCACAAGTCACTATCTGCAGAATAGAAGCTAGACTGGTTAAGGTCTTACAATGTTCTTCACCAGAACAGATCCTGTTAGGAATCTCAATCTCTGTTAGGAGATAAGTCCGATTAAAGACTACCTTGTTAGAGGATTTTACAAAGGCTTTGAGGCCTACCTAGTTAAGGGCTACAAACTTGTCAAAGAGGTGAGTAATCAACAAGTGTTTTATCTATCTACTAGCACAAATTGCTTGGTTAGATCCAGTATTGCTCATAGCTAATGCATTCCAGCATTACTTCAGTCTCCTCTAGCTTTCTCTCAGTTACAACTTGATCTTCTCTAATAAGATCGCTCTCTGCTTCCACCTTAAACCCTAGCTCAACATAAACCCTATTCAAAACTTCTTCAACAACACAAAAAACCCTAGACATGATGTCCTTTTAAAGGAATCTGATTTCATGTCGGTCCAATAGGATTACATTACATTTTCCTGGGTTCAGTGAATCTAGACATACTTATTAACACGACACAAGAATCCCCATCAATGTGTCAGCACCATCAAACAATCGGTGGATTGGTAACTCATCACAAAATGCCGGTTGGTAACTCATCACAGAGTGTTACCGGTTCATACAAAATGTTGGTTGCCAATTTGACAAAAATGAAGACTGGTAAGAATGTGTTGTGCTGCTTTGCTTCCTCGTACTGCTTGTGATCTATGAACCACTTGGGGTCAACATGCCGCTTCAGATCAGGAAACACATTCTGCAAAATCACCACTAGTCAAAAGACTAGAGTACAACATACTGGTTGGAACAAATACCGGTTGAGCATGAGCTCATACATATAAAGGGGATCTCAATACAAGTGTGTGTCCATCAATGACAATCACAACATAAACATCAAAAATGCCAACAATCTCCCCCTTTGGCATTGATGGCAACACTTAGAAAAATAAAATTTTGACATCTAAGTGTTTTACAACAAAAACTTGCCATTAACAAAATTGCTCCCCCTAAGCATATACACTATCCCTTAATCAACAGAGTGTATAGCAATTTTGCATTCAGAGCATAATCATCAGAGCATATATATATCATAGCATATATCAAAATGTCAAAAACAAACACTTCTCCCTTTGATATACTTCTCCCCTTGATATATCAAAATTTCAAAATAAAAAATTTTAAAACCATGTACTTCTCCCCCTTTGCCAACAATGACAAAGTACCGTTGAAAAACCTATTTCCATATATAGATAAAAAGAGTTTATGAAAATAAGGAATAATATTTGTCAAAAACCGCTTTGTAGTCTGTCAAAAATTGTTTCATGGAGAGAGACCAAGACTCAAGTAGGGAGGTCGCCACTTCCTTCTCTGTCTGCATTTGGGATACCTGTTCCTCCATGGCATCTATTGTGCTCAGTTCTTGGATAGCTATCAATGCTTCCAAGTTCAGATAGCATTTCTAAAGAATTTACAATCGTGGAAGTAATACCAGTTGAAGTTCCTGCAAATCCCTAGATCTTGTGTTGATCTCTTGCTCTATCTTGGCTGACTAGATCTCGAACCGGTGAGCAGTTTGCCCATATGCCGCAAAGGAGTTGTAAGGAGTCTTGAATGTGCTTAAGTAGGACTATAAGTCCATTTGAAGTTGTTGCTTCTTAGCTAGCACATCATCACAAAATAGGTGAGGTTGACAGATTTTGTTGAGTAGCAAGTTTCCCTCATCCAAAGCACTCCTTATGTCTTTTTGCTCCATTGACAATTTATCCCTAAGCTCATTTAGTTTCTTCACCAAAGCAACATTAAGAGCCTTTTGGTGCTCTTTCTTTACATTGGCCTTAGCTGCTTCTTCTAGGCTCTGCACCTGATCATCCACTACAATACACAAAAGTTTGATTTGTGCAAGTGATGAATCAGTGTCAGGAAGATTAGTACCGGGGATTAAACTGATGAGTGTGTCTACAGCTGCCTGAATGATGTCTTGTTCCTTTTTCCTGTAGATGATCTCAAGATGCTCTTAAGAAACCTTGATGCTCTACATAAGTTCTGACTCACTTGTAGATTGGAGGTTGATAGGACTAGAGAGATCAACCGGTGAGGGTTGACTTTTGGTTGCCTTTGGAGTCTCCACCTGAGAGCCTTTTGCTGCTTCACGTTCCTTGGCTTCTTCAGCTTTCTTCTTTTCCGCTTCTCTTCTCTTCTTTTCTTCCTTGTCTTCTTCTACCTTTTTCTTCTCCTCTGCTCTCCTCTTCTGCTCTTTCTTTTCTTTTTCTTCCCTCTTTTGCTTCTCTTCCTCTTCCTTTTTCTTCTTTTCTTCCTCTTCCTTCTTCTTTTCTTCCTCTTCCTTCTTCCTCTTCTCCTCTTCTTTCTTCTTCTTTTCTTCTTATTCCTTCTTCCTCTTTCCTTCCTTGTCTTCTTCTTCTTTCTTTTTCCTATTTTCTTCCTTGTCCTCTTCTTCTTTCTTTTTCTTTTCTTCTTCTTGCTTTTTCTCTTCCTCCTTTCTCTGTTTCTCATCTTCATCCTTCTTCTTTTTCTCTTCTTCTTTGTCTTTTGCTGCTTGCTATGTGTCCATAGCTTGTTCACCACCTTGATTGGCCTATTGCCCCTATTTAGTTCCCTCAGATGGTATATCCTAAGTGATATCTTCTGTATCTAGGGCACTGACATCTATGGTGTCGATTGGTTCCTCCACCATGTTTCCTTCTTCATCAAAAACTTCATCCAGTTTGGAAATAACTAGTTCCTTTTTCGCTTGGAGGTTGCCCATTCTAGCTTTGTGTGAACTGATAGAATGGGCCATGTGTTGATGTGTATCCTTTTCTACATCATCAACTCTCCCGTCCAACAACCAAAGTCTTCTTCTCCTTGTGAAGAAGAGACCTTTATTTTGATCTAATACATCAAATAATTCTGAATTTGAGAGTTCAGGGAAGTAATGTGCAAACACTTTCTCCCTAATCTCTTGTTCCTTTTCAATGGCAATGCGCAATTTGTTATCTAATGCTTTATACAATGAATCTAGTGTTTGAGATTTAATCTCTGATGGTGACCGGTCATCTCTACATAAATAAAGAATAATCTCCTGTAGTACTTCATCTTTTTCCTCACTATTGAAATCATCATAATAATCGATTAAATCATGAAGTAACTTTCTCCTAATATTCTTTACTGTTCTTTGACAATGTGTCAAAGGTTTGTAAGAAGAGATATCTATATTTACCGGTGTGGATGTTGCCGGTTCATCCTTCTTCACCTTTTTGGTTTGTCTAGCCTTCTTTGGTTGTTCATTAGACTCAATTTCTTCAGAGTTCAGTTCATTTGCCTTAGTCTTCCTCTTTCTTTCGAAGAATTTTACCGGTGTTACCTTAGGTTTCTTCTTTGCTAGTGACCGCTTGGTCACTCTTGGAGTCTCAGTAGTAGCTGGTGCTGATGCTGTAGGCACTACCTTAGCTTTCTTGGTTGTCGGTTCTTTTCCCTTCTTCACTGATGGTTCTTCAACCGGTGCGATCCTCTCCAAGTAGGTTCTAGTTCGCTTTGCCTTTGGATCAAGAGGCGAGGCAATAAGGGTTGAAGCATACCCTTCCAGTATGTCATACATGACTTCATAGCCCATAGGCTCCACTTCCTCCATTCTAGGCTCAACAGCATCCATTAGACATTTGTCGACCTGAATAGTGAAATAGATGTTGTCTTCATACTTCTTCACTATGTCACCTAAGATTCATATCCTCTGACTCATTTTTATTCTGAACTCATCAAAGTAATTGTTTAGGATCTTAGGGTAGCTAGTTCCAATGGCTTGCACACTTTCCTTTATCTTCTTGGTTACCAATTGGTCAGGGGACCACTGGACATCTCCTACACCCAAAAAGTAGCCTTGGAAATAGAAAAACAAACCTACCAGTAGTTGTCCAAATTTAAATCTCAGTGAATTGTCCTTTTTTATTGCCTTGAGATTTGACAGGAGTTGCCTTTGCATACCGGTGCATAAGTTGAATGATTTATCCTCTATAATCATCCGATAAGCGGCATTTACTGCTGCAACAGATACAAAATTAATCCTGCTGGCCGAGAATGTCCTGTAGCCTACCACCATGTAGGCGTATTTTACCAGTTCATCCTTGATAGGATTAACTGTCATACCTCATGAATCACTTGTCGAGCCGGTGAGCTTGGTCATTTCCATTTTGCTTATCGTTCTTAGCGCTGGTACTTCACCTATGTTGCAGAAACCGATGACTGCATGAATTGCCTCAGGTGTGATATCATGTGTTCTCTCTAGGTACATCTTGTCACCATGGACTCTGCTCAGGATGATTCTGATGTGATCCTCTGTGAAATCTTCCAGAAAGTACACCACATTATGGAGTTTCTTCTTCTCTAAGATACTGAATTCTGGTTTGATCCTTTTATCCTTATCGCAAAATAGACCTAATTGAGTATGAATGGCTAAGGACCCTAGGTCTTCCATCTTGCAATCAATATAGTCTGAAATTCCTTCTTCGACTATGACTCCAGCTGGGACTTGTGACAAAGCATTATACTTGGACTTCCTCTAAATGAAATTTTCTGACTCAATGGATGTGCTTGAACTGGTATGAGATGCGGAAGCCATTCAAGAGTATTTCAAGAATACGAAAAATTCCTTTCAAACGCGAACTTAGGGCTTCCTGATTCTATTTTTCTATGCTCTCTGTCGGATGCCAAATCACCACTTTGAGTTCTCCACTGCCGATTGCAAACTATATTTGAATCTCCTTCAAATCTCTCCAATTCCTCAAAATCTAAGCTCAAATTGCCTTTTCTTCGCTCTACACTTGAAAACTTTTCTTCACTCAAAAAACTAATAGTGAGAAATGATTTGAAAATTGCATTTATACATGTCTCTCACCTACCATCATTAATGCTCCTATATTAGGGTGTAAACCCTAATTTGCCTCTTTACCATTTCCAGTCTTCTACCAAGCGATAGGTGTAGCATGTCGGTTAAGGTCTTTTACTAGTGTCAATCGGGGGTTTGAAAGCATTTTGCCATTTGTTCCTCCTAAGCCTTTGAGGCTCAATTTTTTGGTTCAGTCATTTCCACACTAGGTGTAGAAACCTGTTCCTCCTCCAATAATATTGGTTTCTCCTTCCATACTTTCTTCATGTCTTTTTGAACTTTTTCAACATCTATTTCTCCTTCCTAAGTGACCAGTATATCATCAGATATACTTTTTTTGCTTCTGCAAAATCTTGCAATGTGACCCAGTTTGTTGCAATGATAGCAAACAAGTCTAGGTGCTCTCCAAGGTCCATCGTACATGTTTCCATTCTTCCTTCTGCATGTTGCAATAGTGTGACCATGACCATGACAGATCATACAACTTTCTCTCCATCCAGTTGCCGCTTGATGACCATTGCTTCTTGACTGATGATTGAAGACATTAAACTAGTTGTGGTTCCAGTTCATAAAAGATTCAGGACTAGTTTCTTTGGTCCTCTGAGGATATCTTCCGGTGTTATCTATTACAGACTTGCATTCAAATGCTCTATGCCCAAACTTGTTGCATGCATAACAATTACCATTGAACTTATTGGATCTAGGTATTTTGTTGATAAAATAAGGAAAATTATTGTAGGCTTTGCTCCTACACACATTGGCAGTGTGTCCTTCTTTAAAACAGTTAAAGCAAATAGGTTTGAATTTTTGCTTACCTTTTCCTTTGAGTGTCGGTTACTTCTTTGATGCTTCAGCATTTGTCCTTGAGGATTCTCCTTCCTCATGTCTAGAAAAACCAAGACCATTGGTATTCTTTGCTAGTCTAGATGACTCAAGCTTTTACTCTAGCCTGACTATACTTTTGCCAAGCTTAGCTAGTATTTCCTTTGATTCAAAGAGTTCTTTGGAAATAGCAGTGTTTGTCTCCATAAGACTTCCATTTTCTGAGATGGCAATGTTCAATTCTCCTTGTATGTCTTCTTTCTCCATTCTTCTCTCATGAAGGCGAGCAGTTAGTGCACTAATCTCTTGTTTCAACTTGGAGATCTCATGATCTCTGTCTTTTACCAGATCTTCAGTCTTTCTTCGGTTCTCAAGCTCTTGGCTAAACCGAATAGTCAGTCCTTCCAACTCCTTTCTCAGATTGGAGTTTGAATCATTCAGCTTATTCACTTTAGCAATCATAGCTTCCATGTTAGCTTCATCTTCAAAAATACTTTTAGATAGTTCCATCAACCTCTCTGCATGTTCTCTTCTTTTTTCTTGAGATGCCTTGTATTTGACCATAAGATCCTCATAGGCTTGTTCAGACTTAGTGAGTCATTGAGTAAGTTCCCTCAATGTGTATTCTCCCATATCTTTTTCCAAGTGGTTAAACTTATAGAAAGGTTGGCTCTGATACCAATTGATGAATACTAAGAGGGGGGGGTGAATTAGTATGCCAAAAATCTTTGCACTAAAACACTTACACAGTCTAGAGATAAACTGGTAAAGCAGTCTGACAATCAAACCGGTTATCACACATACAAACCAAAAAGAGAATAAACCATTCACCCACAAAAGAAATGCAACCATAACACAAGATATTTGACGTGGAAACCCAACTGGGAAAAACTATGATGAGATGGAACTCACAAGTCACTATCTGCAAAATAGAAACTAGACCGGTTAAGGTCTTACAATGTTCTTCACCAGAATAGATCCTATTAGGAATCTCAATCTCTATTAGGAGATAAGTCCGATTAAAGACTACCTTGTTAGAGGATTTTAGA